>NW_027397091.1:246018-693488 GCF_003265705.2 Callorhinus ursinus
AGAAAGAGAGGAAGGAAGGAAGGAAGGAAGGAAGGAAGGAAGGAAGGAAGGAAGGAAGGAAGGAAGGAAGGAAGGAAGGAAGGAAGGAAGAGAAAGAAAATCCTAGGGGCTGACTTCAGGAGCAGGTGGATCCAGGGGCTCAATGACTGTCATCTGAATCCGTCTTCCCACACCTCCTGATTCTACTTTCCCTTGTTTGATTTCACCTCAGGCAGGCCCTCCCACATGGAGGCAAAAAGGGATGCCACAACTCTTGGCATGTGTGGTTGTCAGGCCTTAGGCCTATAGAGAATTGCTTCTCTCCTGAGGGTTTTAGCATCATCCTAGGGATGGCCTTCATTGGCCCAGCTTGAGTGAGGAGCCCAGGGCATCCTGTCATGACATGGCCTGCCCCAAATATCCTGAGGAGATGAAAAGCTCATGTCCACTCCAGGGATCATACAACACATGCAGTTTTGTTCCCTGGTTTTCTCCAATTAACTTTATATTTATGCAAATGAATACACTTCCAAACACATCATTTAGAACGACTGCTTAGCCTTATCAGCAGATGTGCCCTTATTTATTTAAGAATTTGTTGCTGAACATTAAGCTATTTTCAGTTTTTCACTGCAAATGTCAGTCTATCATGTCCTTTAATTAAATCTTTGCAAGTATCCACTAAATATTATATCTGGCCGTGGAATTGCTAAGTCAATGGACACGCATTTTTTAATGCCTTTGATGCTTTTTTTTTTTTTTTTGGTCAGATCTCCTTCATGAAAAGTTGTAGCAACTTCTACTCCCACCAACATGATTTAAGACTGTTGATTTCTCCCCACCGGGACCTATACTGGATACTAAAACTTTAAAAACAAAATCTTTACCAAACAGACAAAATGTTATTTTGTGGTTTTTCAATTTTTTTTTTACATTTTATCACCTATAGTTCTTTTTTTAAATTTTATTATGTTATGTTAATCACCATACATTACATCATTAGTTTTTGATGTAGTGTTCCATGATTCATTGTTTGCATACAACACCCAGTGCTCCATGCAACACATGCCCTCTTTAATACCCATCACCGGGCTAACCCCGTTCCCCCGCCCACCTCCTCTCTAAAACCCTGTATGTTTCTCAGAGTCCATAGTCTCTCATGGTTCGTCTTCCATTTGTTTTTTGTTTTGTTTCATTTTCCTGATTGCTAGGGAGGCTCAATGCATTTCACTTCCTTCCATTAATTGCATTTCCCAGGGAAGAAGCAAAGCCTGTGAGGGTAGCCTGGCTCAAGACCCACAGCTCCCAATCCCTGAGCGGCAGCGGGGAGTAACAAGAGTGCTATTTGTGGTGATAATTTAAATAATAGTAGCTACAGTAATAGAGCCTCCGCAACGAACAAGCATTGTGCCCAACACCATCTGTTGGTTGGTTATAGCGTCTGACCTCCTGGGACATCATATGTGGCCCCTTCCTCTGGGGCCCCCCTCTGGTAGACGGAGAGCTTTGCTCAGACGTCAGTTTCGTGGCTATGAAGTCCTCCCTCGGGATTTCTGCCAAAGGGTTTCTTTACTGTGCCCTCTGCAGAAAAGTCTCTGTTTCATCCCCTCCCTATTCAGCCTCTTCGCTTACAGACCTGACAGCCGCAGAAAGTAGGCAAGTGGCTTACAGCACACATGGTCTGGCCAACTTCACTGTTTCTCGTTTTCTCTCCTCCTCCCAGGAGCAAAATCATCCTTCTCTGTCCACACAGCAGCACAGGAATCGCCCTGGGTGATTTCAACATGCCCTCGTAAGGGTATGTGGCTCTCATCCTGCACAGGCTTATCAAGGTATTTATTTCCACACACAGAACAGGAAAGAAGTGGAAAATAAAATGTTCTCTAGGCTTTCAATATCTATAAGGTAGGGGGCTGATGCTGCCCCATTTTATAGATGAGAAAATTGAGGCTAAAAGAAATACTATCATTTGTCTGCAGTCCTCCACCTACTTTCAGCTAAGAAACCCTCAGGGATGCTGCCCCCAGCAACAAGAACCATCTACTCACCCTAAACTTAAAGCACATCTTCTTGCCCTAGGCCTTCCCTCCTGCAGCTCCCTGTGTTTCTTGCTGACCATCCCATGTCCTCCCATTATCCCAATAATGGCTGTGCCAAGAGGCCACATCCGCATCCTGCGGCCAGCCAAACAGAGCTCAGCCCCTAACAGCTGGAGAAATCGGTCACAGACACATGTCCGCATCGGCCTGAAAGGTGAGCTTCTTGTGACCCCGAGACCTCTCTGTCCAGTACCCCCAGGCGCTCAGCCTGGAGAACTAGGACACCCTGAGCAGCTCTTGAGTGACTCACAGCTCCTCCGGACACGGGTAGAGATCAGCCTGTACCAGGGCTGGCAACTGACTCATTCACCCAGATCCTTTCCCATCTTCTCGGCTCAGGCAGCTCCTGGTGCAAAGCTGAACGCTCTCCTCTGCCTCTTTGTCTGCCTATTCTTGGGGGCGGGGGCTTTGGGTAGATTTCTGAAAAGCAATTATGCTTATTACTGGTTAGGATTTCAGAAACCTTCTCTGTTTGCTGAGTGCATTAATTGCCAGCTCTTTCCATCAATCATGCTTCCTGACAGCCCCATTTTGCAGGTGGAAAAATGTGCCGATGCCAAGCAGTAGAGAAAGGCTGTAACAGGAAACCAAAGATGGAAAGACAATGTCCTGATGACATTATTGGTGTCCATGGAGTTCCCAAGTCCTCACCCTGGACATCTTAGTTATGTGAGCCAATAAATCCTCTCCTTTACTTAAACTGGTTCCAGGTGAATTTCTCTCCCTTGCAATCAGCAGGCTCCTAGGATGCCTCTTGTATGTGGTGAGCCTCTTGTATGTGGTGTCTTTAAAATATATGTTTTAGGGGCGCCTGGGTGGCTCAGTTGTTAAGTGTCTGCCTTCTGCTCAGGTCATGATCCCAGGGTCCTGGGATCGAGCCCCGCATCGGGCTCCCTGCTTCGCGGGAAGCCTGCTTCTCCCTCTCCCACTCCCCCTGCTTGTGTTCCCCCTCTCAATGTGTCTCTCTCTGTCAAATAAATAAAATCTTTTTTAAAAAATTAAAAAATTTTTAAAAAATAAAATACATGTTTTAAAAATAAAATATGAATTATATTTACTTTTACTAAATGTTATATCTATATATTATATTTTAGTTTATTTTGCAAACTAAGGGCTCATGTTAAAAATTGAAACCATACAAAACTCTCTACGGACTTGGGGTTAAGCGTAACCAAAGAAGCCCGTGGGCATGCCCCTTTCCAAATTCCCACTACAGTGAAAGGAAAGGGATAAAAGAGGTGAGCCACCAGGGTGAGGCGGAGGAGAGAGAGGACAACGGCCATCAAACACAGAGGTTCTGCGGCAAATGGACAAATGGTGACTGACAGAGCAGAGCTAAGAAAGTTGAAACCTGTGCAAAGCAGCAGAGAGAGCAGGCGAGCCATCTAATTTGTGCCTGGATTCCCCAAAAGGCTCAGGAATGGGAGGTGTCAGGTGCTTCCTAAAACAGGGTGCAGACAGGGCAGGAAATGGCCTGTATGTTAGAAGTCTGTAAAAAGCAGCTATTAGGAGCCTCTGCGGGAGGACCCCTCACCCAGGCAGAAGATTAAAGGGTGTCTTTGCGGTGTTGAGGCAAGAGACTTTGGCCATGGGAGTCTCCATCCAGAAGCCAGGAAGGAGCGGAGTTAAGCGAGAAGTATAATCTGAAGGCTGAGGCCCCGCTGTCCTCTCTACTCTGAGAGAGTCAGGCTTTCCCCCACTGGGCAACTAGAAGCTTCCACTGTGGAAAAATGAGCAGCGTTATGAGAAAAGGCACATCAATACTCACAGCTTCGCTCAAATAAACAGCTCAGCCGGACCAGTCCTTTTCCAGGCAACACCCTCCTCTGATGCATTTACTCACGTGCATAATCACTTACAAAGGAAGGCAGGCTGTAATTATCCACACAACGCTGCCTTTTGCTTTTTTTTTTTTTAAGATTTTATTTATTTATTTGAGAGAGAGAGAATGAGAGACAGAGAGCACGAGAGGGAAGAGGGTCAGAGGGAGAAGCAGACTCCCTGCTGAGCAGGGAGCCCGATGCGGGACTCGATCCCGGGACTCCAGGATCATGACCTGAGCCGAAGGCAGTCGCTTAACCAACTGAGCCACCCAGGCGCCCCATGCCTTTTGCTTTTTTAATTTAATAATGTACCATGGACACATCCTGTGTCTGTACATATAAGTCTCTTTTTGCAGTAGACGGACCTGTGGGAAGAACAAGGTATTCATGCAGCCTCCAAGAATCACCCCACAGGTTACTTATATACAGGGCGAGGAGGGTTCTTTCCAGTGAGAAATCCGATGACTACTGCTTTCATCAAAGGCTCGAATTTGGCCTCATCAGTGAGGGACGCACCAATACCACCCACTTCTGTGATGCACTAGCAAGCACACCATTACTTGCAAGACATTCCCGCTGAAACTGCACGTCCTGAATCTAGCCAGGAAGAAATAGACAAATCCAGAATGTGACATAGTCTCCTAGACTGTTAGAACAGTCTAGAACATTCATAACTGAATGTTATGAGAGGCGGAAAAAAAAAAAGCTGAGAGCTGTTCTAGATTGAAGGCAACCAAAGAGATATGACAACCGAATGTAGCAGGATCTTAGATTGGAAGGAAACTAGCTGGAAGGGACATTTTGGGGACAATTGTGGAAATGTGAATATAGGATGTAAATCTGAATACAGAATGGATAGAATATATTAATTAAAGTGTTACCATTGTAATTCTTGAGTATGGTACAAATATGGCAAATTGTTGGCAATTGGTGAAACTAGGGAAAGGTTACATGGGTGTTCATTGCCCGAGTCTTGCAAGTTTGCTGTAAGTTTGAAATTTTTCACAATAAAAGGCTGGGGGATGAGGGATTGGCCTCTTGAGACTGATCCACGTGATCCATTTGGGCAGGCGACTCAACTTCTCAAGTGCCTCTTCTGTCAAGAGGGATAATAATAGAACCTACCTCATGAGCCCGTTGAATTAAATGAGATAATGCCTGCAAAGTGCGTATCAGAGTTCCTGACATAGCAAATGGTAACTGTCACGATCATCTGCCTCATTCTCTTTAATGGATGCATAATCCCATTGTCTCGAGTTTCTCTCTTTTTTTGTTAAAGATTTTATTTATTTATTCATGAGAGACAGAGAGAGAGAGGGAGAGAGAGAGAGAGAGAGAAGCAGAGGGAGAAGCAGGCTCCCAAGGAGCAGGGAGCCCGATGCGGGACTCGATCCCAGGACCCTGGGATCATGACCTGAGCCGAAGGCAGACGCTTAACCATCTGAGCCACCCAGGCGCCCTTGAGTTTCTCTTGATTTGGCAGGAAAGTCATCGCCCAGCTAATGAGCTGTGCTATTTTCTTGTCAGTGCCAGATAAGGTGGCCCCAGCTGATGCCGTCTGCAAGGCATTGGAGCAGAAAGAGGTCTTGCCCCGACTGTTGAATCTGGATGGCTGACCAGTGGACCGCTGCCCTTTTCCCTACCTCCTTTGGGTTAGAGCTCCCTTTAGAGGAGCACCCATTCGAAGTGGTGTGATTTAGGTTAACTCTGCTTCTCCTATTGCCAGTGAGGCAGCCACCCACCCAGGCCTGGATAAAGCCCTTTCCTCCTGGCAGTACTGGTTACTTTAAGCATCATTGCAGATAGGGTCCTCCCTAGGAGTCATTTGCTAGCACAGTCTGGAATAGCTACAATGAACCAGAAGTACAGAAATAGATGCAGCCCAGGGGCGCCTGGGTGGCTCAGTTGGTTAAGCGACTGCCTTCGGCTCAGGTCATGATCCTGGAGTCCCGGGATCGAGTCCCACATCGGACTCCCTGCTCAGCAGGGAGTCTGCTTCTCCCTCTGGCCCTCCCCCCTCTCGTGCTCTCTATCTCTCATTCTCTCTCTCTCAAATAAATAAATAAAATCTTAAAAAAAAAAAAAAAAGAAATAGATGCAGCCCAGCCCCAGACAGAGGTGATCCTCAGGTCTAAAAGGGGAGACAGCCAATATGAAGACCCAGCTCCCCAGTACCCCAAATCCCAAAAAGATCACTACTTTTCACTTCTCTGTCATGCCTTCCAACGAGGCACCAAAACTGAACTTCTCAGAAACCAGCTTTATCTGCAAGACAGAGATTTAAGGTTGCAGATTTAAGGTTGCCACAGAAAGACTCGCGAGGAGCAATTTCCTCCCAATTACTAGTTTCTCAACGCCATTCCCTTGGGAGGCTTTATCGAGGGGAGATGGTGCTGGCTGATAATGTCAGGGGATCTGCATTATTAAGTAAGTTCTGGAAATCCCCAAGGCTTAATGACAATGTTTTTCCTTTGACTCCTAACTTCTTTAGAGAAAAAAAAAAAAAGCATTCTCCAGCTATTTCATTTTATTGTGTTCAGACTATCCTTTGACGCAAATGGGACAAATATAGTCCTATCTGTCTCTCTGAGAGCAGAGGAGGTGGTGCGGTGTCGTGGAGAAGAACGCGGGCTCTGGCGTCAGACTGCTGCCTTCACCCTTGGCTCTGCCAATTAGCAGCTTTGTAATCCTGGGCCAGTGACTCGGCTTTTTTTGAGCCCCGGTTCCCTCTTCTGTGAAATAGGGGTTAAAAAGTACCTGCTGTGTGGCATTGTGGTAAGGCTCAAAGGAAATCATGAATACAGGGGCAAAACCTGGCACATAGTAGGTCTTCAATAAGTATTAGCTATTATTATTGTTGTTGTTGTTATTGTTATTGCAGACAGTCCAGGGATGACAAAGGTAGATAAGCAATCATGGACGGCTTCCAGGCAGAAGCATGATATTAGACATGGAGGCAGATACAAGGGCCAAGAAAATTGTCCCTGCTCTCCAGGACCTCACAACTAGGTTGGGAAAGGGGGACAAAATCAGGGGCAAGCAAAATGATAATGCCCAACAATTAGAAAGGGGTCTTCCATCAAAGATGTTTCAAGGGGGCATCAACACCCAGGTGTACAGTGTAGGCACTGGTGTGAGCTCCACATGGTCAGATGGGAACTCATTCATCTCCAGCTGGGACTCAGCAGAGACTCAAGCCCCAGGAGATGCTCAAGTAAACATATATATACATATACACGTTCAAATGTTCAGAGTGAGGACATTTGTTACAGACAGATGTGCTTTGAGAAGTGTCTTGCCAAATTCTCACAGGGAGGAAATGTCACGAAGTTAGCCTGGCTTAGAATTCAGGTCTGTCTGATGCCAGAGTTCCCAATCTTTCTGTGACGTCTCACTGCCTTCCCTGATTTCTGCCTACATCTCCTCCGTTCTGAAGCATGGTGGGTGCAGACAATAGAAGGATGCGTAGATGGCATACAGTGGGTGGATGGAGAGAGGGTAGATGGTGCGTGAATGGAAGATAAGGGATAGAGAGAAGGGTAGTGGATAGCAGAAGGGGTGGACGGTGGCCAGACAGATGTGCAGTGGATGGATGAGTGGCTGGTGGCTGGAAGAATGGGAGCGGGGGATGGAGGGGGGGATGGAGCGGTGGCAGATAGATAGACAAAGACGCAGACTTGCTTTATACATAAAAGCCCAGGAGATATAACCTATAGATGAGACACTAGCCTAGGGTGAAGTCCAGATGACAAAGCAACCTAGTCAGGTACTTAAGAGCCCAGTTACTCCTTGTTAAAATCACAACTATTTCATGGTAGTTAATAAGTACTATAACTGAGTACTTACTATGTGCCTGAGCCTGTGCTAAGCCCTCGAGAGGGATCATGTCACAAAAATCCAGAGGTCATTGTCGTCACACCCCTACAGAAACGAGAGCTTCGGAAGATGCATCCCCAGGTTGCACAGCAAGTAAACAAGTTGGCAGAATCAGGACTCAGATTCAGGCGGCCGAAAACCCCAAACTCCTGTTCTTAACCACTGTGATTGACCCTCTTCTTCACAGAAGAAGCGTCAGAGCACCAGCTAAGAGTCAAGAAATTTTCCCAGGGAAGGAGACACCAGAGCTGAGTCTTAAAAGCCAGGAGAAGGAAGGGCTGTCAAGGCAGAAAGCGCAGAGAGCCATGAGGAGACATGACAAATCCTACCTACATGTGATAGCGAAGCAGGAAAAGAAATGGGGCTGGAGATGTAGGCTGGGACCAAGTCAAGGTGGGCCTCAAGTGCCATATCTAGAATAAGTAATAGTAATATTAATAGCAGAGTACTATGAGTCAAGCACTCTGCAAAGTACCTTCACTTGTATTAGCTCATCTGATCCTCTTAAATATGTAAGCTTAGTGGCTACTGTTTGCCCAATTTGCAGCTGAACATCTGAAAGACTGTCACTTACTGAAGGTCACACAGCTAATAAGTGGCAGAGCCACACCTCGAACCCACATTTCTCTGACCCCATGGTCCATGTCTTAACCACCATGCTGCCCTGCCCAGTGTGAGCTTGAACTTGATCCATTCCACAAGGGTTTGGACTTCCTCCTGTCCAATGGGAAGCCATTGGGAGTTTTTGAACAGGGGAATAACCTGATAAAATGTGTGTCTTCGAAAGGTCCCCAACTCTGCAAGTTGGACAGAGTAAGACAAAACTGGTCTCCACTGTAAGTCCACCTTTGATCGGCCTCTCCTAAGTGCCTCGCTCTGCCTAGACAACCTGGAGCTCACCTCCCAGCCCCCAGAGCCCACTCACTGTGTCAGGAGGCCAAAACAACAGCTTCTCTGTGGGACCTTAAGCAGGACCTGCCCCTCACTGGGCCTCGAATTCCTGATAGGAAGGGGCTGGCTCCTACATCTTTAAAAATCTCTCCAGCTCTGACATTATACTTCCCTCTGATGTTCTCTGGGGCTAGGCAGAGAAATGTGTCACTTTTAGCCACTCATAACAGCCTTGGGAAAGTTGACATCTGCATTTTTTCCCCCACCACCGTGAAGTTCCAATGGCTCTTCCTCCCATCATAAAAGAGTTATTTTTGGCCGCTGTTCAATATAAAGCTTTGTTCTCCCAGCCCTCGTGTGTCATCACCAGTTTGTCGCTACAGAATCCCCTTCAAGACACCTTTGCCTTCCGGAGCCACTAATTCCAAGGGGGAACCTATTTATAAGCCTCCGACAGTGCATAATTGCTGATTGCGTCTAGCTGAGAAGTTGTCAACAAGTAGAGTTATGCTGGAGACTGGCTTTCTTAATGCCAGCAGATGTGTCAACTGTCACTTTGTTGAGACTCTGGGGAAGGTCTGCATTCCATTTAAATGTAGCCCAAGAACTAAATGGAGGTCAGGGGGGAGGGTTGTTGGTGAACATGACCTCTGGCCTGTGCCCTGAATCATATTCAGGTAGACCGGGCTCATTTAGTCCCTGATGGAAGGGCAGATGCTGATGAGCAGGGAGCACTGTCGTGTGGTATCCAGAGGAGTGGGCTTGGAGCCAGACTGCCTGCATTCAAAGCTCAGCTCTGCTTCTTAGAGGCGCTACAACCTTGAGCAAGTCACCTAACATCTCCGTGCCCCACGTTCCCCGTGTGGAAAATGGGGATATTGTGGGTTTAAAAGGGAGTTACTGTGTGTGAAGTCGTAAGAGTATAAGCACATCGTAACAGCTCAACAAAATGTGGGACATTGTCATTATTATTATTAGGATTACAGGCATAGTGAAAGCCCCCACCAGACTGAAGAAATAAGGAGACCACAAGGCAGTGGTCCTCAAAGTGTGGTCGCCAGCTTTACCAGAGAACCTGTTAGAAATGCAAATTCTCAGACGCCACCGGACCCACCTAATCAGACTCTCTCATGGTGGAGCCATAAATCTGGGTTTTAAGAAGCCCTCTGTGTGACACTGATACACAATGACATCTGGATGGCATCCTTCCCTTTCTCCTAACTGGTCATCCCCTAAGATGAATGAAAATGGCAGCATTCACTGTGTGACTTAGGGCAGTCCTTTTCTTTTGCCTGGCCCTTCTCTCCATGGTGAAATGGGTGAAGATACAGGGCTGGCGTGCGGGAGTCAATGATATTAGGAATATGACAAGGCTGAATGACCTCTCCCGCCTCTGTTTTGTCTTCCCAGGTGACCTGAGGAAAATGTCCCAGGGACAAAAGTTGTCCCTGGGACAAAACTCAGGCTCCAGCTGATTCCACAGTTTGGTTCACTGGCTTTGGAAACATGCAGACCTTTACAGTGAAGAGAAAACCAACAGAGAGGCGAGTGTCTGAGTGGCTCTCAGCAGGTGGCTTCCTCCTCTTGGATCCAATTCCTCCCAGCCATTGATAAACATGGCAGCAGAGGGCCTTCAGACCAGATGACTGGGGGAAGAAGAATGGCTTCAGAATGATCAAGACTCAAATCTTGGTTCCAGCTCAGTGACACGGGCAACTTGCTGCACCTCCCTGAGCCTTTCTGTAAAACAAAAATAAGCATCCCTCGGTTCAAGTGGCTGAGACAAGGAAATGAGATCTCTCACCAAGAGACCCTCCTCAAGCACATACTGTGTGCAGGCTCTACAGATACAGCAGTGACAAGACAGATGGGCCCCTGCCCTTATGGAGCAGATGTTCTAATGAAGGAGAGAGATATCCAGCATCCAGTTACCAGGCTAATTATCTTATTTCAGTTGTCATCGATACATGGTGGCCTAAGAGGGACTCCCTCTGATGTGTGAGCTTTGGGACTGGTGAGGAAAAATGGTAACATTTGGTCTGAGAGCAGGAACTCGGTGGGTAAAATTCCAGAACCTTGAAGGCCTCCTTGAGAATTCTAAGCAATAAGAAGCAATAACAGATTTCCAGCCAGGGTATGAAGTGATCAAATCTGAGTTTTTTGAAGAACCCTCTAATTTAAAAAAAAACAAAAACAAAAACAAAAAAACCATGAGGATGTGGAGCAACTAGAACTCTCCCGTATTGCTGGAGGGAATGTTAAATTGCACAATGACTTTGGAAAACAGTTGGCAATTTCATATAAAGTTAAAAATACTTCTGGGGCGCCTGGGTGGCTCAGTTGGTTAAGCAACTGCCTTTGGCTCAAGTCATGATCCTGGAGTCCCAGGATCGAGTCCCGCATCAGGCTCGCAGCTTAGCAGGGAGTCTGCTTCTCCCTCTGACCCTCACCCCTCTCATGCTCTCTCTCTCTCATTCTCTCTCTCTCAAAAATAAATAAAATCTTTTAAAAAATACTTTTATTACCATCTAATCTAGCAGTCCCATTTTTAGGTATTTGCCCATGTGAAATTGACCATATGTTCACACACACACACACACACACACACACACACACACACACACATTGGAGGCCAATGTCTATAGCAGCTTTGTACAAAATCACTAAAACCTGGAAACAATCCAGATGCCCCCTGACTATTCAAGGGATAAACAAAATGCCCACCACTATACAGCAAAAAGAAACAAATCACAAATACATGCAGTGACATGGCTGAATCTCATAAGAATGATGCTGTGTGAGAGAAGACTCGAGAGTACCTAGTGTATTGTTGTATTTATATGCTATTTGAGAAAAGCCAAAGCTCCAGATAGAAAACAGATCAGTGGCCGCCAGGGGATAGAGGGAAGGAGGGCTTGATTGTAAAGGGGCACAGGGAAACTTTTGGGGGTCACGGAACTGTTCTAGATAATTCACAAAACTGTACGTGAAAAAGAGGGAATTTTACTGTGTGTGAATTATGCTTTAAAAAAAAGTGTTTGTTACAGAAAGGAAATAATTAGGGCTGGGGGACCATTAGAAGGCTTTTACATGTCAGAGATAAGAGATGACAAGTCTGTGCTTGGGGTGGGGTGGTAGGGATAGAGAAGCAGGCAGATTTAAGAACTGGTCCAGGGGTGAGTATATACACAAAATGCCCCACAGCATGAGGGCTGGCACCTCACCTCTCTCCATGTTATTTATATGAGCCATATGTATACACAGACAGCTTTCACATACTTATCTGCAACTCCTGCCAATCACAGCATGCTGTGGCCTTGCAGTTTCATAAGGGACAGTGGTCAGGTGAGGGCACAGAGGAATCACTGGGGACAGGGTGGAACAGAGTCACAGGAGAACAGCAGGGCAGTTGGAGTCAAGGCATATCTAAGGTGTGAACATGGCGGCAGAGGCACAACCAGCCCCGTCCGTGAATGAAGAGACCAATGTAAGGATGACAGTGACCCTGACATGGCTGTCCTGGGCTACCACCACCCCTCCCTGTACCCACTTTGAGCCATTGAGCCTCAAAGCAGAGCCATGAATCATGGTTCAAATCTCAGGTCTAATTATTTCCTTGGATGATATTATCCTGTCTTTCAAATCTTGGACACAGAGCTAGTCTTGCACCGTAAGACCTGGGGTGGGAGTCGTGAGACCTGAATCATCATTCGGGTTCTGACACTCTGACTCTGGGTGACTTACTTTCACTCTCTGGACTTTGACTTCTGTGTTTGGAAATGAGCTGGTTGATCTCTAAGGACTCACCCAGCTTTTAAAATAAGTGAATTCTACCCCCAAATTTTTATTTTGCCCATCCTAATTCCAAAATGTATGTGTTAAAATATTTTACCAAAACGAATAGAGCAAGATAGAATTAATTGATTAGGAAATTGACATGAACGAGGCCAAGGGTAGGATTATAGGCTTGTACTTTGCTAGAGATTAACCTTATCCTTGACCTTGGAGATTGAATTTATCTCCAAGATTTCTAGCAGCCAAAGCAAAGAGGCAATCAAGATTCATTATATTAGAGGGCGCCTGGGTGGCTCAGTCGGTTAAGTGTTAGACTCTTGGTTTCGGCTCAGGTCATGATCTCAGGGTCCTGAGATCAAGCCCCATGCCGGGCTCCACACTCAGCGTGGAGTCTGCTTGTCCCTCTCCCTCTTCTCCTCCCCCTGCTCTCTCTCTCTCTCCCTCTTGAATAAATAAAATCTTTAAAAAAAAAAAAAAGATACATTAGATCAGAACTGTTTGATAGAAATTTCTATGATGAAGTCTGTGATGTAATATTCTATATCTGCCCTGTTCTAATGTAGTAGCCTCTAGCCACAGGTTTCATGTTGCTGTACTATCAGTGCAGCTTTAGAGAATTCACCATGTTTTCTCGGGGTGCCAATTATAAATCTACTGCCTCAGTCCCACCCCTTGTTGCTGGGTCTGCCATACTGCAGCCGGGCCTTATAATTATGTCTCCTTTGCCATCTGGTACAATGTTAGGTTTTATCACGAGCGGCAAGGGTGGGACCCTGAAGGAGGAAGGGGTTTCTCTTCTTGTTTCCAGCCCACTCTCCCAGGTAGGCTTCCAGAGCTCTGCCTGGTTTATGCAGCACCAGGCTCTGGGTAGCACCTGTGGCTTCGGCAGGTCCCAGCTCCTGCAACACACATGGCTTCTCCTGCAGTGTCTGGGGCTTCTCCAGGGCCTGGCAGCTTCTCCAACCTGCGGCCTCTGGAGAGCCGGCACCAGCTCCTGCAGTGTGCCCAGAGACAAGCAGCTCTCCCCAGGAGCTCTTCGGGTGCCTCCAGAATGGAAGGCTACAGACCAAGTACCTCCCTGTGAACCACCCCCCCTTGGGCAATTTTATAGCAAGCTCCAAGGCATCACATCTCCAGGCAGGTGGCTCCCCACTGGGACCCCCGAGGACAAATGTCCAGCAAATCCTGCAGATGCAGGACCTCCGAGGCTCATCCACTATCCCACTGGCCCTCTCCAAGGTCTGGGTCACAGCCCTGGGGCCGGGAACCTTTCCTAGGTCTCTCTCTTAGTCCCAAGCATAGGACTACCCTCAGAGCCTTGTACCCACTATTCCTGTATTCTTCACAAGTTCTTTACTTCTCACTAGCCAATTCTTTGTTACTCCAAACTTCTCTTTGGGTTAATTTTATATTAATTTTTCTCTGTTCCAATTTCTGTGTAGTTTTTATCTCCTGATGGACTCTGGCTGCGACAGGAGTCGTCTCCAGAGACAGACCTGTAAAAATGGGATTTTGGTGTTGGTGTGGTCATGCCCTTGGGCTTGAGAGCAATAATGAGCTCCTCGCCAATGGGAAATGGGATGCTAGTGATCCACTGCATGCAGCGCTGATTAAATAAGCTATCACCTGTGCTCGACTATGATGAAGAGCCAGCTGAAATAAGCGCCCAAGGAGCCCCATGAGACACTTCACTTGGCTCTATGGCCGTAATGATGACGATAATGACTAGAGTGGGGGATATGTTCCTTTGAGTGGACTGGAATGCTTACAGAGAAAAAAAATGCCAAGTTCAGTTCAAACCATGGCCTGAGAAGTTAAAACGATAGAAGTTAAGTGGGTTGAGCATCCGACTCTTGACTTCAGCTCAGGTCATGATCTCAGGGTCATGGAATCTGGCCCTGTGTCAGACTCCACGCTAGGCTTGAGATTCTCTCTCTCTCTCTCTCCCGCCCCTCCCCACTCTAAAAAACAAAACAAAAAGAATAGAAGTTAAAAGGATATTTTCTTTCCTAAAGACATAAGGTTGATATGACTGAAAATATAGAATCTAATTGTATGAGTGGCTGAATGTCAATAACAATAGAATTCACAGCTTCATTGAGTTAGTTGTTCATGTGAAACTAGATCGGGAAAGAATGGGATTATAAAATGTGGAAGGAAAACATCTGATTGAATCCAGATGAAACTGACAATCTTGAACCCCTATGTCATTCTGAGCATCCATTATCAGTAGCAGTAGCTTTCCCCCGGGTGTATTAGGACACTAGCATTTTTTTTTCCTTGAACCCCGTGATAACTTCATCCAAGGCAAATGCCTTAAGAGGGTATGCTCACTCTCCTCAAGACCCACCACGACCACCTCTAGTTGCCACTAAACCCACAAGTAGGGTCAAATATTAGTATGCTTTATGGAGACAGGTACACATGATGACCCTGGAGGAAACAGCTTAAATATCCAAGAATTACAAAATTTTGCTAATATATATCAGCAGAAATCTGGGATCCCATGTGTGGGTCTGGATTTGAAGAGTGGAGTGTTAGACCAAGGATGGTGGACTATAACACTACAGTAGGCAAATTCATTGATGTAGATGAACCTACTAGAGACTTCAGATTTATTGTTATCTCATGCCCCTGGAGGTGTCTCTAACTGCTCACTTGGTGATTGACTGAAACTTGAACTCAACAGTGACCTACATTTAATGAAATTGAGAGGCTACAGCCTGGATTTATATGCCTGGAATTATATGGAAGACATGAGAAGATTTGATTGGATTTGCCATGTACAACTTGTACACGCACCCACCAACTGTGTTCCATGAGAACACCCAGAAGACACTCCCTTGATTAAGGCATTGAGAAATACATTTGAGAGGGGAGCACCTATATTCTTGAAAGCTCTGGGGTTGCTCTTTTTGAATGATAGGTTCAACTATAGGGAATGTCACTGTTGATATGGGCTCCCTGATTTCAGTGAAAATCATGGGATCCTGAAGTAGCAGAGGACAAATGGTATTACTTAACTGCTAAAGACCAGGTGGGTATATCTAATGGCAGGAGGGATGTACCAGTAACTAGATGTCTTGGTACACAAAGATCTTTGGCAATGATTAATTGATCATGGAATCCTAGGGATAAAACAGATGGCCACCCTAGGAGGGCACTGCTTGATTTCTATAACAGGAAAAGACTCTAGGTCTCGTAGCCAAAAATCTGACCTAGTGTCCACAGTAAAGAGTCATGGCTCTCACCCAATTTCGAAGCCTAGGTCAATTCACACAGTAAGAGCCCTTTGATTGAAGGAGTGGTGGGGTACCCTTGAAGAATGGCCCTGCACCACTGCCTCAAATATGCACAGTAAATCTTCTTTAAGAGTTCCCCAAAAGGACCACCAGTCATTTGCTAGAGTGACTTTATTAGGAGGAAAAAGAAAATTTCAGAGCTAACTAGACACTGGCTCTAAACTGAAGCTTATGCCGGGAGACCCAAAACACCACCACAGCCCAAAGTGGGGGTTACAGTGGTCAGGCTGTAGAATCTTAGCTCAAGTCAGATTCACGGTAGACCCAGTTCATCCACAAATCCACCCTGTAGGTTATTTTCCCAGCTTCTAAATTTATCATTTAAATAGACATACTTGACAAGGGGCAGAGTCCTCACACTGGCTCTCCGACCAATGGGAAGAGGATCGCTATGGTAGGAAAGATTGAGAGGAAACTGTTAGAACTTCCCCTCTTATTGCTGTGGCAAACCAGAAGTGATACCACCTCACTGGGGAAATTGCAAAGATTGATGTCACTTTCAAAGACTTGAAAAAAGTAGGGAAAAGTTACCTATCACATACCCTAATTAACTCACCAGTTTGACCTATGAGGAAATCAGATCTTGAAAAATGTGAACTCTTATAAACGTAACCAGTGATGCTTCCCACGGCAGTTGCTGTTCCAGATTTAGTATCTTTACTGGAACACATCACCAAGGCCCCAGGCACTTAGTAGGCAGTGGATTGTCTACTGGATTTTCTAATGCCTCCCCCCACCCCAGATCAGTGTGTAGGGACAGTTAGAAGCAGTTTGTTTTTACTTAGCAGGGACAACAGTATACCTTCCCAGTTGTGCTCCATAAATACATCAATTCTATTCTCTGCCATAAATAATAATCTGTAGAGATCTTAATTATCATGATATTCTATAAAATATCACACCAGGGGCGCCTGGGTGGCTCAGTCGGTTAAGCATCTGCCTTCGGCTCAGGTCATGATCCCAGGGTCCTGGGATCGAGCCCCACATCGGGCTCCCTGCTCAGCAGGGAGCCTGCTTCTCCCTCTCCCACTCCCCCTGCTTGTGTTCCCTCTCTCACTGTCTCTCTCTCTGTCAAATAAATAAATAAAATCTTTAAATAAATAAAATAAAATATCATACCGATTCACTACATTGATGACATTTTGCTAATTGGATCTGAGCTATTTTATGCTTCTCAAATTTTTGTGTTATATACAAGTTTTTGAAACTTAATCTTACAATTTGGTCTTCTAATAACAATATTCAGTGGGACGTGACAGAACTGGGGAACAATTAATATAGCTAGCAATGGATACAATGCCTGTTGGGATGGTGCTTCTCCTCTTTTGGGAGAGAGGGTGAGAACTTCTTCATGTGTAATAAGGAGAACTATACCTTATTAGATGGAAAATTTAATCCCATTGGGGATTTCTGGGACACAGTGGAGAACCCACACCTCAGGGATATCCCCCCCCCCGAGGGTCAACACAGATAGACTATTTATGCGTGAACTCCCACCAGTCAGTGGTTAAAAGCTGCTGGGGATTGCTGATGCTCCAGCACATTTAGCTGCCAGGCCAAGGGCAATAGGAAACGCCTGGGCAAAGAAATGCAGGTGCCCACTTTTGGAAGGGGTGGTAAGGGCAGGAGGATGCAGGTGAAGCCCTGAAAGTGTCTGTTCCCCAGCAGTTTCCTTCTTTCTAAACCAGGAAGGACAGGGGCACCTGGGTAGCTCAGTTGGTTAAATGTCCAACTCTTGATTTAGTTTCAGGTCATGATCTCAGGGTCATGAGATGGAGCCCTGTGTCAGGCTCTGCACTCAGCAGGGAGTCTGCTTGAGATTCCCTCTCTCTCTTTCCCTCTGCCCCTCCCCCCCCAAAAGCGTATAAAACAGGGAGGAAAATTCCTACTTCATAGGGTTGTTTCTGTGCTCCTGACTTGCAAGCTCTGGGAGTCACTATTCATGACTTGGGGGCCCTGAACTGCTGGGAGAACTAAGAGAGACGGTGTAGAGAGAGCAGCTGACAAAGAGTCCATCCTCCATGGGAGTCCATTCCCTCTCCCTTTCCATTTTAGTAACAGCTTCCCTATATCCAGGACTTACTCTGTGCCTGTGTGGTACAGGTGTTAACCATCCTATCCAGAAGAGGAAACAGAGGCTCGGAGCATTTAAGTCCCTCTCCCCACGTCACTGATGGTCTGACTCCAGCGCCCTGGCTCTTAACCTCTGTGCTGCACTATGCCACTAAGGGCTGGTTTCCGACATGCTCTCAACGGTGCTTAGTGAGGAGCTCAGGTACCACACACCTCAGGAGCATCTGCCCTAGCCAGACAGGACCCAGATTCGCTTTGGGAGAAGCCACTGCCAGCAACGGGTGTGTCTTCTGCTTCTCTTCCTTCATAACTGGCGTCCCACCAAGATAGCTGAGGTGGGAGGGAGAAAGTCTCCTTCCTACCTGCCCAGGCTTCATCCTCTTCTACCCACACATGCCCCTGAGGCATCACCTAGCCTCACCTTCTGAGGGCTTCCTTCGGGGAATTAATTTTGAGTCTAGGCCTCGAGGCTCCCATGGCCAGGCTCTTTGTTCTGTCAAGCTGGTTCATCTGAGCACAGACAACATGGACATTCTGCCTACTTTCTACCTTTCTGCCTGGGAAGGCCCAAGCTGTCGCTACTCACCTTTTCCTCACTGGGCTCGTAGTCTAGCAGAGGCAGAATGAGCATGTGCTTAGAGCACCAGCAAAGAAAGGCACCAGAAAGGGATAGTGATAAGTGCAAACCAATGTAGTGACCAGGAAAATGGTTCCTACATTTGGGGTGTGCTTCTGACATCAAGGGTTGTCTCGCTCAACTCCATACCCCACCCCTGTGCCTACTTTACCACATGCTAGAGGCTGGCGAGCACAAGTCTACAGACTGGTCCTTGAGGAACTTGATTTCCAAAAATGGCCACGTCGTGTGGAAGCTAGAAGTGAGGTGGAGAATGTACTTCCGCTCTCTGCATTAATAAGCGTGTTCTTGGAGCATTTTTTTTTCCCTTGCAGCAGGGACAGCAGAGGTCCAGGGACTGGGGCCTCACTTTGTTTTACTAAGAGGAAGGTCCTGGGACATCCGTTTGGTCGCCTTCGATCAAGGCAGAGGTAGTATGGCCCTAGAGCCTAGAGCCTCTCCACCCCTCATTTGCAAAGGAGAAGGGGTAGCAGTTTCCTGATCTATGCATCTCAGCTGAGGAAACGTGGCTTGGAGCCAGCAACTGAGACACAGGCTTCCTGAATCTTCATCTTCCTCATCACAGAAGCTCCTTTGGTGGACCAATACTACTGGCACATTCTGGGAGACATTCCTGGAAGTTCTGCCTACATCTGGGAGGCAAAAGGCACGTTTTGCTCCTCTGCACTCGTGGTTAGACACATGGTTAGGATACTGAAAGGGGCTCTGGAAAACACATACGTGACCTCATTTGATTTTCACAGCAACCCTATGAAGAAGAGGCTGTCCATAATCCCACCTAACAGATAAGTAAGTAAAGGTTAAATAATCACCCTAGGCCACAGGTCTATTGACTGCAGAGCTCCTGTTCACTTTCTCCTATTCCCCAACATCCTGCCCTGCTCACCTCCACCCCTCATTTGCAAAGGAGAGGGGGTAGCAGGTGCAGGAGAGGAGAGAGCTGGGCAGGAAGGACCCAGAGATCGCCTGGAGCCAGGCAGCGGTCAAAGCACAAACTATCCTTGGAATGTTAGAAAGTTCTCTTGGAAAGTCCTTCAGAGCCTGAAGCACATTCTTCTAAAGCACTTTCTTGATGGGAAAAATCCGGTGCTTTGAGAATGGAATTGAACGTGTGGGAACGGCCCAAGGACGCTGGGTAGCACAGTTGCAGAGTAAGGAAGCAGGTCAAGCTAGGGGACACCATCAGAGGTCAGAGCCAGCCAACATCACCCAGAGACAGGCCCCAGGGGGCAGTCAACATTGTCAGGACCATGGCAGCTTCAAGGGAGGAACTCAGAGGATGAGCATTCCAAAGGCACTCATTAGCTGTGCACCCTCGGAGAAGTCACTTCCCCTCTCTGAGACTCAGAATTCCCATCAGCCCTCTGCCCGAGGGGCAGAGCATTACAGTGGTTAGGATTGCTGGCTTTCAAACCCGCCAGCTGAGTCCTTGGCTCTGCCACCAGCGTGGTTTCTCTGTGCCTGTTTCCACATCTGTGAAATGAGAATGAAAGTCCCTAGGAAACAGCGTCATTGGGACAGTTAAATGAATTGGCATAGAAAAAGGATTTTGAACTGCGCTAGGTGTATAGCAAACACCGAATACACGTTAGCTGTATTTAGTTGTTTTTCTTACCTAAGAGGATTAAAGGAGACAGTATGGGGGTGCCTCAGTGGCTCAGTCGGTTAAGCATCTGCCTTCAGCTCAGGTCCTGATCCCAGAGTCCTGGGATGGGAGCCCCTCATCGGGCTCCCTGCTCAGCCTCCTTCTTCCTCTCCCTCTGCCTGCAGCTCCCCCTGCTTATGCTCTCACTCACTCTCTCTCTGTCAAATAAATAAATAAAATCTAAAAAAAAAAAAAAGAGACAGTATGTGTCTAAGGTTTCATATATAATTTGCCTTAGAAGATCAGCTCAGAAAGTGGTGGTATTCTGGTTATCTAATACTGCATATAAAACCATTCCAAAACGTAGTGGCTTAAAATAACAATGATCAATTACTTTGCTCACAAATCTGCAATCTGGGCAGGACTTAGCAGGATTGGCTCATCTCTGCTCCATGCAACATCAGCTGGGGAGGTTGAAGAGGGGCTGACGGACTCACCTCCAAGATGGTTCACTCCCATGGGTAGCCAGTTGGTGCTAGCTGATGGCTAAGAGTTCAGCTGGGGCTATAGAACAATGGCCTATGTTATCTCTCCATGGCATCTCCATGGGGCTGCTTGGGCTTCCTCACAGCATGGCAGCTGGATTGTAAGAACAAGTGTCCCAAGAGACGGAAGGTGGAGCTTCCAGTCTCTAAAGGTGTTGGCCTGAAAAATGGG
The DNA here is from genome assembly GCF_003265705.2 of Callorhinus ursinus. Lineage (NCBI taxonomy): Eukaryota > Metazoa > Chordata > Mammalia > Carnivora > Otariidae > Callorhinus > Callorhinus ursinus. The sequence goes on from NW_027397091.1 coordinate 266,796, forward strand.
CCCAACCTCACTTCTGCTGTATTCTGTTAGTCAAGCACTCACTGAGACTGTCCAGTCTCAAAGGGAGGAAGATATATTCCTCCTCTCGAATGGAAAGAATGTCAAAGAATTTGCAGCTATCTTTAATCTATTACAGATAATTTGTGTTTTCACTCCAGGTACCGGCCCCAGGTCTGTGTAAGACATAGGTGGGTAAGCTCTTGTTCCCAAACCACACCCAACTGAGAAGTAGATGATCAAAGGGGGAAAGAGGTACCCCCTCCAACCTGGATAAGTCCTATTTGTTGTTCCAGATCCAATAGAAGAGAGTCTGTGAGTCTCTCATCTCCCAAGATCCCTGGGTCAAATGCCTACCCTGCATCCCCAGTATCCCTGCTTCCCTTTCCCTAGAGCTGGTTGGGAGCCCATGGTTTATTCAGGGTTGTAAGTCAGAATGGTGAAGCACACAGGCTTTGGGTAGCTTCCTAAGCTCTTTCAGCCTTACGCATCTCATCCAGAAAATGGGCATGAGACGCCCTACATCACAAAGTCGTTCTCAGGCTTAAGTGAGGTCATGAGTAGGTAGGGTGAAAGCAAATTAACAAGTGACCCATCAGGCTCATTTTTTTTTAATGTGGCATATTTTTTATTTCAGAAACAGATTTCCTCTTTCTCTCCAGCTCCCTACCCTACTAGATTGTGGTGAGTAGACAGGAGTATGATCTTAACTGTGTGAAAAGATAAGAGACTAGAGGAAATGTGCTGAGATACTAACAGTGGTTGACTCTAGAAGATGAGACTATGGCTGATTTTTCCCCTGCTTCTCCTTTATAACTTTTGTGTGTGCGTCCCCCACATCTTAGTAGATTCTGTGTCACTTTTATAATAAGGACATACAGATAAAATGAATAGATATGTGATAGCACCCTTCCCACACATCCCCACACAACCTCCCACACAAACTTGTCTTTCTACAGAGCAGGCTTTGCACAGGATGATGCTATTGGACCTTTAGGCCAATAAGTCTTCCTTGAGCTGGAGTAGACCAGGCATCAGGGACATTGAGCACCCCTGCCCCTCGCCCACGGAATTGCCAGCAGAGCTCCCCAGTATCAGCTAAGAACGCCCCCACGTTATGCAGAAAAAATGTTCTTGTTTTTCAGAGATGCATTTGGGGTGAAATGTCAGGATGTTTGTAATTTAGTTTCAACTACTTCAAAAAAAATGGAACAAACATAACAATCGAGAAATCTAGGCCATGGGTATATGTGCATTGGTTCAATTACTCTTCTTACTTTTCTGCTTGAACATTTTCCTAATCAAAAAGTGGGAGGAAATGCCCCACCTCCCCATTTTCCGAATGTCCCTGATGGATGTGGTACTACCCCTTGTTGAAAACCCTATGGCTACGTTCTGTACCAGCCTCTTCTTCATAGATGGTGTGTCTGGTTCTAAGTCGTAAACCCCTACAGTGCTGCTTCTTTGGTCTTCAAATGTTTCCTCGATGACGTCTGGAGGTAGGGGGCCTGTCCTCATGGCAACGGGAAGAAGGGGCCCTTGTCTGGTCCTCTGGGGCCTTGCTGGTTCCGTGAGGTGACCCCTGCCCTGCCTGGTCAGTGGTTGTCCCGATGGCTTGAGCTAAAACTCATGATCCATTCCCACTGGCATGGACTCAATGCCTCCACCTCTGTCCTGGGCACCTGCGTGGCTCAGAGACTCAGCTGCACCCTCCATGCAGCCCTGCCTCAGCTTGCCATGTGGCCGCTCTTCAGGCTCATCCATTCTTCCCTGGGGGCACATAGGGACCTCCAGGGCCTCCCAGGCCATGCACACCCTGAGATGACTCTTAACACAGGTGACAACACCAGATGGGATAAGATGCAGTAACAGGGATGCCCAACCATCCACCCATACCTTACTCGTACGTGGCATTTTATAGATTTCATGTACATGCTCCCTTCAGTCACAAACCCTTTCTGAGTGCCTACCCTGTGCCAGGCACTGTGCTAAGGGTCTGGGCCCCCCACCCCACTGCATATACATACCAGGTGTCTACTGATATGTGAAAAGGCAAAGAGATCATGCTGCAGCCATACAAGTGAATATCAAGCTGCTGTTACAAAGAATAAAATGAATTGATATGTACTGATAAGGAAAGATATCCAAGCAATGTCGTCCAAAGGAAAAGCAAGTTTCAATGTAATAGGTGGGGTAGGCTAGGAGCCCTTTTCCACGAAAAAAAAATGTATAACAATAAGAACTGAAAGTAACACTCTTTTCTGTCCCTGCATTAAATAATATTGCGACCAAGTAATAATTCAGTTGCTTGCTCTAGGAAATTCCTGCTCGCGGAAGATAAGACAGAACCAGCCAAATGCCTTACTTACCGAAACAAAATTTGCTCATCTGGACTCACTTCAAGTCCCTCGCCTCTCTGGGCCCACAATCCAAAGCTTAGGTCATAAATTTTGCCCAATCTCAACCAGTTACCTGCCTTATATGACCATGTTAATGAGTTATCCACTTATATGATCAGTGCAGCCTTTAACGCCCCAGCAGTATCCTTCCTTAACATCTTCACTTTCCGATGCCCCTAAGACTTTTTCTAGGTGGTGTTCTCCCTTTCTGCAGGAAGTTGAATACACTTAGCTATGTCTGATCAACAAGTTTTCCTGGTGGCCTTTCAGGGAATCAATGATCAAGAATTATAATAATTACTATGTGCTAGGGACTGAGCTGATTGTTTTATACACTAATCTTACTCTGTGAGATGTTTAATATCGCTGTTCCCATTTTACAGGTGAAGAAAGTAAGGATTGGAATTTGAACAAATTGCTCAATATTACACAGGAATAAGTGGCAGAGAAGAACTCAAGAAATCTGACTCGAGCCTGAGAGTTCAACTCCCTGCTAAGACCTCTGTTCTAACTGTTATGACTATATTACAAGTTGCTCAAAAATCCCAGTGGCTTAAAAAAAATTTCATTTTGCTTACGGATCTTCATTTCGGGCCGGGCTTGGTAGAGATAAGTGCCTCGGCTCCATGCAGCATCAGCCGAGGTGGCTCAGACGCTGGAAGCTGGAATCATCTGGAAACTCATTCTTTCGCTTATCTGGCAATTAATGCTGATCGTCAGCTGGGACCTCAGCTGGGCAATTAGCCACCACACATGCACGAGGCCTCTTCCTGTGACCAGGGCTTCTGCATAATGTGGTGGCTGGCTTCCCAGAGTGAGCATCCCAGGAAAAGAAATTTCCAGGTAAAGCCATATTGCCTTTCATAACCTAGCCTTGGAAGTCAGGCAGTGTCACTTCTGCCACATTCTATCTGTCAAGGCAATCACAGATCCCTCTCAGATTCCAGGGCAGGGGAAATAGACTCACCTAGCGATGGGGAGTGGCAATGTCTGGAAGAGCATAATGGGACCAGAAATATTGATGTGGTCATTTTTGGAAACACAATCTTCCACAGACCCACATATTCAGTGTGCATGCATATAAAACCTGAAATATTATATAACAGTTAGCTGTGGTTATGCTGGAGTTAATAGGGCATTTTTTTTTAATTTTCTATGCTGTTTGGATTTTTATAACAGGTGTGCAGAACACTATGGCAACATATTTTTCAAAGTCTAGTGTCCAATCTCAAGAACCTCATGCTGAAGGTGAGGAATACACTGACCCTTGGCTTTCTTCTCCTATATCCATTCTGCCCCTTGCTGCTCTACTTTGTGCCTCAAGAGGATGACCCCTACAGATGGTGTCACCTGGATTCCTCTCCCCTCTGTCTTCTGACTGGGTTGATCCTATAGGAGCTGAAGTCAGAGGGTGAGAGGAGAGAAGGGTGGGTATCTATTCTCCCCTCCCTACCTGCCCATGGTTCTCGTGATGGCCATGTTCCCCTATAGCCCAGGGCATCTGTTGGGGAGCCCCTCTTCCATAGCTACAGGTCTCACTGGGTTCCAGTAACACTTTGCTTTATCTTGATTATTCAGAGATAATGGCTAGTCCCTGGGACACCTCATCATCCCTTATGGGTTTCCTTAATCCTCTCTATTCCTCTATAATTGTCTCTTCATTAAACTCTCTTCAGTTGAGCCCTTTAAGTGTGCTCTCTGCTCCCTACCAAGTCCCAGTCCCTGACTGATCCAATAAGGCATTGATGGAGACAAATATGCAAACAATGACATTACAGTATACTGACAGCTTTGAAAGGCATGTATAGGAAAAGCATATCTTTTCTTTTTTTTCTTTTCTTCTTTTCTTTTCTCTTTTCTTTTCTTTCTCTTCTTCTTTTCTTTTCTTTTCTTTTTTCTTTCTTTTCTCTTCTCTTCTCTTCTCTTCTCTTCTCTTCTCTTCTCTTCTCTTCTCTTCTCTTCTCTTTTCTTTCTTTTCTTTTCTTTTCTTTGAGAGAGACAGAGAGCATGAGCAGGGGTACCAGCAGGGAGAGAGAGATTCCCAAGCAGGCTCCGTGCCCAGCGTGGAGTGCAACTCAGGACTCGACCCCATCACCCCAAGACCATGACCCAAATCACGATCAAGAGTCAGACGCTCAACCGACTGATCCACCTAGCACCCCAGGAAAAGAATATCGTGGTTTTAAAAGGAAGAGTCAGAGAAGTCTTCCCAAAGAAAATGACACTTAAATTGAGACAAAAAAGATGAGCCAGTGTTCACTAGTTTGTGAAAAAGAGAAGAACTTTCAATCTCATGAGATTTCCATGGATAAGCAAAGGGGCCAAGAGAGGTTAGGTTACTTAGTTGTGGCCACACAGGATGTACCATAGACTCAAGCTTTCTGCTTAATCCATCACACTACAGGACAAGTTTATATTAGTTGTATTAGTTGAGATGTTTTTGGCTGCAAGTAACCAGGAAAAAAATTACTTAAGCAGTAAGGAAAATATTTATATGATAGATTTATATAATCCTGTTATATAATAACAAGAAAACCAAGGTAAGGTAACTCCAGGGTTGATTAAATGAAATCAGATGTTCAACAAAGTCATCCAAGGATTGGAAGACTGAACACTGTTAAATCAATCCTCCTTAAATTGACTTATAGATTTAATACAATCACAATCAAATTCCCACAAAGTTTATGTGTGGAAATCATCAAGATAATTCTACAATTTATATGGAAATACACAGGAGCAGCCTAGACTATACTGAAGAAGAACATACACTACCAGATATCAACACTTAATATCAAGCTATAGTAATTCAGTCAGTGTGGTATTGGTACAAAGATAGACAAATAGACCAGTGGAACAGAACTGAGAGTCCAGAAATGGAACCAAACATGTATGTTCATTTTATTTCCAACAAGGGTGCCACTGAAATTCGGCAGCACTGGAGAAATGGGCTATCCATACAGAACATAGGCTGCATGGGGGGAAAAATGAATCTTTACCTCACACCATATATAAAAATTAATGTGATGTAGATCACAGACCTAAATGTAAAGGTTAAAAAGAAACAGGCTTCTCAAGGAAAATATAGAAAAATACCTTCATGATCTTAGGGGTAGGCAAATATCTCTGAAATTTGAGCACAAAAATAAACAAACAAACAAACAAAAAACCCTATACTGAAAACATTGATAATTTGGACTTCATTAAATATAAGAACTTATGTCCACCAAAAGACATTATTCTGGAAGTGAAGAAGCAATCTACAGACTGGGAGAAGATATTTGCATTCCATATATCTGACAAAGAACTTATATCCAGAATATAAATGAACACCTACAAATCAATAAGTAAAAGACAAAATGACCCACTTTTAAGAAGGGAAAGAGACTTGAACAGGCACCTCTTAGAAGAGGAAATGACCAAAATGCACTTGAAAAACTCATCAGAAAAATGCAAACTAAAACTACAACAGGGTATCACTACTCACCCACCAGAATGGACAAAATGAAAGACTGGGAATATCAAGCATTGATGAGCACCTAGAACAACTGGAAATCTCACACACTTCCGGTAGGAGTATAGGTTGGTTAAACCACTTTGGAAACTGGCAGTATCTACTAACTAAATAAAGTGTTATTTATCCCATGTCTCAGCAATTTCACTCCTAGGTGTACATTCAAGAGAAATGAGGACACCTATCCACCCAAAGATGGGTACATAGAATGTTTATTGCACATTTTTCCCCCATAATAGCCAAAAACTGGAAATAGCTCAAATGTCCATCAGCAGGAAATGGATCAGCAAAATTGTGGTACCACTGGAACACTACACAGTGATTTTTTTTTAAGAGATAAACTACTGGTATACATAAAAACATAAATGAATGTCAAAGAAAACATGCTGAACAAAAGAAGCCAAACACAAAATAGTAAGTACTGCATGAATCCATTTATATGAAGTTCTGGTACAATAATTTATGGAGCTAGAAATCAGAACAGTAGGTGCTGGATATTGCCTGTGAAGGAGCGTGAGATAACCGTCTGGAGAACCCACTGGTTATGTTCTGCATCTTGATCCAGTAGTGGTTACTCAAGTGAATACACACATAAAAATTTGCCACGCTGTGTACACTTAAGGTTTGCATATTTTATTGCATGGAAATTACACTTCCAGTTTGAAAATCTGCTACCAAGGATTTTCACTCTGCCATCCTCTGTGCGTGGACTCTGTTCCCACATAAGCACAAGACTGTGGCTTCAATATCAAGGCATCGCATATAGTCAAGAATATGGCTGGGGGAAAGGGAGACCCTCTTTTCCTGTGTCTCTTTGAAAAGTAAAGAAACTTTCCGCAGATGCTTCCTCACATCTTATTGGCCACAATCTCATCACATGTGCTGACTTAACCCAACCACTGGCAAGGGAAGTAGGAGTGTCCTGATCAGAGTTTACCTTCCTCCTGGTCATATGGGAAAGAGGGTCAGTGATAAATACTAAGCTCGTAGCAATCAGTTCTTGAACAAGGAACTGGGCTCACCCCACAGAGATTACCTCACAGGGATAATGCAGCATTCCATCCCTTAAAACGTCTTGTTTTGTCTTTTATAATATTTTTTTCCAAAATGCATCTATCTTTGTTGTTTTCCTGTGTAGGTGATTAATGTTCATTGTAAAAGTTCAACACATAAGTGAAAACCAGCTGTAATTAATTCTCCCCCCACACACATTATGATAATCACTATTAAAAGTTTGATCTATGGTCAACCAGAATTTTTTCTTGACGTATATGTCACTTTATATACTTATATGATTTTTTTTCACCTAAAGAAATAGGGACACACCATATTTGTCAAATACTACCATTCGCCTACACATTGAACCCTTTCTATCATTTTCTCTGATGCAACCCTCATTATTCTTCAGGTGTCTGGCGGCCAAGTGCTTCAGGGAAAGTAGCCCCTTCCCTGGCCCCAGGGGATGAATTATGATTAGTGTGAAAGAGTGGTTCTGATCCGTGCTGCCCATCAAAAATACCTAGGGAATTAAAAGATCTATGTGAAGGAGATGCCTGGGTGGCTCAGTTGGTTAAGCGTCTGCCTTCGGCTCAGGTCATGATCCCAGGGTCCTGGGACTGAGCCCCACATCGGGCTCCCTGCTCGGCGAGGAGTCTGCTTCTCCCTCTCCCTCTGCCCCTCTTCCTTGCTCTCGTGCTCACTCACTCCCTTGCTCTTTCTCAAATAAATAAATAAAATCTTTAAAAAAAAATCCTGTGTAAAGCCCTAGGTGTCCCACCCCCAGAGAGATGCCCAGACCTCACAGGTATTGCTGAGAGGCAGCTGGGGTTGAGATATGCTAGTCTCAGCTCTTAGCGATGTACCCATTCCCTGTCAGTGTGCCACTCCTAGAATGATGGCAGTCACCTAGGACCGGGAGGGGAGGAGACTCTGGAGATGGCCGAGCAGAAATGTGGAAAGAGCTTGAGTCCCTAATGATGTCATCATGCCGCCAAATCTGACCTTCTTGAGTGAGATGATAAGATTTCATTCGCCTTTTCACCCCTTTGAGTTACATACAGCCAGAAGCTTCCTAACTAGGGGAACCATTGTTCACAATCTGCTTACAAACTTCGTTGTTTTGGGTTTGGGCTTTTATTACAGTTGTACATTTGTTGTTTGTTTGCTCCCAGCCCCCCATTCGGGTTGCTGAGGACGATCATCTGTTAGAGGGAAGGACTTGGAACGGGTGAGGCTCTTGAGGGGCTCCAGCTTGGAACCTGAAAAGCAGCTACTCCCTCCAGATTGGGGGTGCTGTGGAGCAAAAGGGGGAGATGCTAGAATTGGGGAGGCCCAGCTCAGCTGTAGGAGTGAGGGGTCCAGGGGTTGTGCCAGATGTGGTCAGTCAGGGTCAGGAGCCCCTGCAAGGATCAGCAGGTAGGCAGATCCTGAGCCCTGGGGGACAGAAGGGGTAGAAGTGGAACGGGGGGCCAAGGAACCCATAGAGGTAGGAATCGGCCTTAGGGCAGCAGGGTCCCCTCCCAGTCTGGGCATATCCCATTTCATCTCACTAACCAGGTCCTAAAAAACAGATGTCCTTAATAAAAGTATCAAAAGGAAACCTATTATCATTATATTAAATGGGAAAACCTCAGAATCCTCAACAAATTTCCTGAAATTTTACTGAGGTAAAACTCAGTAAAATATATGTATGTGTGTATATACACACACACACACACATACATATACACATATGCACATACATACATATATATGTTTTATAAAACTATCGTGTTAGGGGTGCCTGGGTGGCTCAGTCAGTTAAGTGTCTGCCTTCAGCTCAGGTCAAGATCGCAGAGTCCTGAGATCAAGTCCTGTACCCGGCTCCGGGCCCCTGCATCTCCCTCTGCCCCTCCCCCTTGTTCATGCGCACGTGTTCTCTCTCTCTCTCTCTCTCTCTCTCTCTCTCACAAAAAAATAAATAAATAAAATCTTTTTAAAAAAACTATCATGTTAGGAGCTGGACAGTCTGGGTCACTTGGTTGACTTTTCAACACTTCTCCACGTATTTCTAATCTATCCATTTTGATTGGGATATTATGTGAAAAATTTTCTTCTAAATAATTTTGTTTAAAATGTCCTAATGAGGGGCGCCTGGGTGGCCGGTGGCGCAGTCGTTAAGCGTCTGCCTTCAGCTCAGGTCATGATCCCAGGGTCCTGGGATGGAGCCCCACATCAGGCTCCCTGCTCCGCGGGAGGCCTGCTTCTCCGTCTCCCACTCCCCCTGCTTGTGTTCCCTCTCTCGCTGTCTCTCTCTCTGTCAAATAAATAAATAAAATCTTTTAAAAAAATAAAAAATAAATAAAACGTCCTAATGAATTTTAGGATCTAAATATAAATGTTTTCCTATATGAACATTTGCCCCAAAAAAGCATTGTTATTGACAGACACATCTACACTATCAGTTTGGGTATTATAACTAAGAGTCTTTCTAGTGGGAGAACATTAAGGAGGGAAATATTCTACAGGATATGCCTGAATACTCGGGAGGTTTCTCTCTCCTTACAGCTCAACCCGGTCTTTGGCAACAGTCACATAGTAAACACACCATTGTGTGCCGTAATTGACGTAAACTGTCCTGTATTGTTGGACATTTAGAATGTTTCCAATTTTTCACAACTAAACAAAGCTGCATTAAACATCTTTGTAAAAACATCCTTTTGTCCAATTACCTCTTTGAGATGAATTAAAACCTTGAAATGAAACTGCTGGGCTGAAGCTTCTACAAATTTAAACTTTTGATACATACTGCCACATCGCCCTCCAGAAAGGTTGTACCAACTCCCCTACTTCCCCACTGCTGGAACAATGAACATGCATCACTGTGTCATGCTGGCCCACCTTGATGGAGAGGAGAATGGATGGCTCTGTTAACACAGCCTTTGGAAGCAGAGAGCTTCGTAATTCAGGTACCAACTACATTTGGAAATGAGATTAGCACATGGAATCTTCCCATTCATCTCTCTGGGAGTTTCAAGGTTCCATTCCTGGGCAGATGAAACAATAAAACAAAACTGGTGAAATGAAGTCAATGTGGAGCCAGGACGTTTATCCTGATAAATATTTTCATTTAGGACAGATTTCCAGGGCTTGCTTGGAGCTGACTTGAAGGAACATCCACAGCACACTCAGTCCCGGGTTGTTCCTCACAAGTGACCCATCCTCCCTAAAACATACACGCTGAGCCCATCAGCCCCCTTCTTAAAAGTAAATCATGATGCCCCACCCAAAACGTGTTCTTGAGAAGGATGCCCAGCCTCCTAATAGAAAAATTGCAGGTGTTCCCTATGTCCTAATAATGATGACATCAACAATGGTATAAAAGTTAGCACTTACCTAACAGGGAGTTACTGTTTAACGGGTAGGGAGTTGCAACTTGGGGCTATAAGAAAGTTCTGCTGATGGATGGTGGTGATGGTTGCACAACACCGTGCATGTACTTAATGTCTTGGAACTGGACACTTAAGGATGGTTAAAATGATAAATTTTATGTTATGGATATTTTACTACAATGAAAAAAATGTAAAAAAAAAAAAAATCCCCAACTTCCAGTTTCCAGTACAGCATGTAAGGAATTGGAAGTCATCACTCTGTCCTAACAATAAGGACAGAACTGAACAAACTGAAAAATCGACGACTCTTCTTGGATCTGTAAGAGAAATGAGGTCCCAGGGCAGACGGCTGCCCCTAAAATTGGACAGACAGGCAGATACAAAGAATCACGATTTGCAGGAGCGGAAACGTCCATGGGAGCCAGCGCCAGGGCAGGAACATCTAAACGACAAATTGACAAGTTGCAGGAGGCTCAGTGTGAATAAGGCTGAGAGATATAGCCTCTAGGGGATCCCAGTCATGGGGAACCCTTATGAGTTTTTCCTCCAGGAGCTTGACCAGGTTCTCACAGTGAATATTGGAATTTCAGTGAATATGGGAGGAAAATCCCTTCATGCTTCTACCAGGGCAAGAGGAAATAAAAGAAAGCACTCTGTTCTTACCAATGCCTGCCCTCAGGAGAAACTATTTTACCAGCGCTTAACCTATTGGGGTCTTATCAGAGCCTAACTGACCTAGGGGAAGAAAACACCCAACTCCAGCACCCCCTAGCCATCTTGTCCCACATACGGGAGGGAGAAACTGAGAAATGCTTGTGAAGTCCACAGCCCAGACACACAGCGTCGTCAGAAGACTGAGACCTAATCGCAGGACAATGGCATGCTTGCCCTCCCCTATACTTTACCACCACATCACTAAAGGCCTATTTACTGGAGTTTCTTCTATCCAGTCTGGTTTTCAACAAAAAAAATCACAAGGCATAGTAAAAGGCAAAACACAGTTTGAAGAGACAGAGAAAACACTAGAACCAGACTCAGACATAGCAGGATGTTGAAATGATCAGACTGGGAATTTTAAATAACTATGATTATTACGCTAAAGGCACTCATGGAAAAAGTAGACCACATGCAAGAACAGATGCGCAACGTGAGCAGAGAGATGGACATTCTAAGAAAGAATGAAAAAGAAATATTAGAGATCAAAAACCCTGTAACAGAAATGAAGTGGTGTCTGCCTCCCATCAAGACACATAACATGAGGAATTCCTCAAATAGAGCATAGGGGTTCAGATGCAGGGTGGCTTCCAAATAATAATCTCTATTCCACATATCATGTGGGTGAGGGCTGGACCAATTTAGGTACTTTGCACCCTTCTCTTGACAGACCCTAGCATCTGGTGCTAAATCAGAGGGTCAAGGTATTGCCCTGACCGCCCCCCCCCCTTCCCTTTACCAAGTTCAGGTTCAAATTCATAGTATTCAGAAGAGCCTCAGTAAACCCAGCCCTAGTAGGTAACCTAAGGACAGAAGCAAAAAGAGTTTTAGCGATTGCCCTGTCTTCCCCTTTTTCTTTTCCCAGTCAGCTCACTCTGTCTTCTGCTGAGCTTTGAAGTGTAATTCGAAGGCCTGAGCTGATTTACTCCCAAGCACCTACCCACTCCAGCTCTCAGCCCAATTAACAAGCACTTTATCCTGAGACTGGGCGAGCAGGTGCTGCTGGGAGATTATTACTCAGCTCTCCAACCAGGCTGTTGGGAGAAAAGGGGCTTTTGCATCCCAAGGCAGCAGACGTATCCCTCTAAAGGAGATGAGCGAGGTGGGCAGAAATTTGGGGAAGCACCAAGGGGTCACCCAACCCAGACAGAAGGTTGGGGGTCAGGGAAGACTTCCTAGAAAACCAGTATTTCAGGTAAGTCTGGAAAGAGGAGGGGGAATTAACTCTACCAACAAGGGAAAGGTGCTCCCAGTCAAAGTACCTGTGTGTACAGAGCCCAGAGGCGTGAGAAGACAAAATATATGCAGGGAACAAGCCCAGGGTGAGAAATTAGAAATCTAGTCAATAAGTGGCCCAGCCCTTAGAGCATCTCAGATTCCCCCCAGAGAATCTGATGTGTTCGTTCTACCCCAGTCATGAGTCTGTATGCACACCTATGCAGAATCTGGCACCCACTGTCAAGGACAGCAAGGATCCCAGGTTAAGGATCCTTTCCGTAAGTCCACCCTTCAGTAGCAGCTGCCCAAACAAGCCCAGAGAAGGCCAAAGTGGCAATTGCAGCAAAGCATTGCCTCTGCAACCTTTTCTTGCCTCTCTCTCATTCACTGGAAAACTTAGTGACTAATCATCTTTATTTCAAAGGGAGGCAATCACTGAAAGCTTTACAAGCATGGAGAAGGTTTGCCAACCGACATGTTTCACTGTAGGGCAACTGAGTGTCCAGCTAGACTTCATGAGAAGTCCTGGATGGCACAATTGCAGGTCTTTTCTCTGGGGCAGTTGGGTTTCTTCATAAAAGGAAGCTCTACGTCACTGCTTGGGGCAGGAGAGGGGCAGGGGATGTTGCTGAATGAGCCCACATGCAAATATTCTGGACCTCCGCTGGGAAGGGCAGGGGGGTGTCATCACTCAGAATGGAGCTTTTTAGGCAACCCCTATGTCTAGTTCAGCACCCTCTCCCCCATTCCCATAAGCTGGGACTGTGGTCATGAAAGCAGGAACCTCTCTGGTTAAAATTTTCCCGAGATTAAACCCCTGAGGAAAGAAGCACCTCTCAACAAGGGGTCAAAGTGCCCCATGACAAAGAATTTCCGTCAGTCCTCTTGTTTTTGGCACCCTCCCTTGCCTCCATGTCCTGCAAGACCTCGTTCTGCCAATTCCAGAACCTTCCGGGATTCTGGGGTGAATTGGCTGTCCGTCAATATATACCCCTCCTTAGGCAAGATGGTGGACCCTCCTCCATTCCGCCAAATCTTTTGTCATTCCCCAACCCAGTTTCTGTCTTCATGTATTGTGTTTCACAGTTAGAGATGTCTCCTGGTCTCATCAAAGATGGAAGGGGTGTTTGCATTTCTTCGTATTGTCTGAAGTGGATTCAATGAGAAGAGAACAAGATAGAAAGAAAACCCAGCTGTTCTTGAATATACTTAACACTACTGAACCGCACACTCACACATGGTAAAAATGGTACATGTAATGTTGGGTGGTTTTTTACCACAATTAAAAACAAAAATGAAACTTAGCCGTCTTAAAACCAGAAGTCTCCCCATTGAGTTTTCCATGGATTTTGAAAACCAAACACAAGAAGCCATTTCCTTGAAAACCTATTTACATGTAGACGTGAATATTTTGATTCCTTCTATACAAGACAATTACTGGGAATACCTATGCAGTGGTTCTCAAAGTGTGTTCTCCAGATCAGCAGCAGCAGCATCACCTGGACACGTGTAAGAAAAGCAACACCCACCCCCCAAAAAGAAATGCAAACTTCTAGGCCCTACCGCAGACCTACTGAATCAGAAGTTCTACAATGTGTGTTTTAAAGCCCTTCATGACTAAATATTGAGTATCAGCTTTGTGACAGCTGATACATAAAGTCTGAGAACCACTCATCTAGAGCAACGTGGGGGGAAAAAAGAATGAAGCCAATATAGGCTGACCATCAAAGGAAAGGTCTAACTCCATAACATGGATAAAATGTAAAGGAAATAGTGAAATGGGGAACGAAAGCAATTCATTGGGTGCCTTCCACGCATCAGGTACCATGCTTGCCAGGTTAGGTACTTATTTAATCCTCAAAGTTTCCTTGAAAAGAAAGAATTATTCCACCTATTTTGTAGATGAGAAAACTGAGGCTTAGGGAAAGTAAGTAACTTAGCTAATTAAGAAGGATTTCAACCGCAGCCTGCCTGACTCCTTAGGTCCAATGAGGACAGAAAAGAAAACAAGGTTTTTTTCTCTGCTTGGTAAAGCCTATTCATCCTCCAAAGCAGAACTCAAATGTCACCTCCTCTGGGAAGTCTTCAAGAGAACTGCCTCACTCAAAGTTAACCTTCCCATAGCACTTTGCACATACCTGTCTTGGAGGACATCATATATTATTATAGAAGTTCTCAAATCTTTGGTCTCAGGATCCCCTAGAAATTATTGACATTCGAACCTTGACCTAAACCTCACAGTTTATACAAAAATTAACTCAAATTTTTTCATCAAAAAAGGATTAGATGTAGAATGAAAACTACACAACTTTTTTTTTTTTAAAGATCTATTCCTTTATTTAAGAGAGAGAGAGAGATAGAGCAGAGGGAGGGGTAGAGGGAGAGGGAGAATCCTCAAGCAGACTCCCCACTGAGTGCGGAGCCTGACACAGGGCTCGATTCCAGAACCCTGAGATCATAACCCCAGCCGAAATCAAGAGTCAGCCACTCAACCAACTGAACCACCCAGGCACCCCACACTATACAACTTCTGGGGGGAAAAAAACTTAAAAAAAAAAATCTTTGTGACCCAAGACTGCATGAAAAGTTCTTAGTAAAAGTATGATTCATAAAAAAATAATAAGTTGGATCATGCAAAATGAAAATCTTTTGCTCCAAGAAAGGCCCTGTAAAGAGGACAAAAGCGGGGGGCGCCTGGGTGGTTCAGTCGTTAAGTGTCTGCCTTCGGCTCAGGTCATGATCCCAGGGTCCTGGGATCGAGCCCCATATCGGGCTCCCTGCTTGGCGGGAAGCCTGCTTCTCCCTCTCCCACTCCCCCTTCTTGTGTTCCCTCTCTCGCTGTGTCTCTCTGTCAAATAAGTAAATAAAAGCTTTAAAAAAAAAAAAAGAGGACAAAAGCACTGGGAGAAAATATTTGCAAACCACATATCTGACAAAGTACTGGTATCGAGAATACGTAAAGAACTCTCCAAACCCAAGAGTGAGAGCAAACAATCCAGTTAGAAAATGGGCAAAGAACATGAATGGACATTGCACTGAAAAGGATATACAGATGGCAAGTAAGCACATAAAAATATTTTCAACATCATTAGCCATCAGGAAATGCAAATTCAAATCATAATGAGCTATCACTACACAACTATCAGGATGACTAAGATAAAACACGGTGATAATACCAAGTGCTGGCAGAGATGCGGAGAAACTAGATCACTCATAGATTGGAATGTAAAATGATACAGCCACTCAGGAAAAAAAAATTGTGATGGCTTCTTACAAAATGAAATATGCTTACTGTACTACCCAGCAATTGTATTTGGGGGGTATTTACCCCAGACAAGTAAAAACTTCTGATCACTCAAAAACCTGTACATGAATGCTCACGGCAACTGTATTTGCAATAGCCAAGAACCAGAAACGATCCAAATGTCCTTCCCCAGGGGAACCATTCAGTAAACTGTGGTGTGTCCACACCATGGAACACCACTCACCAAAGCAAGGGGTACACTCTGGATACACACAACACCTGAGATGGATCTCAAGGGAATTATGCTGAGTGAATAAGCCCATCTCAAGAGGTTACATAATGTATTATTCCATTTATAGAATATTCTTGATGACAAAATTATATAGAGGGAGAACAGGGGTCCAGGAAGGGAGAGGGAGGGAGGTGGCTGTGGGTACAAGAGGGTGGTAGGAGAGATCACTGTGTTGGAATTGTTGTACATCTTGACTGTGGTGGTGGACACACAACTCTACGCATGCGATAAAGTGGCATAAATTAAACACACACACACACAACCGGTGGGATCTGGATAAGGGAGTTGGATTATATCATCGCCAGACTCCTGGTCGTACTGAAGTTACGCAGGATGTTCGCCATCAGGGGAAACTGGGTGAAGAGTACACGGCCCCTCTCTGCAGTCTTTCTTACAACCCCATGTGAACCTACCGTGATCGCAAAGTGAAAAGTTAAAAAAAAAAAAAAAAAGTATGGAGGACTGAAAGAGATTTTGTTCCTGTGGACCATATTAATTGGTATCTGCTATATTAGAGATTAAAATGGAGATATTTTTAGGTATTTATTACCTTTAAAACAATAATAAGCCCATCTTATGTTAATACAGACAAATCTTTCTTTATGAAATATATTTTTTGAAAAATAGTGAGAAGAGTGACACCATTTTACAAATTTACACATTCTCTTTAATGTCTGGCTTCACAGACAACTAATTCTCCTGTCTGCTTCTGCATTATAATATGTTATGATAACAGACATCATACAGTTTCTGGAAAATTCCACCGTACACATAAGAAAAATTAAGAGTGAAAAGGGCAAATAATGTCTTAGTGTTATTATGAAAATAGTTTTGGCCTCATGGATCCCCTCAAAGGGTCTCAGGGCCCCCCCAGCGGTGCTGGGACCACACTTTGGAAATTCTTGCATTATTGTGATCATTCTTTCATACATTTGCGCCTGCACTTAGTGAGGACAGGGAGAACATCTTTTTCATCTTTGTATTCCAAGCACCTTATACAGTGCCTGGCAAAAAGCTGATACCCAATAAATATTTGATGAACCAATGGAATATTAACAACTTGTTAGCCCTTTGAGGGGGCGAGAGAGAGCACCAATCTGATTGACAATATAGGCTTTAGACTTTTTAGTTCTGAGTCAGAATAAAGGTCAGAGTGTTCTGGCATAGCTTGGTCCCAAAGAACAAACATCGTTCTGAGAAACCAGGAGGCTCCTGGGGCATGAAACATGGGTTTGCAGTGACTGAGTGGTCTTTTGAGAAAGGTCTCGCTGTGTCACCATTTCTCACAAGTTTTGACCTTGAGGCCTCTCCACACCATTCAGAACAAACACGGGAAGATGGGGGCTTCATGGGTTGTGCAGAGACATAATGAATTCTTTCTCCTCTTTATTATCCTCCTACACCTAACCCCCAGGTCATCCCCAAAGCACCCACTGGTGGCCAGTCTCAGTCCACTTGGTCCACAGCCATCCTGGGAAGAGAAAAACAGTTCTAACCACCATTCCAGATTACAAATTGGTTCTCATTTCTCATCCAAAGAATTCACCAAAGCACAATTTAGCAGGGAGCACAGAAAAACAGCCGAAGCTGACTTAGAGTTACCCCTGAAAGATGTTCGTTAGAGTCCACTCTGCTTCAAACACTGAGCCAGACCTGTGGAATATTCCACCATGACAAAGCTCATGCCCCTCCCGCCCCCCGACCCCCTGGCCAAGGAACTCCTGCTCCAGTGGAGATGACTTGAGTCTACGCTAGGCAGCAACCAGGGCTCTGAGGTGGAGAGAGAAACCATCTCTCCTAAGATCAGGGAAAGGAAGTGCATTTGATTTTGTCCTTGAAAGGCAGGAGAGGGCTGTTGCCAGGCAGATGGTGGATCAGCACACTGGAAGGTAGCACATTAGGGAAGATAGTTGTGTTCACACAGACCTCAAGTAATGGTGGCCTAATAAAATGGAAGCTTCTTCTTTTATCACAGTCCAGTCTTAAGTGGTCTAGGGCCCCTACGGTGTCAGGGACCCAGGCCCCTTCCCTCCTGATGCTCCACCATACCCGAGGCCCAGCCCTCATCTGTTTACATGGTTCCAAACCATCATGCCTGTATTCCAGCCGGTGGAAATGGGCAAGTGGAAGGGCAGACATGTTCTTTCCTTCTGCGGGCACAAGTAGGGAATTGCACACTCCACTTCTGCTCACATCCCATGGGTCAGAACACAGTTGCAAGGGAGGCTGGGAAATGGGATTTCAAAATGTGAGCTTCTGTTGCTCCGTAGAAATTGGGGGACAGCTAAGCGTTTCTGCCCCCAAGCACAGAGGTGAGAAAGTGCAGGGAGGTTTGAGGAGCCAGTAGCTGGGTGTGTTTAGAAGTTGCGGGAAGGAAAAGGAAAGGGGAGTGAGGGGCATAGGATGAAGAAGGGCCCCTTCATTCTGTAAGTCAGTGCTGCCCAAACTGGCGTGCCCATCAGCATCACCGGATGGCTTTGTTGAAGCCCGAATGCTGAGCCCCACCTCCAGAGAGTCTGATTCAGCAAGTCGACGGTGGGGCCCGAAAACGCACAGTGCTAATCAGTCCCAAGTGCCGCTGGTGCTGCTGATCCAGGAACTTCGAGAAAGGTGGGGGTCACAGAAAGTTTGAAAGAGAAAAATGAGATGACAAGGTCTGTATTTCAGAAAACGTGTTCTGTGCAGCAGCAGGGAACGAGCTGTACCGAGGCCTCCTGGAGCACTGAAGCTCCTCACCCTCTTGATCCTCAGTGTTTCTGAGAAATCTCACTCGAGAAAAACAGGGAGGATAAAGAGCCTGCAAAGCAGAGGTCACAGAACTCCAGTGCTCAAGGGTCGCTCCCTACCTCCTGGCGGGCCTGATGGTGTCGCTTATCAACCTGGACCCACCAGTTCTTTGCATTGTATGCAGAAGCCTGGATATGGGTGAGGGCAGGCAAGTTAAGTCCCTTTCCTCCCTGGACCCGGGTTTCTCCACCGGTAAGAATCATGAGGATCATTTACCTATCCGGGTGCCAAGGACCGTCAGATGGCACAGATCAAAAAGCTGGACAATGTCCCGAGACTGTGGGGACTCACCGACCCACTACCCCGTGGGTTGGAGAGTAAATTGGACTCCCCATGAAAGGCAGTTTGACAACCAAATCAGAATTTAAGATGCCTATGCCCTTTGACCCAACAGCTTCATTTCCAGGAAATAAGCCTATAGATACACTCATGTTTATGTGCAAAAGACAGGTTATTCAATGCCCAGTGTTTGTACTGGCAAGAGGTAGGAAACAACCTAAAAGTGACCCACAGGGGGCTGGTTAAATAAACCATGGTGCTTCCACAAACGGAATAATGGGCAGTCCTTAAAAATAAGCTAGATCTAGGGGTGCCTGTTTGGCTCAGTAGGTTAAGCGTCTGCCTTCGGCTCAGGTCATGATACCAGGGGCCTGGGATCGAGCCCCACATCGGGTTCCCTGCTCAGCAGGGAGTCTGCTTCTCCCTCTCCTTCTGCCCCTCTCCCTGCTCATTCTCTCTCTCTCAAATAAATAAAATCTTAAAAAAAAAGAAAACAAACAAAAAATAAGTTAGATCTATGAGCCAGTTTATCTATCAGAGATAGATGATAAGGATGAGAATGATGATGACGATGATGATGATGGATTGAGATAGATATATGTATGTCTGTGAATCTCCCTTTCTCATATACATATATATGATATGTGTATGCACCTCATATGAGATATATATATATATGATACATATATGGCTAGGGGCTAAATACTGTCATGATATGCTGCCATTTAAAAAAATATACATGTGTCAAGAAGATCACACACACACACACACACACGCGCGCACATGTACCATGTATATATGCTTACATATCTCTGGAAGGATTTGGAGAAACAGGTTGCCTTTCAGGATAGGAATTGGAATGGAAGTCTAGGTCGAGAAGGAAACTTACTTCTCATTGTAACATTTGTTTGTTTCAACTCTCAGTATGCATCATTTATTTAAATAAACATACAAGCAATGCCTTGTGCTTTACTTGCTTCATCTCACTATATCTTCAGAATAACCTAGAGGGGAAGTACTCTTACTATTCCCAAGGCACGGGGAGATTCACTCATTTGGGGGAGGGATGTGGGGGTGGAAGGAGCCTTGATGTATAAGGTTTGCCAATTCCCATGGGGTAAATTCTCCCACCGTGGCTAATTTCAAGCTGCCAATGTGATGTCACCGAGCAGAGCTGGGAAGAGATGCAAAGGATCAGCTCTCATGGGTCCGCAGGAACCAGCTCCAGCACACACCTGTAATGGACCCTTGCACTCAGAAGGAAGGCAACACCAACTTCCCACTTCAAACCTGAAACAGTCGCCTTTCAAGAGCAAAACAAATATAAGTAAATATATCACTTCAGGACCTAAGAGCAGCTTCCAGGGATCTTTAGACATAGATGCCAGAGCATTTATTTATAGTGTAAATAACCTGCCTTGTTCTGCAATGGATTTGAAACAGAAACCCAGAAATTAAAATTAAGCATCTGGGTTTTATATTTGCAAATTGCTCTGCCATTCTCTTTATGAAATACTGCACACAGCTATACAAGCAGAAGGCAATAAAAGAATAATAAATTAATCAGTGTTAGCATTCTGTCAACACAGCCCCACAGACTTACCAGAGCCAGCCATCTAAATTAGGAAGTTGGTTTAGAAACTTTTCCAGTGCTTTAATGGGAGAGGTGGCGGCGAGAGGGCCAGATACACTTGGATTTGAGTTGCGTTCTGGCTCTGTCATCTGCTAGGCACCTTGGGTAAGTCACCTTACCTTCTGCGTCTCAATTTATACACGTGTTAAGTGAGGATAGTGGCACCACACGGATTTGCACAGACAGATTCACCACGTTTAATAGGTGAGGTTAACATGTGGTAAGTACCTGGACATAAGGCAGGGTGTTTATCCCTAAAAAATTAGCCCACGGCATAAAGTGAGAGTTGCCTTATATTTAAGTTCTTACAAAGGCTTACAGAATGTTATGTATTCCCTAGCCTCTCAATTACTTGATTTTAAGCAACAAAGTATCTTGGAGGAAGACCAATTTATAGAATCACCCAATGGAAGTGATTTCAAAAAAAAAAAGCAAACAATCTTTGATACAGATATAGTCATTATCCTGGGGGTTGGCCTCACACCCCGTATAATGAAGCCAGCCTTCTAAAGATGACTTTAAAAGCAACAAATTAAATGCTAGGATGTTGTGATCGCAAATATAAACCGTTAGGACAAATGGAAAAACAACAGTGTCCTAAGATCAAGTGAATCGGGACTTCGAGGTTAAAATCTTTCAGCAAGAGAATCAATACAGGCTCAAAAAGTGCTGCATCACACACAATTTCAATAGGAGTGAAATTTATGTGATCTAGAAAGTGAGTCGGGTGATTCAGAAACCATCCCTGGTAATAATAAGGATCCTAAAATCAAAGATGCACAGGAAGAGATGGAATAAAACTGTTTCGTAAAATGTGAGAGTGGAAAAAAAACAGTATTTCTCAATTAAGATATTATTTATTAATATACTATATATTTAAATTTATTTAAATAATATATTAATCTTGAAAGTATGTGCCTACCTAAAGTAATAAATATTACACATAGACATTTGCTTATTTCATCTACAGCCTTAAGAATTGATATATTTGAGTTGGTCCCCCCAAATATTTTCCTTTTTGCAATCTTCTTATTGTGAAAAATGGGAGGGTCGCCTTATATTTAGGGCTACCAAATATGGAGAGAAGTATGGGCAAGCACTTAAAACCCAACATAGCTCCGTGCAATTTGCGACAGATACTGTTAGGGTTGTTAATACTATTTTTTATTATGATTGTTGCACCACAGGCTGGGCTCTTTGGTTGTGCTCCTCAAAGCACTTACCTGGATTGGAATTCCCTGATCTTCTACTTCCTAGCTGTGTGATCTTGGGCAAGTTGCCTAACCTCTCTGCGCCTCATCTGTAAGACAGAAATAATAGTAGTACCTCTCAATAAATTAGTATATGTAAGAAGTGTTTGAGCCAGTGCCTGGTAACTGCTTCTTTAATGTTATTACCATTACATTCACCAACGGAGACCTGTATTTTTAAACATGGCGGGTTTCCTCACAATGCAGTGAGATTTTATCAGCAGGGAACTTGTCTTGCTCTTCCAGATCCCCAGCTCACCCAGAAGGCCAAGTGCCCAGTAAATGTTGGCTGGACCAATAATGAGTTCTCTAGAGAGAGGAAGGCAATGTGTCATGTCGGGGGCCCAGCACAGCAGCTGGCTCCCAGTTGCTGCAATGGATAACACTTTGAGGTTGATACCTAGGGCGCAGCCTCATTCCTCACTGGGCAACTAAAATCGAAAGTAAAATTACAATGCAACAGAGCTGGGCAAAACTGTAGACTGGAATTGGTACAACAACTATGGAAAACAGTACGAAGTTTCCTCAATAAATTAAATAGAGACCTACCATAGGATCCAGCAATTCTGCTTCTGTGTGTTTATCCAAAGGAAACTAAAATGCTAACTCGAAAAGATATGTGCACCCCCATGTATATGGCAGCGTTATTTACAACAGCCAAGATATAGAAAAACCTGAGTGTCGTGTCCGTCAATGGATGAATGGATAAAGAAAATGTGATATACATATATAGGAATATATATATTATATAGAGGAATATATATGTTATAGATAGATAGACAGAGAGACAGACTGACAGACAGATAGAGAGATAGATAGATAGACAGGAATATTACTCAGCCATAAAAGGAATGAGATCTTGCCATTCGTGACAATGTGAATGGAATTTGAAGGCATTATGCTAGTGAAATAAGCCAGAAAGAGAAAGACAAATACTGTATGACCTCACTTATATGTGGGAACCTAAAAAAAGAAAAAACAAAACCCCTCAACAACCCAAGCTCACAGATACAGAAAACAAATTAGTGGTTGCCAGAATCAGGCAGCTAGGTGACGTGAGTGAAGGGGGTCAAAGGTTCACATTTTCTGTTATAAAATAAATAAGTCCTGGGGAGGTCATGCACAGCATGGTGACTATAGTTAATAATACTGTATTACATATCTGAAAGTTGGTAAGAGTAAATCTTGAAAGTTGTCATCCCAAGAAAAATAATGTTGTAACTATGTATGATGATCGATGTTAACTAGACTTGTTGTGGTGATCATTTCATTACACATACAAATAGTGAATCCTTATGTTGTACACCTGAAGCTAATATTATGTTATATGTCAATTATATCTCAATTTAAAAAAAAAAAAGGCTATAACGGAGCCTGGGTGGCTCAGTCATTGGGCGTCTGCCTTCGGCTCAGGTCATGATCCCGGGGTCCTGGGATCGAGCCCCACTTCGGGCTCCCTGCTCTGTGGGAAGCCTGCTTCTCCCTCTGCCTGCCACTCCCCCTGTTTGTGTGTTCTCTCACTCACTCTGACAAATAAATAAATAAAATCTTTAAAAAAATTAATTACCAAAAGACATATATTAAAGTTCAAATTATACAAAAATGTTGAAAGTAGAAGAATCACCTAAAGGGAATTCTTGGCATCTAGAGTATTATTTATCTAAATGTTCCTTTATGGATGCATGAAACTAACATGTAAGTACACAGACTGTATCATGTGATGGTTTAAGACCACGAATCAGATGTGCCTGGGTTTAAAATCTAGCTCCGCCTTTTTAGTGGCATGGCCTTGAGAAAATCACATAACCTCTCTGTGGCTCAGTTTCTTTGTATTTTTTAATATTTATTTATTTATTTATTTATTTATTTATTTGAGAGAGAGAGCTCAGCAGAGGGAGAGGGAGAAGCAGGCTCCCCGCTGAGCAGGGAGCCCCACTTGGGGCTTGACCCCAGGAAGCTGGGATCATGACCCCAACCAAGCAGAAGGCGGATGCTTAACCCTGACTGAGCCACCCAGGCACCCCTGTGCTTCAGTTTCTATGGAGAATGGAGATGATGAAACCCACCCCCTAGGCTTATTGGAATAATAAGTCTAAAGAGAGCATTTAGGATAGCAACAAATACAGAGACACAACTCAGTGAAGATTAGCAGTTATGAATTTACGAATATATGTTAAAACAAAATATGAAGTCGCACTATAGATCCTAGTTTACATTTGCTTTTTTTTTAATGTAAGAGTATGTTGTGACTAGTTCCCTGTTAGTACATACAGAGCTAATTCCTTCTTTTTGATGGCTACATTATATTCAAATGCATATGTAACTAATCCCCTGTCTCTGCTACCTGAGTATTTCTAATATTTTACTATTAAAAATAACCACAATAAAAATCCTCATTGCACATATATTGCTCCATCCTTGGGGACGTATTTCTATAGGATAAGTTCTAGAAATGGAATCTCTGGATCCAAGTATATGAATTTTTAACTATATTAAATAAACAATGAGTTATCAAATTTCCTTCCTAAAGGCTGTATCCTTTACACTTTGATCAGCAAGTGTACTTTGTCACCTTGTGGCTGTATACATTTCAACCTGATCGCCCAACCATTTATTTTGAATGTCCCAGTCGTTAACAGGATCAGGGACTTTGCCCTGCTACTTCTGCATTATATTCCCTTATCTTTCCAAAAATCATAAACAACTCCTAAGAACCTAGTAAATAATTTTGTGCAGCAAATGTTCAGGTACATAGCCTGGAAGAGAATTTTTATACTATTCCCAGATGAGACAGGAAGAAAGGTTGGAATTTCTGATCCTTTTCAGGGGCCAGTAGGAAGAACATGTGAAATTAGAACAATCCATTAAGTTTGGGAAACGGTACCGGTTATCTGCTTCCATCTTTGTTTTCTGTGACTTGGACCCTCGTTAAGGAGACAAGAGGCCGCCTTTGCTGAGTCTTGCTGGGGACCAGAGTCTCTAGTGCAGAGTTCCCAGGGTGTGATTTGAGTACTAACTACTTGCAGCTCTTCTGATGCCTTTAGGTAACATAGGACAACAGGAGGGCGTCAGAGCCAGAAGCTGAACAGCGCCACCAAGAGGACAGGCTGCTTCAGTGGTAGCTAAATCCCATGCCCACTTTCATTTTTAATTCAGATTCTAATCCAAGTAATAAATATACATAATGGTTAAGAGTTAGTTACTACTACAAACTAGATCCTATGACAAGGCTTATAAGAAGAATTCCACCTCCAAGTCTCATCCATGAGGCCATAACTCATTCTGTGGTTGTCTCTTCAAACCTGATTATGGTGGCACTTCCAATATTTTTTAATTTTAGGCTTTTCTATTAACTTACAGCTATGGAGAATAAGAATTTAGTTTTCCTCTCTCTCTCTACACACACACACCCTCTCCAATTTTCCCCAAATAATTATAGCATAATTTTTGGTTAAATCAATGTGCTGTTTTTACATTACAATGACAATGTAATATTATTTCCAGCTAAGTGTTGTAGTTATGATGATTACAATGTTTTTCTTATAAATCGTTTTTGTTTTCTTGGCTTTAATAATCACTGTGTGTCTTATTTGTTTAGTTTTCTCTGTAATAGTTCCAATCCATCTCCTAATTCTTTGCCAGAATGCCAATCCTTTATAATGGTCTCAGCTTTGCGCTCAGTCTAGGGGCAGCATAGTGTAATGTTGTGGTTCTCAAAGCGTGGTCAGTCCCTAGACCAGCAACTGTAACAGCATCACCTGGGACCAAGCTAGAGATGCAAATGATCGAGCCCTACCCGAGACTTACTGATTAGCTGCCACTCTGGGGCTGGGGTCCAGCCGTCTGTTTTTTTAACCAGCCCTCCCGGGGATGCCGGTGTGCACTCAAGCTTGAGAACACCTGTACAAGGATTAAGAGCTTGGATGCCCAAACCCAAGGCTGCCGGGGGTTCGGATCCCAGCTATTGCACTCGTTTGGGATGGAACGGCTTTCAGGGCCCAATCTTTCCATTCACTAAATGGGGACAAACCGTCTCTCCCACATAGTTGTTGTGAGCTCCTTGGTGTTGGGCAGTGTAACAAGCTCCAGTTTTCCTGGGGGATGCCCCTCCTGGAGCCCAGTGAAACCCATTCCAGTATGGGAGGGGAGTGCAAGCTGGCTGCAGAGCCTCCCCAGGCCTTCCTGGGTCTCCTACTCAGAATATGCCCTCCTTCAAGGCACCTACCTCGAGCCTCTGTCCTTCAGCACCTCCACAGCCCTCCGAAGTGAAGTCCCCTCTTCTACCCCTGTAGGAGCCTCACCTCCCTCTGCTACAACCACCAATTCGCAGCATTCTCTGCCAGAGCCCCCTGCCACCCAGCCCCACCCTCCCTCCTCATCCCCCTCTTACTCTCTCCTAGCCCACTAGAGCCATCTCATGCCCCTCCCAGCTTCCATTCCTTCCACACTCCTCCACTCCACCCAACCTTCCCCTCCTGGGCCAGAGCTCCCCATTCTCCCATGGAACCACCCCCATGGTTGCCCCTGGGGCGTTCTCCTCCCCGTGAAATCCTGGGATGGGCAGGGAGCATCACCACTCTGCCTTCTCCCTCTGGACAGTTCTCAGAGTAACAACATCTGTGAGCCTCAATTTTCCTGCTCCTTCGCTTTCTGTGGTGCTCCGTATATCACAAAGGCTCAGTAAACCCCAAGTCCTCATCACCACCCACAAGTTGCTGCCTCACCACTAGCCCACCACCTCTCTCTCTCCCTATCTCCTGCTTGTCTTCCTCCATTCCCTGCGCTCCAGCCACACCAGCCTCCTTTGCACTTGCTCTTGCTCCTCTGACACAAATGCTCTTCCAGTAGATAGGCATTTGGCTGACTCTTACTTCTATCAGGTCTCTGCCAACTGTCACCTCCTTGAAGAGGTGTTCCCAAATCACCATTCTCAAACAGCACCTGCTCTGTCCCTTGCTATCCCTTTACGAACTGCTTTAGTGTCCTGTGCAGGACTAATGTTATTTAGGACCACGCAATTCCATTACATCTTTAAAAACCTTTTTTTTTTTAAAGATTTTATTTATTTGACAGAGAGAGAGCAAGCGAGAGAGAGCACAAGCAGGGGGAGCAGCAGAGGGTGAGGGAGAAGCAGGCCCCCCACTGAGCAGGGAGCCTGATGTGGGGCTCGATCCCAGGACCCGGGGATCATGACCTGAGCCGAAGGCAGACTCTTAACCAACTGAGCCACCCAGGCGCCCTCCATTATGTCTTATGTTCTATGTCAGCCCCTCAAAGGCAGGGGCCTGCTGGAAGGGCATAGACCTCACTGCTGCCCCTCCCTTTTCCTTCATTTCTTCTGTCACTAAATGCTGGGCTCCAGTCATGTGTCTGGCACCATCTGAGGCTCTGGGGATATGGAGGCAGGCAGACGTGCTGACAGAGAAAGGCGTGGAAGGCTTGCCATAATTTTCACATAAATGCTTACCCTGGGGAGGGTTGAGCAGGAAAGGTAGAGTAAAGAGTCTGGGGTCTCAGGTCCAATCCTAGCTGGGCAACCTCCTCCCTCCTCAGTCTCTTCATCTATAAAATGGGGCTAATGATAGTAACCACCTCACGGGATTGGCACGAGAATACCTTGTTAATTCCTGTGGCTGACAGACAACTTTAGTAGCTGTTGGCAATTGATTAAAATAAGAGGAGGGTTCCTTCTGTAACTTAAGAAAAGCCATAATGAAGGGGGAAAAAATCAGTCAAGCCACCAACAATGTTTCAAGCAGCCCAGCCCTTCTCACACACACAAAGATTTATGTTCCTCATGGTCCTCCCAGAACATCAGATCCAATCTCTCTTCTAAGACTCAGGTGGGGGGGGGGGCACCTGGGTGGCTCAGTCATTAAGCGTCTGCCTTCGGCTCAGGTCATGATCCTAGGGTCCTGGGATCGAGCCCCACATCAGGCTCCCTGCTCAGCAGGGGGCCTGCTTCTCCCTCTCCCACTCCCCCTGCTTGTGTTCCCTCTCTCTCTTTGTCTCTGTCAAATAAATAAATAAAATCTTAAAAAAAAAAAAAAAAAGACTCAGGTGGGATCACTAGCTGGGAGAAAACTCCATTGGTCTTGCTCAACTCTGGGGCCAGTAATGGCGGGAACCAGGCCAGCACCATGCAGCTTTCCATCCTTGGAAGCTCTGAGTAAAGATACAGGTGCTCATGGTGTGGCAGGATTTTGGTGGTTTTTTTTTTTTTTTCACCTTTTAAATCAACTTTATTGCAGTATAATCTCCATACAATAAAATTCCATCACCCAGAAAATGCTCTTGTGCCCCTCAGCAGTCAACTCCGACCCCAAAGATAACCATTGATACATTTTCTGCCGCCACAGATCAGTGTTGCTTGACTTTATATTAATGGAATCACACAGCATGGACTCTTTTTAATCCATTTTTTACAGTTTTAATGAGGTAAAGCTGTAAAACTGATGTACATAAACGGCACCTATTTAAAGTGTAGAGTTTAAAGTGGCTTTAACACATTCCCAGGCCCCAGAAATGATCACGAGATAACTTCAAGATAATAAACATATCCATCAGCCCCAAAAGTTGTCCTCATGTACCTGCCTCCCCACCCCAACTACTAATCTGCTTTCTGTCACCGTAAATTGGTTTGCGTTTTCAAGCACTGTAAACAGAATCATGTAGTCTGTACTCTTCTGTGCCTGGTTTCTTTCATTCAGCATGATTATTTTAATTCAACCATGTTGTTGTATTCCTCCCCAGCCCCCCCAGCCCCCACTCCGGCAGCATCTCACCGTGTAGGAAGACCCAGTTTGGTTATCCATGCACTTATTGGTGAACATTAGAGTGTTTTTACAGTTTGGGATTCTTACGGAAAAAGCCACTATAAGCTTCTTATGAAAGTGTATTTGTGAAGATAAATTTTCATGTATCTTGGGTAAATACCGAGGCATGGAGGTGCTGGGCCATAGGGTAGATGTATATTTAACTTCATAAGAAACTGCCAAACTTTTTTTTTCCGAAGTGGTTGTACCACTTTACACACTCACCAGCCGGCTGAAGTTGAACATCAAGCTTGTTCCTGTCTCACGGCTTCTATACTTCTTCCTGCTTCCTTAATGTCTTAGCACTAGTTTTAGCATGGCTGGCTTCAGGTCCCCCCAAATTCATATGTTGAATTTATAAGCCCCAGTAGCTTAGAATGTAACATATTTGGAGATAGGTCTTTAAAGAGATGATGAAGGGGCACGTGGGTGGTTCAGTGCCTTAAGCCTCTGCCTTCCGCTGGGGATCTCGATCCCAGGGTTGTGGGATAGAGCCCTGCGTCAGGCTCCCTGCTCAGCGAGGAGTCTGCTTCTACCTCTCCCTCTGTGTGCTTGCTCCATCTCTCTCTCAAATAAATACATAAATCTTAAAAAAAAAAACTAAAGAGATGATTAACACAAGCCCATTAGGGTGGGGCCCTAATACAATATGACTTGTGTCCTTACAATAAGAGGAAAAGATAACCCACACAGAGGAAAGACCTTGTGGGGACACAGTCAGAAGGTAACCACCTTCAGGCCAAGAAGAGAGGTCTCCGGGGTGAAACTAAACCTGCCAACACTTTGATATTGGACTTCTAGCCTCCAGAACTGTGAGAAAATGAATTTCTGTTAAGCCACCCAGTCTGTAATATTTTGTTATGGTGGCCCTAGCAAACCAACACAGAGGACTTCCCATCACCATTTTGCAACCATTATAGTAATAATTGATTCAGGCAAGAATCATCAATGAACGCTAAAACCAGTGGGCAGAGAGTGAGATGAAAAACAGGATAGTCTCAAAATATCTTCCCCCAAGATACTTATTAATTACAAAGGGAAAAACAGCAACTTTTCAGTGGAGTACGTTGGCGGACATCATCTTAACCAAATGATCAAAGTTAATATCACTAATTTTGGGACAAACCAAGCCAGGTGCCTTCTGATGTGATGCACTCAGGACATAAATTTCTTTCAGTGGCATTCTTGCCAAAAATGCATAACCTGAATCTAATCAGGAGAAAATAACAGTCAAATTAAGGACATCTACAAAATAACTCGCCAGTACTCTTCAAAAATGTCAAGGTCATGAAAGACAAAGGCTGAGGAACTAACCGCTTCTCCAGATTAAAGGAAACTAAAAAGACCAGACAGCTAAATGAAACCTGCGATCCTGAGTTGGATCCTGGGGAATGGCTACATTATTGGGACAATTAGCAAAATTTAAATATTAAAGGTGTATTAAAAGAATCATATCGTTAAAATTCCTGATTTTGATCATTACCCTGAGATTCTGCAAGAGAAGGTCCACGTTCTTAGGACATAGACACAAGAAGTACATCAGATAAAAGGGCATAATGTCCAGAAACCCACTCCAAAATTATTTAGGGGAAAAAAGTATACGTACATATTATATACACATACACATACATAAGAAAGACTATGATAATGCAAACATAGCAAAATACAATGTTATTTTGGTTAAAAGTATATCAGAATTCTTGTGTTCACTTCGGCAGCACATACACTAAAAATTGGAACAGAGATTAGCATGGCCCAAAGTATATGAGAATTCCTTACTATTCTTGTAACTTACATGTTAATTTGAAATTTTACCCCCTCAAAATTATAGCCTTTCAATGACCACACAATCAGAAGGGGCCTGCTCCCAAACCCAAAGCACTTTTTCACTCATTCTTTTTCTTCATCATACTTATCCATGTCAAAAATTATTCTATTTGTTCAGTTAATAGTATCTAACATTTACTGTGTGCAAGGCCCTGTCTTGTTCTAAGTGTTTTAACTGCACAACCACAGTGACTCAACTACTGTTCTTCCCATTTTACAGATGGGAACTAAAAGACATGTTAATTAACTTGCACAAGATCACCCATATCATCTGTCTCCTCCAGGGGCGTAGACCCTCAACTAAGGTAGATTGTCTTGTTCACTGCTCTTTCCTCAGAGACTCAGAACAGTGCCTAGCAAATTAGAGGAATTCAGTAAACACCCAGATTTAGTTTAAAAACAACGGGTACCTACTAGGCATTGGAGTACAAAGCGGTGAACAAAATAGCACTTTCAGCCTTGCACCCAATTAGCCACTTATTATATTATATATATTCACATATACTTAGCCACTTAGTATATGTATTTATATTTTTATATTTATATATAAAATGTGATATATATATATATTTCATTTGGTGCTATCAACACTGGGAGGTTAAGGTCCAACCAACCCTTTTGCAGAACAGAAAACTGAGACACGGAACCGGACAATGATTTGCCCAGAATCAAAGGGGCTGTTGGGAGGCAGGGTGTGGATTCCGGCCCAGTCCGGAAGGTTCCCAGGCACTGCCTATGAATCAATCAAACCGACCAATCCAATCAACCAATCAGTATTTATTAGGCGCCTACTGCGCGCGGCGCCCCTCTTCATCCAGCGAAGGCGAGGAGGGAGGAGGCTGTGGTGGGCAGGCAGCCGCGGAGAGCCGGAGCACGCAGCGGACCGCGGGAATTTGGCGCCTATTTTTTGTTGGCTGGGTGTTCTCGCCTGTGATTGGGCCCCGGCGCGGCGTGCCCGGTGCGCCCGGCTGCGGCTGCTCTGTCGACCTTGGCAAGACCCAGGCGGCGCCGTACGCGACCGGCCTCCCGGGGGATGGGCCACCAGGAGCCTCCGCTGGCCCGACTGCGGGCGGGAGGTGCGGCTTATATAAACAGGTTATGTAAAGGGCTCAGCTGGCGCGAACACGTGGAGAGCCGCGGGAGCTCGGACGCCCGGTTCTCCCCCGCGAGCGCCGCCGCCACCACCCGTGCCGCAGCAGGCTCCGAAACACACCCGGCCCCAGCCGCCCCCTCTCGCGCCGCTCCGTACCGGAGGCAGCCCTGGCCCGGAGCGGACCATCCCCAGCCCGGGGCGCCAGGGGGGAAACGAGCCGCCCGGAAGTGGAGGGGCGCCAGCCAGGTAAGGGCGCAGTCTGCGGAGTTAAAGCAAGCGCCGAGGCTGGAGCCACCTCCGTCCCCTCGGGCGCTTGAGGAGGGCAATCGGGCCCCCAGTTTGGCGGGCTCAGGGACGCGGAACTTTTAAGCCAACCTCCTCCACCCGCCGCCCTCGGGGACTTGGGTTGGTCCGCCGAGCACCGTTCAGGCTTAATTCAATGGACTGTTTACACCCGGGAGAACCCAAGGCGGAATGCGGGGAGGGGAACCCCAGGGGGGACCAGGTAGGGAACAAGATTTCCACAGAGTTGCCCTCTGAAGGCAATTTTCTTAAGTCGTAAAGACTGCTGGTCCTTGTTTTTCCTGTTCTTGGGCGACAAATTAACGGGGAAGCTGGGGGTGTTTTGCTTTTCTTTCCGGTTCCCCCTCTGAGCCACAGCCTAGTGGTTTCGTCCTTCCCGCTTTCCCCTCCCCTCCCCCGTTCAGTCAGCGGCGGCGGCTTCCGTCTTAAAGGGGCCGCAGCGGCCGAAGGAGGTGGAGGTGGGGCGCCTCGCGGCCTGCGCTCCCTTCCTCCCCGCTTCGGCCTAGTTGGTTAAACCGATTCTTTCGCCCGCAGGTCACAATCCAGGGTCCCGCTCCTCCGCGTCCCGGGGCCGGACGGAGGGATGAGGCAGGGGGGACCCAGGCAGCGCCGTTGCTGCTCCCCCCGCCGCCCGCAGCCATGGAAACGGGGGAGGAGGACGGCACACGCAGAGGTACACAAAGCCCCGAGCGGAAAAGGCGAAGCCCAGTGCCGCGGGCGCCCAGCGCGAAGCTGAGGCCGGCGGCGGCCCAGGCCATGGATCCGGTGGCGGCCGAGGCCCCGGGCGAGGCCTACCTGGCGCGGCGGCGGCCAGAGGGCGGCGGCGGGTCGGCACGGCCGCGGTACAGTCTGTTGGCCGAGATCGGGCGCGGCAGCTACGGCGTGGTTTACGAGGCAGTGGCCGGGCGCAGTGGGGCCCGGGTGGCGGTCAAGAAGATCCGCTGCGACGCCCCCGAGAACGTGGAGCTGGCGCTGGCCGAATTCTGGGCCCTAACCAGCCTCAAGCGGCGCCACCAGAACGTCGTGCAGTTTGAGGAGTGCGTCCTGCAGCGCAACGGGCTAGCCCAGCGCATGAGCCACGGCAACAAGAGCTCACAGCTTTACCTGCGCCTGGTGGAGACCTCGCTCAAAGGTAGGAGCGCCGCCGGCCGTCCCGCCCACCCGGGGCCTGGACCCACTGCTCTGGATGGCTCGGCCCCAGCGGACCCCCAGGCCCGTAGGCCCTGGTCCTGGTCCTGTCAGCCTGGGCCCAGACACGCCCTCCTAACCGGGGCCCAGACTAATAGGCCCTCCTCTCATCTCAGGACCCCGGATCAGTCCCTGGCACAGACGGGGGCTGGTATTTTCATAAAAGGGGGCTCATTAAGTGCTCACCATTATTTTAGTTAAGTGCTCAGGGAAGGTGGACTGTTATTATCAAACTTTTAGCACTTTGGAGTTTCCACGGGGGGAGTGAGGGGTATTGGGCTGAGTTGGTGGAAGAACTTCAGAGCCCCCTCTCTAGGGTGGCCTCTTCTCTTTCCTAAAGCAAACAAAAAGAACTTTACTGGACCCATCCACACCCCCTCCCTGTCTGGTTCCAAATGTCCTGACACCCTTCAGCTCCACCCCCAAACTCTTGCTTCCTAGTCTTCCGTTTTCCTCTGAGACCCCCCAGCCCATCCCAAGGCAGTCAAGCAAACTGGCAGGCTTCCTGGCTAAGTCCTCTGGGGCCTGCTGAATAATCCCCCCCCCCCCAGGTGGGCCTAGAGCTGTCACATAACATGTAACATCTTTTTTTCCTCCTTTCCTCCTTTCCTCCTTTTTACACACTTAATCTTTTTCTAAACCCCCTGAGGCTGGCTGGCTTGGGTGTTTATAGGGAAGATGGGCCTCAGGGAAGCAAAGGGGATTTTGCAGTCATGGGAGGGCTAATCCTAATTTCTGGGTTGTAGCTGCAGTTAGGGAGTGAGTTCATCTTGAGTGCCCAGTACTCGCATGTCTTGTTCAGACTTAAAAGTAGCTAAGGATCTCTAAGGAGAGGAGAGGGCCAGGGGGCTAGAAAGGTCTTAGGAGACTTTCTCAGAGGAGAGGTTACTAATCTGAGTCCCAGCTATGTCCTGGATGTCTTACAGAGTGACTTTAGGTAATAACTTTAAAAGTAAATCCTCTCCTCTTTCTATAAATGGAGAAACTAAGGATTAGAGGTAAACAAATACAAGTTGATGAGGTTAATCAGCTTGTAAGGGAAGTTGGGTTTCCGTACAGTTTTTCAGAGCCTAAGTGACATAAACCCAGACCTGTCTTGATTCAAGGCCTAGATCCTTTCAAATGGGTAATGATGCCCTCACTTCCCCGAGAATAAACTGGAACTGACCTTTAAGAATGGGTAGGATTTGGGGTGGGGTTGGGCAGGGCATTTTGTTTGGAGTTTTTGCCCAATTTTAAACTCCCGAAACCCATCCCAGGAGAACCTGCCACCCACCCCAGGAGAACTCTGTCCCATTTCAAGTCAGTTGTTTGACAGTGGATTGAGGGATATGATCAACATCACCTGGGGTCCTTTTTCAGCCCTGCCTCATCCTTTCGGAAAAAGCCCACCCTTTCTCCCCAGGGTGAATGTATTTGTTTTGAAGAGAATTTCCATGAGAGTCTTTGAAGCTTACCTGTATCCTAAAAGCTCTTCACTTCCATTCTCAGACTGTCTTCTCTACCGTGATTAACGAATAGTCTGGACTTCATAATACATGACTGCCTTGGGATGTGGGAATTCACTTTGCCAACGATCCTCTTCTACCCTTTAGTTCATTGAGGCCAGTCTTGAAACTTCCACCCAGGTGTGAAGTCTTGGATTCCCCTCCTTACGTATAAATACTGCTCAGATTCTCCCATGTGTAGAATTTGTCAGAACTCCACAGTAAACAGTGGCAGGATAGCCTCGTGGTTAATACCGTAGGCTTTGCGGTTAGGCTCACTTTAAGTCATGGCTCGTCTGAACTGACTACATGAGGCATGGGACAAGTTGTTTAAAACCTGTGGGGAGCATTCCTTTATCCATAAGATAAGGGTGCCTGTGTCCTCGAGCTGCTGTGCAGCCTGGGAATGCCCCTAAGTGCTCTGATAAGGAGGAACTCAGCAAGTTCAGTCCACATTTGGAGTCCTCTTCATCATCCCTTTTGAGAATTCACTGTGTTCTTGTTCAAGTTTGACGGTGGAACACATCCTATTGTCTGGGTTGTCAGTAACACCAGGTTGAGAGAAACACTGGTATTTTCTGCCTCCCTTTGTGAATTAAAACAGGTCTAGAGAAACGGAATAATTTTGCTATAGGCCACACACTTCAATCATCCCTTTCAGTTGGGAGTCTTCAAAATACTTGAGCCTCTACTATGGGTCAGGTAATGTTCAGGGCTCAGAGAGCAATAAAGGAAATGGTGCACAGCCTCCCTGATGAAACTGACATTGAAATTTACATGTCAAATGTTGATTTAGCAAGCAGTTTATAGGCATTGTTTTCTGCTATTAGTATTAAAGTTAAGAACAAAAAGACCCACATTGCTCTTAGGTTAAGTTTTCCTGCCTTCAGCTTCCAGAATTGAGCAGTCTTAATCAGTCCTGGGGCACTGGATTTACAGCATGCTGATATCACTCAGAAATGTTGGAGCTGGAAGGAATCTTAGAGATAATCTGGTTCAACCCTGTCACTAAACTACTGTGCAGTCACCTTTTGCCCAGTCTTTTGCAATTTAGAATCATTTTGAAATAGGCCAAAAAAGTGTTAATCTGCCTTAAAGTCTCTTTTGAACTAAATTTACATAGCTTTACTGAATCCTCATAGTAGCATTTGGGGCCGGGCGGGGGGGGGGGGGGTGGCACAGGTGGCAGCCTTTCCCCCAAAGGAACTTAATTTGTAGTTTGAGGACCTGTGGAAGACTTAAGTGCTCATCAGAGTCATGGGAGGAAAGGCAAGTTGTCTGGTTAACAAGGACTTTCTACAGAGTATTGCACAGGATTAACAAGAATGATAATCTAGAGTTATCTAGGAATTGGCAGAGAAGATAGGCTTGAATGAAGGGCGCCTAGGACCATGTAGACAGGTAGAGAAGAAATGGGATTTATTTTACAATGGGCCAAATAGGGAATAGTTGGGTTTTTTCCCTCTTCAGTATCAGCGCTTTAGTGAATACGCAGAAGGCATCTCTGTAGTCTTTAAGAAATTATTTGACCTGTAAATCCAGTCTCAAAAAGAAAAGAGAAACTTCTTAATGCAGTTCTTAGTCTTATCCAACTTTGATAGGCTTCTAGGTCTCCTGTCCTTCCTTCCTTTCTGAACATAGGCCAAGCACATAGAGCATTATGTAGCAAACAGAAGTTCCAGAGTCAGCAGTGGTCTTAGAAGCCTGATCTGGTCTTCTGTTTCACAGGGAAGGAAACAAGCCTGGGAAAGAGACAGGACTTGCCCCATATGAGTTAGTGGTAGCATTCAAACCAGGCTCCCAGACTTTTTTAAACCAGATTAACAATCCTGTAAATTATTTGGTGGATGCGTTGATGTCTTTGTTTATCTTTTAAGTACTTGTCACAAACAACAGGAGTTAAAACATCAGCAGTTTGCTTTTACCCCCTTGCTTCCATTGCCAAAGGACCCTGTCCTGAATGCACCTAAAACTAAATTCAAGATTGCTGCCACTTAGAAGACAGCAGGCAAGCCTGAACTCATTGTCAAACTAAACTCAAATTCCTGCGTGCTCTCTAACGCACACACTGATCCTTCTGACAAACAGCGACGAATAAGGAGTTTATATATATATCATCTCCAGGACAAACCCAAGGCTCATAAGATCAAATAAGAAGTTTGGAAAAGCTGGGGGTCTAGCTTATCCCATCTTGGTAAGACCCTAACTAGTTCTGCTTTACCGACTATTTCATGTTTACTGTGCTCAAGAGATCTTTAGGCGGCTTCACATGGTGGGAATCTAGGCCCTTGGGAAGTCTGGTCTGTGCCTTTGTGCCCAGTGATGACTGAGAGCCAGGCACTGCGGGAGAGCCTATGGCAAAGTTTCCTCCATGAGGCATGCAGAAGACACAGGCCCAGATGACCACAGTTCAAGGTCCCGAGAGGTGGGTAGCCTAGAAAGTGAGGCAGGAGTTAGTGTGGGGAGGGAAACTGGGGTCTTAGTAGTGGACTGGCTGTCAGCCTGCGCACACACCCCCCGACCCCAGTCTGTTGAGTGCCTAGGAAAACCTGAGGCTCAGAGCTGGCCCACCCCTGCCCAGACCCCTAGAAAGCAACTCTGAATTCTCTACTATGGCTTGGGCCTCAGAAAAGTGGAGAGCTGGGGGGTGATGTTCAGCTACTCGGACATGATCAAAGGTGTCATTAATGGCCTTGGAAATTAACGGGACACAACAAACAGAGCGCTAGCATTGACTGGGAGTCCGAAGGTTTGGGTTCCACTGTCACCATTAGTAAGAGCTGCAGCTTACTGATTGCTCTGGGCCAGGTGCTGTTCTAGACTTTATACCCATTAACCAAGTCATCCTTGCAACCCCCTTTTGAAGTCAGTGCTATAATTACCCCTATTTTACAGGTGAGGAGACCCAGGTTAGTGAAATTGCCCCATTTAGAACAGCTAAGCAACCAAGCTGAGGTCCAAACACAGGCATTTCGAGCTTGAGTCCGCGCTTTCTAACTGCTGTGCTGCACTCTTGGGACAGGTGGCTTAAATTCTGGGTTCTTCTGTTTTTCTTGGTTGTTAAATGGGCGTAATCACATTTTACTCAGAAACTAATGGCCACTGTTTATTTTTTAATTAGGTGCTAATCCGTATTTGGCACTGCCGGTCTCTACAGGTGCCTCCCCTGTGTCAGCTACCAGGGACCCTGTTCCTCCTTTCTGGTCTGCCCTTGACTGTCTTGAGACAACCATGCAGACTTCTCTTTTATTGCTGCCTGCCTGCCTTCTGTGTGCACTGGGAATTTTAGCTATCAGCCTCAGGAGACAGGAACAACCCTTGGCTTAATTGAGAGTTTTGGCTAATTGGGTTGCACGGGGTAGGCTTTTTATAGTGTAAATTTCCAAGAATTGCTTAGCTTCCTATAAAACATCAGTTCACTCAACTCAAATTTGGCCTTTGTTGGGGTCCTTAGCGACTCAAAATTTTTGGATTCTTACCTTGTTGTCTTTAACATCCACATTCTGCATGCCTCCTACTAGAACTTTCCCTGTGTCTTTTTTTTTTTTTTTTAATCCTCCAGCTCACAGTTCTCCTCTTGTTTCATTTCACCCAATTATTGAGCCCCTGCTATGTGTGAGGCGGACCGAGAGGAGCGTAGAGACTTGGTCCCCCCGCCCCTCACCGTGCTCAGGCTCATCATGGAGGAGATGGACAGAACACAGCAGATGTTACTTCACCACAGCCTCTGAGAGGTGCTCTAGGGGAACAGTGGCCAGGAATGTGGACTAAGTTTAGGGGAGGGAAGGATGGGTTGTAAAAGGGTAAACAGAAGCAATTCTGGCAAGAGGTGAGGCCTAGATTAAGTGGGAAGGCCCTCGCATGTGGAGAGAAAAATGGGCCAGGGCTGCCAGGGATTACTTCCCACTCTCTGCTTGGCTGGCAGAGTCTGCATTTTAACAAGACCCCTGTAATGTCCCAGTCCTAATAGCTAGGCTTAGTATTTTCATGTTTGTGCTCATTTAATCCCCCTACTTGAAGTTTGGTGTTTTTGTAACCTGGTTTTATACAGGAGAAAATCCAGTTCCATCAAGGTCAAGTAACTTGTCCAGTACCACCAGCGAAGGGTCAGGCTCTAGATCTACATCCAGAAGCTCCTTCCAGTTTTCCGTGTGCTTGACCTGCTGCCTTATGACTGCCCGAGGGCTGCCCCTGGTGTCCAGACATATTAACATAATTAACACCCAGTAGTTGTATGCTCCGGTGTCCAGGTGCCATGCAAAATGCTTCCTGTATCACAAGCCTTAACAGTAGCCCGGTGAGATGTCTCCCAATTTATGGATAATGAAACAGATTCATAGGGTCTTAAGACCTTCGCCCAGGGTCACGTAGCCATGGAAGTGAACAGTGGGGGTGCTGACCCTGGGCCTGGCAGGCTCTGCAGCCCTTGTCGGCAGGCTCTGCAGCCCTTGTCGTCTTTTCTGTCAGGCCTGCAGGTTCTTGACCTCTTGGCCTCTGTAGGACACTGTATCTTGTCTTGGCAGCCACCCTAAGGGGTTGATTGTCTAGTGCACAGTGACATTTGACTAATCTTGTGAAGTACTTTGAACACACCCTGTGTGTTGATACTGGACCCAGCCTCTTTATAGTGACAGGACACAGCCCAAGGTCATTGAGCCGGGGACCAGGGCTTGGTCTTTGTGCTCATCTTTCTTTGGAAGAAGAGCTTATCTTGGGAAGGGTCCTTGTCTTCAGCTTCTCAGGACTGATTTTCAGCTAAGCCACTTCTTTAAAATATATATATTTATATATAGCTTTTAGCTAATCAAAAACAGGGCTGGCTGTAGTCATAATGAATTCAGAGTTCATTTTTCTAGGGTTTTTTTTTTCTAACCCTTTTTCTTAAGATTATAATTTTATACTCTATTTTTCATTTCACATTAAACTTGTTTCTGACCTGTTATGTGACCTCCTCTTTTGACTTTTTTTTTTAAGATTTTATTTATTTATTTGACAGAGAGACACAGCGAGAGAGGGAGCACAAGCAGGGGAGTGGGAGAGGGAGAAGCAGGCTTCCCTCTGAGCAGGGAGCCCGATGCGGGGCTCGATCCCAGGACCCTGGGATCATGACCTGAGCCGAAGGCAGACAGTTAACGACTGAGCCACCCAGGCGCCCCTCTTTTGACTTTTTTATTTAAGTAAATTAGAAGTATAACATGGCCCTTTAAAGCATTCAGTCAAGTGGCAATACTGTAATTAACCACTAACTCTTCTTGGACCATTCTTTTCGATCCTTCGCTTTTACTTTGTTGTGTAGAATACCCGTTCTGGGTGCTTGGGGGGCTTGCTGTGCCCTTTTATTTGCTGTTGGTGATAGGGGTTTCGTTCGTTTCTGGTTTTTGTGTTTTTGGTACTCAGAATAAATTCCTCGAGTGAGTTTTTTTATGTCCAGTGGATTGAACAATTTTAAGACTTGTGATACATACTGCTGAACTTAGCACATTTAAGTCAAAATCCTAATTAGTTCTCTACTGAAAAATGAACCTGCAGTTCGTGTGATTGGACTATCAACACGAGGGACTTGGTGAACATGAAACTCCTTGGGGGCATATGTCCGTGAACTTAACAAAGAATCTGTGTCAATGGTGGGCCGTGGAACATTAGGCTGTAGGATCATGGTTAGGAATCCAGACTGTAGAGCCTGGGCCCATCTCTTACTAGCTGTGAGACCACGGGCAAGTAATTATTCTTGAGCCTTTGTTTCCTCCCCTGTAAAAGGGGATGTAACTATGGTCTTAGTAGATAGGGGTTTGGAGTAAGAAGAGAGGATTGCCTAGAGTACTCTCTCCATGCTTCCTTCGTGTCACAGAAGACATGTGATGTTACTAAGTTATATTGATTCAGGATCTCCCCCCGCCCCCACCCATCTCTCCCTTGCCAGTCCTCACTTCTTGGGGTTTCCAAAACTCCTGATGTATCTCTCAGCTGCCGGGCTGCCTTCCATCTCTAACTCCTCATGCCTGCAGAGGGAACTTGTAGGAGGGATTCTGAGACCTGCTCTTGCACATGTCCTCCTCTTGGTGATCAGAACCCAGCGTAAGCAGCTGTGTTCGGTAGTGTTGTTAGCAGCCTGTCTTACTTAAATGGTAGGTCTTAAACTTGGTGACTTAAGACTCTGTAAGCAGGATATCGTTTTAAAATGTGTCAAGAACTTTTAGTTCCCATTTCTCAGAGCTTAAGTTCAAATCCTTCAGTCAGCCAGACCCCGTTTCTTAGGACCCGACTCCAGTGGCTTCACCTTCAGCCTCCTTTCTGCACATCTCCTGCTACATCTTTGATATGCTGACCCCAGATGACTTGGGTCCCGAGCTGAGAGCTCACACCCTGTCTGTGGTGTGCTCACTCTCCAGCCTGGGAGACTCTGCTCAAGGGCCACTCCTGAGTGATCTTCAGCCTGCCTCTCTCCTAACCACCTTGCCCACTCCTTGGGCGGAATTGCACCCTGTTCTTGTTCTCATCCCTGTGGGCTGTCATTCTGCTTCTAATGACCAGAAACCTGAACGAGGGCAGAGACACTGCTGATCTCATCTCTGGTGTCTCACAAGCAGCGTGTGCCCAGGAAGTGTTTAAATGGAATTGACTAGAGTTAGGAAATCCCAGTTTCTGGAGGCAGCTTGGGAATAGGCTCAGGAACCTCTGGGTATGTTGTATCCCTTTCTAGGAGGTGCCTTCTGTCCCAACGCTCACACTGACTCAGCCTTATGCCGAGCCTGCGGGCCTCAAGTTTCTGAACAAAGCAGGCCACATTTTGTTGGGAGACACCTGCTTGACTTGTTTTTTTCCCCCATTTTCTCTGTCTCCCTGTGAAGTGTGGCATGGAATGTTTTGAAATAGAGTATAATCTGTGGTCTCCAGGCTGTTGGACTTGAGGGGAAGGTAATCAAACTGTCCTGAAGGTGGGCCTCTCTTTAATCACAGTGCATTTCCTAGCCCCCTCTGGGACCCGGGTGACAGCATCGTGTTGGTGGAAGCACTTGGCAGTGGAAGCTCATGTCTTACCCAACCAGCCATGGCCGTGAGCTTGGGCAAGTTACTTAACCTTCCTTTTAGTTTGCCCACCTGTAAAAGCGTGTCCAGAGAGCAGAGACGGCTCACATAGTGAGCCTATGTAAAGGGCACTTTACATAGTGCCTGGAACCCAGTGGCCTCTTAGGTGAATTTACCTCAAATCCTTAACATTTCCAGGGAACACTCCATCTCTCTTTAGCTCTGGGAAGCTAAATCTTTGACTCTTCCTCACCTTACAGAACTGTCAGGCTGTACCAAACAAGGGAATTATAAAATTTAATTTTGTTTCTATCCACTCAAAACGTTGTAAGCTTCATGTGGGGGTTCTGCTCTAGTTGGTACATGTGTATTCCAGTTCTCCATCCTGAAACTGGAGGTAGCCCCAGGCTGGCTTGGCAACCATCGGACCAGCTGTGAGATGGATGGGCACTGATGCTCCCTGGGGCCCCCTGACCTTCACGAGCCCCTACTGACCGGTGGACCCCAGGGATGTGTCTCCAGGAATCCGTGTCCTTGCAGGACCATGGTTTGGTGATCCCTGGAAGTTTGAGCACTTTCCCTTCCCCAGTGTGCAGTCACCATGGTAAATTAGAAGACAAGAGCTGTGGGCAGTCAGAAGAGGGAAGTTACCTGGGAGGTCAGGCAAGCATCAAGTAGGTTGGCATTTGGGCAGGGGGTGAAGGTACACATTCAGATGCACCAGCAGAAATTTGGGGAGAAGGAAGGCTTTCTAGGGAGGGAGCACCTCAAACCCGCCTGGTCTGGCTAGAACATGGGCTTAGCTATTTACGGCCAGAGAAATATGATAAAATCATCCACTTTCATTTTCTGATTTCAACGTCCTGTTTCCTAGCGCTTCACTCCGTGGCCTACAGCACTGGGGTTATTGGGATCGGTGGCTTCCTCGGACTTGACGGAGGCCCAGTGGAGAGGTTATTGATGATCAGGATGTCCTTTCCCCAAAGTATCTGAGGCCCTGCAGAATCTGTTTCTTGTCTGAGACTTAACTCCCAGGAGTATGTGGTGTCGGTGTCCCCCTGAATGGGGTGGAGGCAACAGAGGCTCACAGAGCTTCGGCCATCTTCCCCAACCTTTGCCCAAGGTCCTTCCCGTCGTTTCTGTCTCCCCCATGTTTCCCTTCGAGCTAGGAGCCTACCCAGTTAGCCAGGGCACAGAGTTGTCATCTAACCCCAGACTCAGCACCTTCTCGCCTGGGCATTTCCTGTGACTTCACCCTGGCTGGCTTCTCAACAGAAACGCATCAGGTGCCACGTGTCCTCCATCCTACTGTGAGGTGGGCAGGGGCCCAGGTGGGCAGTCTGCCGGAAGGAAAGGACTGGAATTGTCGCATGCCTCTGCTGTTTGTGAGTGGGCAGCAGGGGATTCTGCGTGAAAACCCATGCTGCGGTTCTGATGAAATGAGCCCACAGCCCTGGCCTGTGCAGGGAAGTGCTTCTTGTCTCTGGGACAAGTGCTGCCTTCCCTGGCTTTCCATTCTGTCATGCTCCCTGATGCCGGGTCGGGTTCTGAGCCCGCTTCTTCCTGTCCAGCACTTTGCTCTCAACAGACAGCCCCCTCCTGTAGCATCTCCGGAGCTCAGCTCATTCCCCGCCCAGGAGCGAGCTCTTCAGTCCCTGGCACATAACCCCTCTGCCCCCAGGGCACTTGTTTACCCTTCTTTTCTTTCCTTGGGTCCTCATAACCTGGACTTACAATGTAGTCTGTTTTGTAGACTTGTTTTCTTTTTACTTTAGTTGCCCTGGTTACCAGCTTTGTATATAAAGTAATCACCATTCCCCACCCTTTACTTCCCCACTGTTTCAGTGAAAAAGTTATGCTGTTTTCTGATGGTAGCCCTCGTGGAAGGAATTTGATGGCTTTTTAAACACTTCCTTTCTGGCTGTACCACCAGCAGACCTTTCTTGCCCTCCTTTTTACGGGTCTTTACTCTGGCCTTGGGATGGATTTGGGCTTTAGATCACCGCATCATTTCGCAGTGTTTTTAGATAAAGAGCCTCAGCCCACCAGAGCCAGTGACCTAGAAAGAGGATTATGAGATGGGAAAGAGCTAATTTTAAAAAGAAAACGCCCCATCTGCCCTAAACAGGTTCTACCTGTGTTGCTTTGATTGTGAGTAATATAAACAAACAAATTATATAATTACAGGGGAAGTGAGGTCTGTCTGATCATGGTCAAAAACCCAGAGCTTTTGCCTTGTCCATCTCTCTTCATCCTGCCTCAGCCTAGAACTCCCAAAGCACTGACTTTTGTAGACTCGGCTTTGGCAGAGGCTATGTAAAGAGATGTAGCTCTTGTTTTCCTGGTGGAATGGAGACCCCGTACTAGGGATGAGAGGGCTGGTCTTCACGCTCAGTCTTTGGACTGATCCATATGAACCACCCATGGCAGGCCCCGCCTTTTCATCAGCAAGATAAGACTTC
Organism: Callorhinus ursinus; assembly: GCF_003265705.2. Classification (NCBI taxonomy): domain Eukaryota; kingdom Metazoa; phylum Chordata; class Mammalia; order Carnivora; family Otariidae; genus Callorhinus; species Callorhinus ursinus. The sequence continues at coordinate 310,691 of NW_027397091.1, forward strand.
TGCCTATTTAGACTTTGGGGGCAGTTATAGTCCTCAAATAACTTCCACAGAAGGACTCCGTGTGCCATTAATTGCTTTATAAAGGACATTGGGAGTTGTTTGGAGATGCCAATCACCAGCTCTCCTGGAGTTTCTGTGGTTCAACAAAAGGAAAGACTTTTTTTTTTTTTTAAGATTTTATTTATTTATTTGTGAGAGGGAATGAGATAGAGACCATGAGAGGGGGGAGGGTCAGAGGGAGAAGCAGACTCCCTGCTGAGCAGGGAGCCCGATGAGGGACTCGATCCTGGGACTCCAGGATCTTGACCTGAGCCGAACCCAGGCGCCCCAAAAGGAAAGACTTCTTGAAAGGCAGAGCTGGAGTGTCAAGCCAGCACAACTTGATTCTAACTTATGTGTGCTTTGGACCCCTGTTCCCACCAGACTTCCTTCTGTTTATACCTCTCCCATGTTCCATTATCCATCCCATCTCTCAGCCTAGAATTCTCTTCGCTTCTCCCCACTGATCTACTGCCTGTCCTGTAGGTGGAACCCAGGTCTTGCACTATCTGACTACCAGATCTGGCAACTCCTACCCACCCGTCACTGCTCGTAGTAAAAGTTGACCTTGATGCAGATACTTAAGATGCTTGCTGGCTTATATACTTACCTGTTATCTCCTTGAAACTAAGCTATGTAGAGAGGAGGGGCCTGTTACAGACCTAACTTGTGCTAGGCAGATACGGTGGGTGAGCAGGAAACACTGGAATATGCCTCTAAAATAAAACTGTAGTGCCATTCTAGGTGCATCCACAAGAGTCCTGCAAGTTAGGAGAGAGGGGAGGGGAGGTCCTTTGCCTGGTAAGAATTAACAGACATTTTTATGGCCTTCTTGCACCCTTACCCTTGTCTCATCGGCAGCCCTGCGAACCATGGGGGGGCGCGGGTGATGCTGGTCCAAAGGCGTTAGGATGAAACTGGCTTCCCAGTCACATAGATTGGAGTCCCTGGACTCTTAAGTCTCTGGGAGCCTCAGGTTCTTCATCTTTTAAGATGAGGCTATTTCCGTCCTACCCCCTGGGAGTGGGGAGGGTGAATACTAGCTTGAAGGTCAGGCCAGTGTAGGTGTTCTGTAAGTGACTTGTGGCCGTGTACAGGTGAGCCAGCAGAAGCAGAGACTTGGAAAGGTGAACTAAGTGCAGTTGCCTCCTGGTTATTCATTGAACCGGTCAGCAGGCACCGGGTAATTCCACAGCCAGGTGCTTGACCCCAGTGTCCGCAGCCTGTGTCATTCCTTAGCTTGTTAGCCCTTGACTCATTCCATGTGAGTAGAGCTGGGCCTGCTTGGTGCAGTGTTGGCTCCGTGCGGGGTTTGCTGGTCCTCTTGGATGGGAACCTGGTCACCACTGTCCCATCGTAAGTCCGCTGTGCTGCATGCGTGTCGTCTGAGAGTGGTGTGGATGTGTCCATGGCACTCAAGCTCTTTCCGGTCTTCCTTCGATTTAGGAGAAAGGATCCTGGGTTATGCCGAGGAGCCCTGCTATCTCTGGTTTGTCATGGAGTTCTGTGAAGGTGGAGACCTGAATCAGTACGTCCTGTCCCGGAGGCCGGACCCAGCTACCAACAAAAGCTTCATGCTACAGCTCACGAGCGCCATTGCCTTCCTGCACAAAAACCACATCGTGCACAGGGACCTAAAGCCAGACAACATCCTCATCACCGAGCGGTCTGGCACCCCCATCCTCAAGGTGGCAGACTTTGGACTAAGCAAGGTCTGTGCGGGGTTAGCCCCCCGAGGAAAAGAGGGCCATCAAGACAACAAAAATGTGAATGTGAATAAGTACTGGCTGTCCTCAGCCTGCGGCTCAGACTTCTACATGGCCCCCGAAGTCTGGGAGGGACACTACACAGCCAAGGCCGACATCTTTGCTCTGGGCATTATCATCTGGGCAATGATAGAAAGAATCACTTTTATTGACTCTGAGACCAAGAAGGAGCTCCTGGGGACCTATATCAAACAGGGGACCGAAATCGTCCCTGTTGGTGAGGCGCTGCTAGAAAACCCAAAGATGGAGTTGCATATCCCCCAGAAACGCAGGACTTCCATGTCTGAGGGGATCAAGCAGCTCTTGAAAGATATGTTAGCTGCTAACCCACAGGACCGGCCTGATGCCTTTGAACTTGAAACCAGAATGGACCAGGTCACATGTGCTGCTTAAAATTCAGGGCAAAGCATCTTGAGTGTTTTTAAACTAGGTGAGTGTACTCTTTTTGTTCTGCATGCACACTTCCCGGACTGGATTCTTCATCTCGGGCCTTACAGCGGGCCCCGTGGAGCTGGGGGGGGATGGAGGGTTGAAGACAACCGAGTGCTTATTGTGAGAGGACCCGCCCGAGTCTTGAGGAGGAGAGCTGTGGGGGGAGGGAGAGCTGAAAAGTCTAGGAAAGTTCTCTGAGTGGACATCGCATTTGAGCAGAGTCTCGTGTGTTTTAGAAATGCTTTTTCTCGTCAATTAATAAATGCTTACTGGAGAAAATGTGCAAAAGAGATACGGACAATTTTTTTCAGAGAATAAACGTTATCCATAATTGTATCCTTCCTATTCACATGTCCAATGCTGCACAGTTGAGATCGTGCTATATTTAGGTACAGTTTTGTTTCCTGCTCTTTGAATACTCATCTGAGCATCTCCCCATGTGATACTTTGGAAGTTTGGTTTTCAATAATTGACGTCCCATTATATGTACAATGTAACCATTCTCCTGTTTTAGATATCTGATGGGTTTCCTTCATCTTAGATAGTGTAGATGGTGCGTGAGTGAATGTTCTTATATGGAAGTCTTTGCTTATTTAAGAGATTGATTGTGGGCTTTCATTTGTCAAGTGTTGTGCTAGGCTCTGGGGTAACAGCGGTGATAAAATTCAGAAAATGCCCCCCCCCATCCTCATGAATTCTGCAGCTTAGTTGAATTAGGGAGAGAAACATTGATCGTTATTTGTCATAGGTGCTTTACAACAAAGGAGGAATGATATTAAGGGAAATTAGCCTTTTAGGTGATGGTGCCCCGAGGCAGGAGTAGGGAATTGGGGGTAGCACTGCATGTAAAAGGAGTAACCTCTGCAAAGGACCTGAAGCCTAGCACACTTGAGCGCCTCCGCCAGTTTGGGGTAGTGAAGAGAGCAGACCTTTGGTAATCAGACAGTGACCTGTCAGGAGAGTTAGGCAGAGCTGAGGTGGAAAATCCAAAAGTGTGTACCGGGCAGGGCAGTGGTCGTTGAGATGGACCAGAGTCTGAGGTGTGAGCAAGGGACATAAGATCAGAAATAAGGTGAAACGGGGACCCTGGAATTTGACCTTAGGAGGCATTTGGGAGCCACGTGCAGACCAGAGCAGAAGGGTGCAGCGTTAGGGACTTCCGGTACATGCGAACGGAGTTGAACCAGAGCCTGGGAGACCAGCTGGACCAATGGTTTTATTCCCACTGCGAGTAAGGAGATGTTGTTGAACCGGAAATTGAGTAGCACCGAGGATGGAGGAGTGCCTGGATCATCGTAAGGGCAGGCAGTTGGCAAGACAGCCAGCCAGATGTGGAAGCAGAAGAAAGCAATACATTGGGAGAGATTGATGGCAATAGATAGAAAGGCTGGCTGGTGTATTGGTCAGATTTGGCTTGTTTTCAAATAAGGCAGCCTAGCTTTGTGGGAAGGGATAAGAACATTTGACTCTTCCCATATATGCCAAGTGGGTAGTAACAATTTGTTTCCCCTTTGCCACCCTGCAAGGGGTTAAGTCATTTATCCACTGTCCTTCTAATTTAAGTGCAGGTGTATCTTACTCATGACCCTCCCCCCATCCTACCTTTTTTCTTAATCTGGCAAGCTGGAAATAAGCTATTCCTACATTTGCTAAAGCCTTGAGATGAGGTGATGAGGGATGGTGCTAATCCCAGGGGTCACCCTGGGCCCAGAGCCATCCATCGCCGGGGTGGGTTCTTGGTCCCTTCCTTTCCCCCCATTGCCCTCGGAGTGTTGGTTGCTGTCGGTGAGTGCTGAGCGGAGCCCGGTCACGTCTGTAGTGTTCTCAGTGAACTTACTTCAGGAGCGAGCCACTAGGTTTAATTCTTCCTTCCCAGAAACATTGAGCACTTTGGCAGATGGCAGGCCAGTTTGCCCTGCTGCCCAATGAGTGAGAGTGTTCTCCAGAGCTCGGTTTGGGGTAGTGCCGTGTTAGAGCCCAGAAAGGGTTGGCGAGACCACGTTTTAGTCCTGTTTCATGCCACCACTTCTCGTTTCCAACTCATCCCTTCCACTTTTAAAAAACCTGTTAGAGGGACACCTGAGTGGCACAGTCGGTTAAGCACCTGACTCTTGGTTTCCGCTCAGGTTGTGATCTCTGGGTCATGAGATCGAGATCCGCTCAGGGTGGAGTCTGCCTGAGATTCTCTCCCTCTGCCCCTCCCCCCCATAAATGTGTGCTTGCGCTCGCTCTCTCAAATCTTAAAAAAAACCTCTTAGAATTCAAGTTTTGTCCTGGGGTAGGATGAAGGTTGTCATTGGGAGAGACCTGAATTTGGGTTAGTATTGTGGGGTTGTCAAAACTAATTGAGATCAGGTCTCCATTTGGACAGCCACTGTTGGGATTTGTGCTGGTTTGCAGGGCAAAGTACTAGCTAAAAGAAGGGTGATTCCTTCAGGTAGGAGAAGTAGGTGACGTTGACAGATGAGGCACATAGCCCTGCTGAGTGTCCCAGGCTCTGACCGCTAGTGACAGTATTTGGTGCCTATTTGATCCGTAGCCTAGCTAGCCTGTCCCAGTGGGGCATTTAGATTTGTGGACCTGGGCCCAGGTCTGTGTAACCAGGAGCTGACCCTCGTAGTGCCAAAAGCTTCAAATCATTTGCGGTGTCAATGAGCTGTGTCTTGCTGGTTAAGGAATCAGAGGCTTGAGTTGGAAAGAGCTATTGTCCAAACTACCCCTGCTTCCCCACTTAAGTTTTATAGACAGAGAAGCTAATTTCACGTAGTCAACGTATTGACAGACTATTTGCCAGGGATTATTTTAGTTACAGAAGATACTTTAGTGGGTAAAATAGACAAAAATTCTTGCAGTTGTGGTGCTTACATCCTGGTGGGGAGATAGACAATAAACACAACATGTTTGAAAATGCTAAGTGCTCAGAAGACAGGGGAGATCAGAATGCTGGGAGGTGGAGGGTGGAGGTGTATTTTTAAATGGAAGAAATCAGGGTGGGTCTCTTGAGACAGTGACCTTTTGAGTAAAGGCTAGGAGTTGAGAGAGTGAGTCATGAGGATTTCTGGAAAAAGAGCATCCCAGACAGAGGGAACAGCCCGTATAAAGGCTTGAAAGCTGGATAGAGAGCTGGGAGGGGAGTGTAGTAAGAAAAGAAGCAAGAAAGGTAACTAGGAGTTAACTAGAGTAGGCCTGTAAGGCCACTGTAAGGATTTGGGGGTTTGGGCCTGGGTAGGATGGAAAGTCCTGAATGCGTGTTCGTTCAGCTGTGGGTTAGCTGATCTTTTGAAAGGATCCTTGTGGCTACTGTGATAAAAGTTAACTCTAGGGGAACATGGGAGGGGAAAAGATGGGAGGCTACTGTGGCAAGCCAGGTGAGAGAGAATGGTGGCTTTGAACAATGGAGCCCGGGAGGGGATAGTAGACTTGGGGTGAATTTTGAAGTCAGCCAACCATTTCCTGCTGGATTGAATGTAAGGTATGACAGAAGGGAGTCAAAGAGGACTTGGAGGTTTTGGCCTTGGAAGCCCTTGGAAGGATAGAGTTGCCACCAAGTGAGACGGGAGGGACATGGAGAGGAACGGGTTGGGCTGGAGAAGGTTAGGCTTTGCTGCCATGTGTAAGTTTGCAATGCCTATTTAAAATCCAAGTACAGAGGTGGAGTGGGTAGTTGGGAATCTGGAGTTCAGGGGAGAGATCTGGTCTAGAGATAGAAATTTAGAGATGGCCAAGGCACCCCCGGGGGGATAGTTCAGAGAATGGGCTCTGGGCCATCTCACAGTGAGGCTGGGGAGAAGGAAAGGAGCCGGCGGCACAGAAGACCTGGGGTGTGGTGTCTTGGAAGCAGGTGAAGACGCGGTGAGAAGGTAATCGGCCGGGGCCCATGTGCTGGCGGGTGGAAGGAGATGGGGACTGAGGATTGACCTTTGGCTTTAGCCAAAGTCATTCGCACTCGGGAGCAATTTTGGTGGCACGTAACGAAGAGAACCCCTCAAACCACAGCAGGTTTGAGAGGGAATGAAAGGGAAGAAAATTGAGACAGTGAGAGTTGACCAGTGATTCTCCAGGTTTTTGGTTTAAAAGTCCATTTATACTTGAGAAATTGTGGACTCTAAAAAGCTTTTGTTTGGGGTTATATCTATGGATACTGGTAATATTAAAAATTAAAACCAAGAAGTGTTTTAAATGTTCTTTTCAAACAAAAATTTAGTGAGTAGAGTGGCATTGTTTTATATTCTTGCAGACCTTTTTACTATCCGCCTTAATAGCTGGGTTCTCCTAATTGCTTCTGATTTTAACCTGGCGCCATGTCACTCAGCAGGTGACCTCTGCAAAACTCCATTGCAAACCTAAGAGAGGATGTGAAAAAGGCACGCATGTCTTAGTGTTACTACGAACAGGGTTGGTTGGCTTCGTGGAGTCCCGCACTCCAGACCTCACGTCCGAGAACCAGTGGTATAGGTGACTCTTCCTGAGGAATTTTCTGTGAAGGGGAGCTGCTGAGAAGTAGGGGGCAGCTGGAGACCTAGAAAGAAGGAGTTATTCAAGGTCCCAAATGAAGGGGCAGAACTTGTGTGTCCTTACTCCTTGTCCACGTTCCCATTAGACCTGTTACTGTGGCTCAGACTCCAGCTGCATATAGGAAACACTCTTTGTCCCTAGCGCAGCATAATGCAGAAGGGTCTCTGTAATCTGGGATTGTAGATTTCAGAGTGGTGTTCAAATCAGGGCTCACTGGTTTTAGTTTTTTTGCAACAGTGAACAAATGCACTTTGGGTGGGAAACATGGGATTCCTCTGAAAGGAGTGTTGCCTACTGAACTGTCCAGGACTGAGTGGTTCCATGTTTGGGGCTTACTGGCCATGTGACTTCAGGCAAGTTATTTTACCTCTCTGGGTTTTATCATCCATTAAACGGGGGTAGATCCTGTTTACCTTGAGGTTGTTGGAATCACAGGAGGTTATAAAAGTGCCCTATATGACCTGCCTAAATGAAACGCTAAATTTTATTTTATTTATTTTTTAAGATTTTATTTATTTGACAGAGAGCGACACAGCGAGAGAGGAACACAAGCAGGGGGAGTGGAGAGGGAGAAGCAGGCTTCCCACGGGGCAGGGAGCCAGATGCGGGGCTCGATCCCAGGACCCCGGGATCATGACCTGAGCCGAAGGCAGACGCTTAACGACTGAGCCACCCAGGCGCCCTGAAACGCTAAATTTTAGATACACGCTTTGGCTTGAGGTGAAAGTATTGTCTTCTCTTTGTCTCTGAAGACAGTGGTCTTTAGTAGCCTTGCTTCAGAGGATTTACCAAATAAGCTTTTTTTTTTTTTTTTTTTTTTAAACAAAGCTGGACTCCAGGCAACTGTGGCCAATTGCTTGTTCCAGAAAATTTATCTATTTTTAAAGATTACTCAATGGCGGATTCTCTCTCTCCCTTATTTGTCATTTTTTAAAGATGTTTAATAATTCCTAGTGTTTCCTCCCAGCCAGCCACAGACCTTACCCAAAGTGGGTAAGCTAAACTGCTGTTCTAGGTGCCACCGCCCACCTCTGTTGCCAGGGAGGGTGTTGTAAGATGAGGGAGTCTGCGTTCATGGCCAAGTTTGCTGTCTCATAGACGAGCCTCAGTTACTAGGGCCTTTGGTAGTCAGGGTCCTTGAATGACATTTATTTGGAGCAGGCACCTCAGGCCTGCTGAAGGAAATCTAGATGTTGGTGTGGCCTGAAGGGTCGTAGAAAATATTCTTTGTTCCATATGTGGTCTTGGTAGCTGCCTAACATCAGAGGAAAAAAAATCCAACTTATTGTTGAAGTAATAAAGGATATATTTATTCTTGGCATGAGGTCCAAAGATGTGGCTCTGGGCTCATATGCTAGAGGACCTGAGTTGACCCCTTGACCTGGGCTTCAGATTCTTCTTGTTTTTATGAGATTTGAGGTGAAGGTCCCCAACCCGCTAGTTGGACCCCTGATGGTCTTCTGGGGATTCACAAGCTTCAGCTCATCTAACAGGCAACAGCATGTTGGCTCACATTGAAGCTGTAGAAACCAATACAGAACACTTCTTTACTTTTTGGCAGAATTATACCCCAATTGTGTCACATTATAGGTGTCGAGTTAAAAGTGATGCTGGAAACTAAAAAATGGAAAAGAAATTCTTAATGTGGTTCATTTTAAACAGCAAAGTTTTCAAAACAATCCCCGGAGGGTAAATTAGAAACGGGTTTTTCCGTGAGAAGTTGGGAGCCTGGGACAAATAGGTATTCAGGTCCCCTCTCGGTTGAGTGTGACTTCCTTGGCCAGCCGCGAGGAGAGATGTGAACAAATCCAGGAGCACATAACACATGCCCTTCACTCAGGACCCTGTGGGAGGTGGCCACGTGAAACTGAGCTTCTGGGGTGTGACACCCCCCCCCCACCTGGAGCCTTGCCTTGTCCGTGTGGGGGGCTGAGGGGTTAGGTTTTGAAGGAGAGCGACAGTGCTGAAGATGGCCAAAGATGTTGATAATCACTGGTTATCTCTGGGGCCTAGTGCTTTTTGACCATTATTTCAACTTCCCAAAGGTCACAGCTGATAAGGAGCTGAACCCAGATCTGAGTCCCTGGTGTCCACTGATACGGGGTAATGCCTTATTGAAAGACCTAGAAATCACGTGTTTTTATAACCGAATTCAACAAATAGTTGCGCGCTGAGTGGAGTGTGAGATGAGTAACGTGAGCACGAGGCGCGTGGCCATTAGTAGCCTTCTAGTTGGGAGTTTCTTGTACCCCGAAAAGTACAGTGTGCTGCTGAACAGCTAGGTAGCCCAACGGGGGGCGGTGGGTTGGGGGGGAATGAGCAAGGACACCTTCTCCATGAAGCCTTAACCGCCGAAGGGACCAGAGTCGGTTTGATTCCTACACCCCAGAGGCTCATCCCGCTTAGTCTCTGGTGGAGCCTTGAACCTTCCAAAGAGGATGGAAGGAGGGAAATGCCATCCTTGCCCTGAAGCAGATGATTAGATCCTTACAGGATAGGGGTTTTATTTAAAGTTGAAAGATCTTTGGGAGGGGAATGTATTTAGCTGGTGATTATCAATCCTTGGATCCAAGCAGATCTGCAGTCTCTGAGCCTCTTTTGAATCCCTGTCTATAAAATGGATGCCTCAGCCTGGCCTTACCCGATACACTAGCACTCCATAGGGCTAAGAGCGGAGGGGTTGTGCATAGGGATCCAGAAGGTTTGCTTCTCTTCTCGCTGGGAAGTTAAAGCTGTGTCTTCACTCTGAGGACCTGGTGGCCCGAGGTACCAGCATCCATGGAGGCCGTGGGGCCTGGTCTGTCTCCTTGTGTTTTCTCGGGGCTCCCCCAGGTCAAGAAGGCTGGTGTTTGTAAGGCCAGGCAGCTCCCTGGGGGCCGGCTTTGCTCTTGCCCTTGCCCTCCCCTGACAGCTCCAGCTGTACCCACAGGAGGAAGCTGAGCTGTGGGTTATGTAATGGGGCTGGTGGCCCCCGGGGATAGTCTGTCCCCTGAAGCTCTGCAGGACGTCAAAGCATCCGTGAGGGGACAGGCCTGCCCCAGGGCTGTTGTGGCTCATCTTCTACTCCCTGGCATCCTTGGCTCCTCCTAGCCCAGACGGCATCCCTTTGGGCAAAGCAAAATCGCTTTTGTAATCATGCAGCTGTAAGCAAGGCTTGCCTGATGGTTGGGGTCCTTCCAAGTCCCATTTCCTCTCTCCCCGCCCCCCCTCCCACCCCGGGACACAAACACTTCTACCAACAATAACAGCTCCTGGGTATAAAAACCTGTTTTGAGGGGCCCCTGACTTGTGCCGAGCAGAAGCCTTGTCCTCTCTCTTCAGCTCTGAATGAAATACTTTCCACACTTTTTAATAGTTGACACCACGTGTGTAATTACCACACAGCATCTGCATGACGGCCACCCGCCGGCCTGCTGCAGATGAGGAAGCGGGGAATCCGTTTACTAAGTTTTGAGAGCCGGGATTTAAAACAAGGTATCTGCCCGGAAATTTCACTGTTCCCTTCTGCTTCCTGCAGCCTCTTTAAAAGCAGCTTTTGATGGGTTTATATTTTCAGGCGGATGGTGGACTCCCTCTCCGAGGAGCACCACACAGGTGGCCCCTTAGGTATTTGTGTACGGTGCTGCCCGTGGGCCTCTCTGACGACTGACCTGGGCACAGGCACACTGGAGCGGGGCCACCGTCCGCTCTTCCAGGTGAGGTCCCCTGTGTGTGGGTTCCCCTTGGGTCACCCTGATACAGCCTCACACGTGGGCAGGTGAGGCGAGGCTGGGTTAGTGAGGCACCCACATCACCAGGGATGGGCCACAGCAGGCAGAAGTCAAAATTACCCAAAGTTTGGAAGGTGGGAGACCAGAAACCCGCTCCATGTGATGGCCGCCAGGAAAGCACAGGCACCAGGCTGAGGGAAGGGCTCGGATGTGACCCAAAGGCAGCCTGCTGTCTCTGTTCCCTCCACCAGGGATCCTGGCAGAAGCCCCTTCCCAGTGAACATAGCCTGGGCCTTTGAGACTGAGGACCCAAAGCAAAACAGCAGTAGTGGCCAGGTTTCTCCCTGACAGATCTCCCGGTTCATTTATGAAATCTTGACTAAAGCAGGGGATTTCGTCATTGGTGCCCATCACTGATATGGCTGCCCGCAGCCCTGTGTGGAAAGATGCTGGGGCCATGTTGCATTTGGTGAGCAAGAGCCCTCCTGATAACATGGTAGGCACTCGCCTGGGGGTGGTGTTGACAGGATAGACCCCCCCACCCCCGGTCCCCCGCAGTGTTGTCCTCTAGTCATTCACCATGCAGCAATGGGGAGATGACATGGAGACTTAATTGTAGTAGCTGTGGCTCAGGAGAGATACAGGAAGCCTGGAGGGAGCAGAGGGAAAGCTTCCTGGAGGAAGGAGCACCTTGGGCTGGTTCTTGAAGGTCAGTTTAGTGGCACCTTATAAACCAGAGGATAGCAGGTCACAGCTCAGGGCTTGCCAGAAACTCACCTTTCGCGCCCTGAGGCTTTGTTGGGTACAGGACCCAGCTCTGCAGGGGAGAGGATACTGCTGTAGTCGTGAAATCCGAACCAGAGATGCCTTCTAGACCCAGAACCTGGGGCGACAGCCCAGGGTTCCGTCTTGATAAACTAGGGCAGCAGCATACAAGCTCCCATCCCCCCCTTTTGTTGCTGCTAGCGAGTCCTCAGTGGTATTGCAGAATCAAAGGAAATGGAGACCTCCTCCTGCATCTCTAGGACTCAGAAGCATGGCAGGCCTTAAAACTGCCAGCCAAGTTTAAAATAAATCAATACCATAACATACTGCAATGAATTCCCAACTTTAAAGGAATTTCACTTTAGTTAGAGGTGCCAGGGGAAAGCTATAACTCAGCCTGCATCATATACAGGTCAGATTTCTTTGTGTTGTTTCTTTGTAAAAGAAAACGATATCCAGGGACTTGGTGGGGAGATGGATTAGAGCCACCCAGCCACACCACAGGGCATAGTGAGGAAGATGAAAATGCTTCTGGTTTTTCCAGGCTGGAAAAAGGAGCTGGATATGGGGCCTGGGCAGTAATCTCACAGAGGGGAACCTTGGCTCCGTGTCATTCCAAGGCCTGGTACCGTAGCAGTCATGGAAGGCAGGTCGGCTTTGGTATATGGTGTTGGATTTTAGCATTGGTCAGCTGTTCCAGTGGGAAAGTCACAGACATGGTGTGAGCCAGTTGACTCATTCTGCATTTACTTCCATCCATTTGGAAAAAGGAAACGCTTACATACGTGGACAGCACCCTTTTGTTTTTTTGCCTTTCTGCTTTTTTCAGACATGTCTAAGACATGTCTTTCCTTCCAGAAGGCTCTGGTCTGGGGCACCGTCTGAGGCATGGGCTGGAAGTACAGTGCAGTCAGATCTTGGCATAGTGCATGGGCCTTACCAGCCCAGCCCAGCCTTGTACAGACGTAAGGAGAATTGGAAGTCACAAGTAAAGACTCATTTGTTGTTAGTAACCAGATTGCATACTTGGATTTGACAAATGGTTTGCATGGGGCAGCAGAAATGAGTGTGAGTATACCACACCCCAAACAACACAGTGACTCTTACCTTCTAGAAAAAGTTATTTGGAAGTTTAGGCCAGTTGCCTCAACTGAAATCCAGAGGTCACCACTGATGTGATCCAGGGTTACCCCCCCCTGCCCTGCCCTCAGATGCTCGGGGCAGGGGCACCAACCAGGTGTACCACCAAGAGCCGTTGGAGAGCCCATCACTCCAGCCCAGTGTTTTGTGTGGAGTCCTGTGGCTATGGGACAGCTATTCTGGAACTGTGGCTTCCCACCTACTCGTAGAGTGCCATTGAGTTGGGGCTAAGCTCGTGGTGCCCTGGGCAGACCCAGATGTGAGTCTTCAGGATCTGCAGCCTGATTTTGTGGCCTGGGTAAAGCTGTACCACAGCTCAAAAGATTGCTTCCTTTCTATCAGTGCGAGGAACGGAGAACGTCACGAGTAAGAAGTTTCCTACTTAATAGATCAAGATTCTAGCCTGTGAACTTGAAGATGTTGACGAGCTACCACCATACTCCTCCCTCCTCCTCCTCACCGGCTCCCGTCTCCCAACGCACGCAGTGTCGGGGACAGACCTTCTCAGAGTGTGGTCCCCAGGCTGGCAGCATCACCTGGGAACTTGTCAGAATGCATCTCTCTGGCCCCACTTTAGTCCTACAGAGTCGGGAACCAGGGGACGGTATTCAGCAAGCTGTCTGGGTGACACTGATGCACGCTCAGGGTCAGGGTTGAGGGCTACCCTGGCAAAAGAAGGTAAAGGCACAGTCTGCCACGTTACCGTCTGTTAAACACACAGCCACATACCTTACTACCTCTTAACCTTTGGTCCTCAGAAAGTTTAGATCTAGGCTTAAGAGCTAGGAAGAGGGGCCTGCTGGATCCTAATCCTGTCTCTGCCTTCCATAATTACCTATCATCGGGACTTTGGGCAAGTCACTTCTCTGTGGGCCGTGGGTTTTTTGTCTAGAAAACCAGGGCACCTAAAGGACCACTCTCAGCCCCTCTCTCCCTGCTCCCTCAGCCTGGTCATGTTTGTGGATTCCACAGTGGATGAGTTTCCAGGAGTCGGGACTCCTGATTCTTGCTTGGTTTCTCCCTCGGTGCATGTGTCCTCAGGATGAGGTGAGGTCCTGCAGCCACCTGCTCCTGGGAAGAGAAAGAAAATAATTGAATTTCTCCGTGGGCTTCCCTGGCCCTGGGAGAGTAGACTTCTGAGCCATAATAACAATGAGTACCTTGCGATAATCTCCAGCAGAGTACCCTCAGGGGAGTACAGGGCCCTGTGAGGTCTTTGTGGTAGGATGGGAGCTCACCCTTCAAGAAAGGGGAACTTAAGAGGCAGCTGGGCATAGGGAATGGGGAAGCAACAGGATGCACAGGTCTGGTTTGGGTCTCCAAGTGGAGTCTTAGACATGGCTTGAATTCTGATTAGAAATCTTCACTTGTTCGTTCCCCCAGACGTGTTGAGCACCTGCTCTTTGTCCAGCTTGGGCCATGGAGACAAAGATAATCCCTGACCTCAGTCCAGCTAAACTTTAGGCATCTCTCTGAGCTTTGGAGTCCTCATTTATAAAATGGGTTGCTAATAACATTTACCCCATAGGATCTTCATGGGGATTCAATGGAAAATGGATGTAAGCTAGCCTGGGGATTCTGGGCGTGCAGTAGGTACCCCATAGCTCTTGGGTTCTGTTGTTTTTTCATACTAGTTCTTGGCCAGCCTGGGGACAGAGTGTGAAGTAGTCTCAGAATGCTTCCCACCCACCCCCATCAATAAAGAAAACACACATACCGGAGGGGCCCATTGATTTTTTTTTTTTTTTGGTAGCCCCTGTACGGTGCAGGCACTGGTAGGTGCTTCCAGTACATCAGGGACAGCTCAGACCTGGTCCCCACCCTCCGGGCCCTTTGACCTCTGTTTGAGAGACTGGTCCTAAGAGAAAACTAAATTTCATGCCTGTATGGATGGAGGAAACAGAAAATAGGGGACCCTCCCCAAGGCCGGAGGAGGAGGTGCCATTGAACCTGAGACCTGAAGCATGAGGTGTCTGCCAGGCAGCGGGGCAGTGAATGGGTAGGGGCAAGGTGGGAGAGACTGGGAGGAAGAAGCAGGAGCCTGACATGCCCGGCGTTGGGGATGGTGGTAAGTCTCAGATCAGCTTCCCCCTCGGGTTCCGTGTTTACAGGAGCACTCTGGCTCTGCTGCTGGGGTTGGAGAGGGCAAGCATGGACCTGGGGGCCCAGCCAGGAAGTCGAGTTCCCCACGTTAGGGTGGATGGTACATGGGATGGGGCAGAGTGAATTTAAAGTGCATTTGGAGATTGCTGGAGGACTGCAGGTGGACGGAATGAGGGAGATGAAGGCAGAGTGGCTCCACGAATCACTGGGCTGGGGGGCAGAGCCATTTCCGAGACTGTGAACCCTGTGGGAAGAGGGGCTTTGGGCAGCGGGGGGGGGGGGGGAGATACACAGATGTATCTTGGATGTATGGCCATCAACCCATCCTCTCTCCTTTAGATGGGTATTTGGTAAGTGATTATCTGGGTCTTCTTGGGGTGCCTCTGGATCCCAAATTTGGGACTAAGCCTGGGACACCTTCATGAGCCCCAAGGGCCTGCCTTAGACCCAGGGCTGCCTTCACAGCCTTCATCTGATGACTGTGCCTTGCTGTGTTTGTTCTTTCCTTTGTAATCAGCTTCTCATTAGGTGACTGGTGTGTCTGGCTCTTCTCTGTCTTTATTTGCATATGCACTCTGCTATAATTATGTCCCAAGAACATAGCGTTTTGTTGTTTTTTGTATTTACTTTTGCTTTTCCGAGCTGAAAACCTGTGCAGTGTCCTGTCACGTGGGCAAGCTGGTGGTTCTGCCAAAGAGCAGCTTTCTCGCGCCCGCATCTCCCTCTCCGGGTTTTTTTCATGGTTATATAATATCGAGACCATGATTGCTGGCTCTAAAATTGACTTTGAGGGCCACTTTAATTTGTGAATTAGGAAATACTTTCTATTTTGGGTTAAGGAGAAAACGGAGAGAGGTGCGCAGAGCTCTGTGGTCAGTTGCCTTCAGGCACTTAAAGTGCAAGAGCTGAGGGGCTACCCCAAGGCCTGAACTTGACATCAGGCTAGTGGAAGGGGGCTTCAAGGTCAGTCCTTCAGCAGTCCTCGGACATCTTGGTTTGAACTACATGTGGGACGTGGGGTAGAAGCCGGCCCTACCTGTTCACCACATCTCCTTCCCTGGAGATTAGGTCCGTGTTTTATACTCATTTACCAGTGCTTACTGAGAGCTTTGCAGTTTGCTGGCGGGCTTACAGTCACTTTGTTTGTTTCTGTTCTGCCCTAGAACAGGCCTGGGGCAGCCTGGAGTCTTTATCATCCTAAGGCATGAGGGCAAGGGGCAGGGGGCACTTCCTCTCAGTTAGCTTCTGACTTAGCGCACGCCATGTGCAGACTTCATACTCTTCCCCCTCTGTTTCTTATCTCCTCACATCCTCACATGGGTCCTGGGTAGGATGTCCTTCCCACTCCAAAGACAGTAAGTGATGTGCCCCACTGGCCACATGGCCAGGAAGGGCTAGCTCCAGGGCCCTCTGCCATCGGCTTCTGAGGATAGGTCCCATGCACAGGTCTGTAGTGGCACCGTGCTTGGTGCTCCCAGGAGCTCAGTGGAGGGAACGTTGGCTTTTGGCTGGAGAAGTCAGTAACGGCAACCAGTAGGACCTGTGACTTAAGATAGCCCTTGAAGAAAAGAAGGCAGTCAAGGGTGTTGTAAGCAAGGGACACAGCGTGAGAACATTGAGAATTTGTGTCAAGAGTAGATCTTCGGGTTGGCTCACACAGAGGTGAAGTGGGAGAGTAAAAGAGCACTAAGTTGCCCAGAGCCTTGAATGTCAGCCTAAGGAGGGTGACCTTCACCCTAGGGAAGAAAAAGTGGAGGCGGGTGATGGTGGTGTACAAGGCTGTTCTTTCTGGCAAATGAGTAGGTCACGGTGGGGAGAGAACGGTCAGCTCCCTGGAGGAGAGAGGAGATGCGACACCCAACAGGGCTAGCCTTCAGAAGGTACGAGACGGCACAGGCGCCCTCCTGAGCATGCAAAGGGAGACAGGGCAGCAGCTGATACGGCTGTTGGGAGCCCTGTATATTCCCTGTTGGTGTCAGTAAGAGACTGGCTTCGGAACCTGGCGTGTTGATAAATCTAGGTTTAAATTGCAGCTCTCCCAGGGCCCAGCTGGGTGACCTTGGGCACGTCTCCTAACTTCTCTGGGTCCCCATTTCCTGTCTGTTAAATGATGCTCATTTAACACTGACGTTCACTGTCGGCTGGTGTGAAGACCGGATGCACAAGAAATAGGAAGTACCCAGTGCAACTCCACGCATGCCGCGAGAGCTCAGTAATGGGCAGCTCTGTGTGTTGCCTTCGTGCAGTCTGTCTGTTTTTGCCAAATCCTTACAGGCCCGTCGTTCATTGCACTAGCAATCTGCAGTGCTTTGCTTTTCCCTAAGAGAGCTCCAAGCCTCCTGGCAATGCCCCCCGTGAGTTCCCCGGGCACACCAGGCTTCAGTCTGGTTGCTGTAACCAGAAGTCCATATGGTCCCCTTTTGCCCAGACTGCTCTGGGCATGACCTTGTTTGAGTCTTGCCTCTTCTAACCACAGACTGTCCAGTCACCATATGGAAGAGCGACTGCTCCCCTTTAGTTGTGACAGCACCTTAGGCATGCTTCTGGCAAAGGGCCAGGGAGGAGGGTTCTCCCAGGAGCCTAGCATCTCCCTGGAGCCCTTTGTCTGCTAATCACAGCGGCTCCAGCTGAACCTCGGTCTCTTCGGGGACCAGTTGAGGCAGTTGGCAGCTTTCACTTCATCCCCACACTTAATAAGTTGAGGAAGGGAATTAGTTAGGGGGTCCCTGTAGCCGACTGCCAATTACCGGGGCTGTTTCTGCAGACAAAAAGTTGCCCCTTCATTTGTCTGGAGTGCCAGCCAGTGCCTGTTTACCGGCGCAGGTGCTTCCCGGCTCCCCAAGGGCCCCCAGACGTGAATTCCCAAGGCCAGAGAGACCGGCTTTAAATGGGTCTACGGCCTTAGACCCCGGTGGGATGACTCGGGGTGCAGTCCTGTGGATTTTTGGAGAGCCTTCCAGATCTCAGACTCTGATGTCTTGCCAGCAATTCTTCCTTTGTTTTGGGGGTTGTTTTTGAAAGATTTTATTTTTAAGCAATCCCTACACCCACCATGGGGCTCGAGTTCACAACCCAGAGAACGGGAGTCACACGCCCCACTGACGGAGCCAGCCAGGCGCCCCAGCAATTCTTCCTTTTGTGCATTTGGCGAGCTTTTGAATACTAGCATTTGGGGCAGCTCGCTTTGAGAAATCAAAAGGTTTACAACGGTATTAGGCAAGACTGCAGTGGTGACGACATGAGCACTGCTGTAATGTGACCAAAGCCTCAGACGCTGCAAGCTTCCACGGTAACTGGCCGCCACATTTTATGTAGGCGCGTTCACTGCCCTGGCCCAGCTTTGTGACACACTGGAGATAAGGCTGGCATCTGTCTCCAGCAGCTCGCCACCTTGGCTTCAGGCCCTGCTCGCCCCTCTTCTCTCAGTAAGCCAGGCCCCGACATGTAGCCAGCCCATCAGCTGTGGCTGCAAGAGAGCGTGTATCCTCACCGTGGTAAGTGGGCCACCGATCGAGCTCAGCTGACTTGCCATAGAGCCCGTCTCCTCTCCATGACCTTTGTCTGCTTTAGGAGTCTCAGCTTTGCCTTGAAAATCTGTAAGGAGAGGGACCCTCCACCCCCTACCTCCCCCACCCCCGTCCCACTGGTGGGCAGGGCTCTGGTGCCATCAGCTGCAGCCTGGCTCCTGCACCCAGCTTGCCCTGCTCCGCTGTGCCCCAGGCAAGCCCGTGGAGCCCTCCCGGGGTGCTTTCTGGTTAGAGTCTTTGCCTTGATAGATAAGAGCCTGCCGAGGTGCTTGTGGTTCTTAGATTCCTCAGAAGCTGAGTGTCAGGGCTGTCCCTCCAGAAAAAGGCACACACCTGACGCACACTGTGGTACTTCATATGCCTTCCGGGCGCTTGCAGGCCCTGTGCATCCTTGGAGTTCGAAGGACCCCAGATGGAGAGCCCCTGCCCTGGTCCCAAGCACCCCTGAGTGGTGCAGGAAGAGACACGGTCCCCAGCAGAGTGCAGGGAGAGAGCTAGATGAGACTGGAAACCAGGGCCCCCACCACCAGATGGGGTCCTTCGTCATTTTCCTGCAGTTTACTTCAGTGTCTCTTAGTAGGGGCTAGATTCCTCCGGTTGCCATCTGTGCTGTTACAGCCTGGGCGACAGTCTGCCTTTCAGAATGCATGGGGTGGCCTCCTCCGGACACGCAAAAGTGGACAAAGGGTGGGCCCCTGGCTGCTCGAGAGCCGGTGTTCAGTTTCTCGGAGGGAGGGGGGGCTACCCTGCCGCAGCCCCCACCCCACCTGCGATTTCCACAACCCGTAGGCTTCGAACATGGGGTGTGGAGTGCACCCCGGCCGGAAGGCCACCACCGCCTCTCGAGCCGTTGGCCTGCTACGGAGCAGTGTTGGGCATCGGCGGCTTTTTGGGGGTCGGTCCTGGAGGGAGGCTGCGTGGGTCTTGAAGATCTGGGGAAGACGACAGAGTTGAAGCCAGAGCCAAGGCTTCCGGTCGCGAGGCCACCGTTCTCATTTGCGTCTTCCTGTGGCTGGCTTTCCTGGGGTGGGTGGCCCACTGAAGCCAGACTGGCTCCCGTTGGCCACCCCTGGATCTCAGGCTTCTCTCTCCAGACTGAACAGAAGGCCTTATTTTCTTCCCCTTTGAAAGGCAGTGAGGGAAGGCGGGGCAGAGAGCTGGCATTGGCCCCAGAGCTGCCTGGTTCTGTAGCAGGTCAGCGGTGTCGTGTCCGGGAAACCCTTCGTCCCCACCCCCGTGTGCCTCCTGTCCCCCACCCAGCTCTGCAGGTGTGTTGGGGGGGGAAGGGGGCGGCACGGTGTGGCCAGGTAGGAAATGAGCCCGGGCGACCTCCCGGCTCCTCCCCTGCCACCTGCTGGAGCCTGGCCAGGCGGCCCGGTTTTCTGAGGTGAGGGTGAGCATCTCTCTCTCCACCTGGCATTGCGCTGCTCAGTGTGAACTCAGCTATAGGCAGGGATGTTACAACCAGATTTTGTGTTAAGATCCTGTCATGCTGAATGATTCCATGAAGTTCGTAAATTAATTCTTTTATTGCCACGTGCTAGCTCCCGGGTCCCGTCAATCAGTCCGTATTTGACTCGAGGGCTTGGCGCCCTGAGAGGCTCAAGAGAAGCCCAGGACTGTCCTGTCCTTCAGGCAGTTAGGGTTAGGGGTGGGGCGGGGGGGCACATGGCATGGCTCATGGGGGTCTGCTCGCTGGGGCACAGGGGCAGGGGCCCCTGGGAGAAGGCCCATGGAGGGGGACCTGGAAGGGTGAGGGGCAGGGAAGGTGACAACCGGACCAGCGCTTGCTGAGGCCCAAAGCAGAAAGGAGGCTGGCTTGATGCCAAGTCGTCTGGTCTGGAATTTTTGCCTGGGCCAGCCAGGGAGGTGGTGAGGGTTAGGGTTGGGGTGTGATCGAAAGCTGTCATCACCACATGCTAATTGCCTCCTGTATACCTCAGTGTGCCCCATACGGATACTGTCGCTGGACGTCACACCCTGCACAGCAGACATGGCCACCTTGTCAACTCAGAGAGCTGAGGCTCAGGGACCTGGACTAGTAATGGGGAGGAGAGCTGGGGTATCAATTTTAGGTCTCCCACCTCGGCCCTTGACAGAGCAGTAGCTCTTCACTGCTCTGTAACCTGATGCTCGATGAATGACGTTCTCCCCGCGTTCAGGACCTGCTCCCAAACTCCTGCCTTCTTTTAGCCTCCTGGTCAGGGCTCAGAGACCGTCGCGAATGGCGTCCCTGGCCTTGCAGAGCATCGTGGCTGCTGTGGAGCCCCTGTTGGGTGTGCTCTGCTCAGACTCTTGTTCCCTTTTCCCTTCTGTAGACCCGTGCACCGCTTGTGGCACGGTGGTTCCTAGCTTTGCCCCTCTCTGAGCCCCTGTGGCTAGCAGAGCCTTCGGTAAATGGGGTATCAGAACGCTTGGCTCCCTGGCGTTTGTCCCTCTGACAGATGGGGACAGACAGTAGTACCAGGGCCACTGAACCCCGGGGCTGGCTGGTCGGTATCTACGTATGAAAAGCCAGCTGCTTTGGTATATTACGCAAGCGAGGAAAACTAATCCTGCTTAGGAGAGGCCTGCCCTCTGTGACCCTGACATGGCCTAGCCCCTGTGCCTCCACAGTGGGATATGCCAACAATGAATACCTGAGCCTTGGTTTGCCCATTTGTAAAGTGGAGATCTTTCCTCCACGCCCCTTTGTTTGGGCAAGGGAAGCATCGCTTTCGAAGCCTTGCACGGTGTCTGGCGTGTCAAAGGCAGCCGTAGCTACAGGAATAATACCTCCACGCGGGGGTGCAGGGAGGACAGGGGCACCTGGGTGTCTCAGTCGTTAAGCGTCTGCCTTCGGCTCGGGTCGTGATCCCAGGGTCCTGGGATCGAGCCCCTCATCGGGCTCCCCACTCGGCCGGAAGCCTGCTTCTCCCTCTCCCACTCCCCCTGCTTGTGTTCCCTCTCTTGCTCTCTCTCTCTCTCTCTCTCTCTCTCTCTCTCTCTGAAATAAATCAATCTTGAAAAATATATATTCAAAAAATAAAAAATATATATTTAAAAAAAAAAAAAAGGAGTGCAGGGAGGACTTACTTTAAGAGTGAGTTCCTGGCTCCCCACCTAAGAATACCACCATTTGAGTTTATGTTGTGCTTTAGTCTATGAGCATGCCAACCCAATGACTTCCTTTTCTCTTGAATAGATGAGAGGGATAGAGAACACTGGACTTGAGGTTTGAATCCCAGTTAAGCGTTTACGAGTCATTGAACCTTTTCGCATGTTGCTAAGTGTCGAGAGCATGTGCATCACATATGCTTACGGTTGCTGCTTACCTTCACAGCAGGTGGCATGAGCTCAGGTGCTCTGTGCCACCCTGAAACCTGGTATGGGAGCCCTCCTGACACTTGCCAGTGGTCACCTGGGGTACTGGCCCATCCTTCCAACGGGGTAGCCATGACATTCTTGTACAATATCACAGAAAATAGATCCTTGCAGACAGCTACGTGGTATTTCAGACTTCGAGGCTCATGGGCTTTAAAATTCCATCCTTAGGCCTGAGCGGGTTGAAAGGGGCTGAGGATAGCTTTGCCACCATCTGGCTGTCCTTGGGGCATTACAGCAACGGTGTGGCAGAGGCTGCCTTCCAGAGGGCGTATTGGGAGAGCTCCCCCCACCCCGCCTTCATCCTACACGTCCATACTGCAGATAAGGACAGAAAGTTTCTGAATTAAGCCTCATCTCTAGATAAGGTGTACAGTTCGGTCTGAGAACCAGAGTGAACAATGTGATCGATCGTACGGAGTGTCCCGCTCGGTACCAAGTGCCGGGATAGGCAGCTTACTTGAATCCTCACAACAGCCCCTAAAAGGGTAAAGAGCAGCATCCCCATTTGCTGGCAGGGAAAAGGAGGCTCAGATGCTATAAGCGGCTGGTAAGTGGCAGAGGCGGGATTTGAACCCAGGACTGTTCACCACAGCCTGTGCTGTTTCCCCAGTAGAGCACCTGAGTGAAGATGCTCTACCGAAACATAGTCGTGGCTCCTGGGAGATTCTCACACCCTGAGGCTGCCAGACTGACACATTTGGAAGGATGGTACAGTTTGAAAGAAGGAGGCAGAGTAGGAGACGGGGGACCACAAACCATTCCCATTTAGTTTCATCTCAAAATGACATTTTGACATCAACAAAGTAGGAGGGCCGCACTTGGAGAGTAAAGGATAGCCTTCTCTTCCCCGAGATGTTTCGTCTCTGCAGGCTGGGGGGGTCGGGAGGAGGTGGATCGGGGGGGCCCGTCCATCCCACCCCTTCGTCCTCACTCCCCGCCCCTTCCCCCACTTCCCTTCTCCAAAGTGCTGGTGGCATTCATGGGAGCACTCTGGTTCCCCCATTTCCTTGATCAGACAGACAACTGCTAAGCTGGCAGAGGAACTTGCTAGAAGGCTGCTCCCTGCCTGGTGGCTCCACATCCTCTGATGTGCCCTAGACACCAGTCTCTTGCAGAGGTACCTAAGCCAAGCCCTCCATGAACGCTTTTCTGAGTGAATGTGTTTATAAGTGAAGGGATTAAGTGGGTTTTAAACTCCGCTTAAGCTCTTGTCTCTCCAGGAAGGGATTTCCCGGGACAGTTCGATGCTGAAAGCAGGAGCTGTGGGGTGAGACTGACCCAGGCCCAGACCCTTCCCTCGCCCACCCTTTGGCCGTGCAGCCCTTTTCTCTGAGCTTCTCTGGAACTGGGTGACCGTAGTGCCTACCTCGTAGGGTTGCGGGGGCGAGATGAGGCCGTAGCTATAACACGCGGGCTCCGTGTGGGGACACAGCAAGGGGGAAGCAGTGGGAAAGAGCTGAAAGTTGCCTTAATGGGTTGTTCCCTACAAAGCCCTTGGAACGTTCGATGCTGGGTGAGCGATTGCTGTGATGATAATTACGGAGAAGGAAGGTCAGACGTGCTGAGGGAGCTTTGTCCGAGAGCTGAAAGAAGGGGAAGGATTTGCCAACACGCCTTCCCGGATCACTGGCCCCTCTCCCCCTCAGGACTGGCGGCAGATGCAGGTGGCAGCGGAACCCCTGGCCGGTGGCTTGAGGGCACTGCGGGCAGTGCTCAGCAGCGCTGTGGTGTGGGCCGAGCCGCTCCATCTCTCTGGGCCTGTCCCCTTGTTAAAATGGGGCGGTCAGCCTCACCAAATGAGACGATCCGGAAGGCAAATGTGGCAGTTAATCACACACCACTTGTCATTCCGCTCAGCGGCATGGCTCGGCCTCCGCACAGGGCTCTGTGGTCAGAGGTACGCATTCCACTGGAAGCGACGAGGCAGGCCCTGGTCCAAGCCAGTCACTGGGCAGCCAGGGAGCCGGGGTGTGACATCTGCTAGGATGAAGTCGGAGGCTCCCAGCCCCTTACACCATTTACCACCCCAGCAGGTGCCTGGGAGGGTCTGCTGTTGGTCTAACCCAGAACCGGGTGCTCCAAGCCATTTCTGCTCATAGCTGCAGAGCCTGGCTCCCCGTGTACCTGCCACACCATCGGCCCCCCAGGGCAGGTGCACCTTCTGTAATGGGAGGCGGGAGAGGAACCCGAAGCCAAGGTCCTCTCCCTGAAAGAGAGCCCTCTTGCTTTCCTTGTCCCTGCCCCCAAGAGAGAAGCAGACCCAGACCTTTAGGCCATCCTGAGGCATCCTCCTGCGAGGAGGGGACCCAGTGCCAAAGCCAGGGGAGGGTGGGGGAGTCTATGGGAAATGTCAGCCTGGCTTCCTGGCAAGGGGCCCAGTGATTACAGCGGTCATTACACACTGGTGTCTCGGGAGCTGTGCTGTTGGTTTGACCTTCTGCGGGCACACTCTGTTCTGCTAGTTTATTATATAAAAAGGGACTTCTGGCTTCTGAATCTCTCAGCCTCCTTGACCGCTGCTTTTCTGCTGCCATGGGCCACCTTCCTGCTGATGGGCATCCCTTTGAGCAGGGTATCCTCAGCTTGGGTCCTGCCAAGGGAGGGAGGAAAGCAGTGTCCAAAAGGTCATAACTGGTCCTGGAGATGAGCTTAGCAGATCACACATTAGCCTACAGTTTCCTGGGCTTTTCTTGTCCTGTTTCAGAAGGACTTGGAGTGTCTCGGATGGTGAGGTTCCCCCCCCGCCCAGCTCTCCCTCCCCCTGGCTGCTGGTTGCTCTGCTTTGTCTTGAAAGCACAGGGAGAAGGTCGTAGACATGCTGAGTAAAGCCAGAATTTGAGATGGCTTCTGGGTCATCCCAGGATGTGCTTCTGGTGATTTTATTTTGCCAAGTCAGAAACTGAGATACTAAACCCACCAATGCATTTTTTTTGTTGATGGAGCGGACTTCACAGGCAGGGAAACAGAAGCAGCAGAGGAAAAGGTTGAGGCTGAGAAAGCCAGTATTTTCTTCCAGATCAAATACTTTTCCAGCACCTTTATAATTCACCCCCACTCTACTCCCCATACGCAGACCCTGGGCGCCCCCTCCCTCGCCTTGCGCTGGAGGAAGGAACTGCACAATCTAACCTCACCTGACAGCTTGTGGAAAATTCTCCGCTGTCCACTATGTGTGTGGAAGAGCCCAGAAAAGAGCCTGGGTCTGGTCTTTTGGACTTCTTCTCCAGGGGCCTTTCTTTGGGGCTGCCAGCTTTTCTTGTCCCTTAGAGTACGCTGGTTTTCCCATTACAAAGTAAAGCATGACAGCGTGATGTGTCCTCAGTAGTAAGCAGGGGAAGGAGAAAATGCACCCACGACAAGTACATTTTGATGTACTCTTGACAGATTTCCTATACGTGGAGGTTTTTGTTTGTTACATGGTTCAGCTCGTACTGTATATGCCGCGGGACATCGTGGGCTGCTTATTTCTCCTTAACCCCAGGAAGTGCTTCTGCCATAACCTGCCTTCTCATTTCCTCTGTACTACATCACTGAGTAAGATGGATCATTTGCTTAAATCTTTCCTTTCTGGATTTCTGGGTTGTTGCCTCACAATGTAGATCATACTTCAACGAGCACCTTTATTCATAAAGTCCTTTTCATATATAAGATGACCAGTCAAGCTGGGTTTCCGGAAGTGGAACTTTAGGGTCTAGAGGTCTGCACACACCTGAGGCTCTGAAAACACAGGGCCAGATTGCTTTCCGGAAGGCGCTGGTACACGTCTCCAGCAGGGTGTGCATCCCTTCCGTGCCACCCTCACCCAGCTAGGAGCGAGCAGTTTGGGTGGTCTAGTGGCTGCAGACCGCATGCTGTCCAAATCGAACACATCCGTCGTTGCCGGTTGGGGACGAGGACGGGGTGGACTCATGGAGTCAGTCAGTTCCTGCTGGGGGCCAGGTACTGCACAGTCGTTATTCCAGTCAGACCTCAATGGAGAGCCCACCATTTCTCACAGAAGGAGACGGGCTGTCTCATACTGCCAGACCCCACTGCCTCCTGTGAGGACCAGCCAGGCGTCTGTCTCCCTGGGACCTGAGGACGACAGGCCCGGGTGGTCAGGCTGCACAGGCAGCGAGTGATGGTGGGGAGGGCACGGCTCCTCAGGCTACACGGAGCTTACACAAGAATAAAGCCATGGGGGTGGGGCAGATTTGGAGGGATTTCAAGCAGGCCATGAAAGACCCGTCATTCAGGTTGATGGCAGGCACTCCGAAACCCCAGGATGAGTCCCTGGGCTGTGCAGATGGAGGAGCATTGCTGCCTAGGCTGGGGCCCTGCTCAGCTCTGATTGGGCTGGAGGCAGGTGCTGGCTCAAGGCTGATCGCTGTAGCTCTTGTGTTCCAGGCCTCCACTAAAATGGGTCCCTGAAAGGCCGGTGGCTGGTCCTGTTCCCGAGGCCTGGCACCAAGGCAATTCCCAAGCAATAGCTAATCATAATAGGGCCAGGTGCTGTCTCAGGTGAGATGCATTGTTCATTTGGTCCTCATGATAACCTCTGATGTGGTGCAGGTGACGAGACCAAGGAGCAGAGGGCTTTAAATTTGCCCGTGGTCAAGGGGCAGAACTTCATTCTTGACCCTGGCCCTGAGTCACCCCAGCCCCTGGCTGTGGGGTTCTGGCCCCTCTTGAGACCTAAGAGCTTTGGCTAACTCAGGTTCTCAGGGGGCTGAGCCTCACTTGTCTGTGACACAGGATAAACCCAAGAGCGTGAGCGCGAAACTTCCGTACAGCACAGTTAGAGAGGGTGAGGAGGGACGTGGGCCAGGGTCCGGAGGGACTGATGGCTAGGGTCCTGCAGCATCTTGTCCTAATAGCACAGGGATGGGGGTCATGATGGGATTGGCAGCTGCAGCCAACCAGCCTGCGTTCCCAGCCGGGGTCGGCTGCTCCATCAGTGTGATGTTAGTCATATGTCTTATTAACGGTACCTCAGTTTCCCTCTGTGAAAAAGGAGAATAATGTGCCATGCCTACGGCAGGGTGGTTGTAGCAAAGCTAGATTCACTCCCTGTGAGGTATTCAGAAACCTCTCTGGCCCCCAGCACATCACAGCTCCTGAGGTCCTCGGGGTTGGGTGCTGGCCCCGAGTGGGGCATCCGGAGCCTGGAGGTGCCCCGAGCCCACCGGCCCAGTGTCCGCTCATCCCCGGCCTTCTGTCTTCTGTCTTCCAGGTTGATCCTCGGGACCCACAGTCTCATCGTGTCTCCCACAGAGGCCCACAGAGGTGGTGGCTTGGTCGGTTGGTGATCTCCCGACAGCTGGATCTCCGGCAATGTGAAGCTTTTGTTTGGGTTTCCCCCCCTCCTTTTAGTTTCGCTTAATTTTTTTTAAATCTTATTTTATTTTTTGTCCTTTTTTTTCCTTCCTTTTTTAATTTAAATGATTAAGACTTCAGAAGAGCAGGAAACTGTGCTGTGGAGAAACAACATGGACAAAAGCATATGTATAAATGTCATTCTTAATTTTTGTAAGGGGTTAGGGAGCTATTTTGTTTTGTTCCTTTATTTTCCCTCTGTCTTCTTTGATTTACCCATCCTTCAGTTCTGCTTAGAGCACCTCACTTTCCCAGAGAAGGCCTGCCTCTCTGCGGAGAGCCAGGGTGGGTCCCGGCCCTGGGGGGCGTGAAGACAGAAGGCAGCCTGTGGGCCACCTCCCCCGCAGACACAGGCGCTGCCAGACTCCGGCGGGCCGCCCTCAGCCCTAGAAATGGTCAGAGGCGAAGAAGGACCTGGAAGAGGAAGACAGGGTTTGGCCCAGAGAACTCAAGAAAGTCTCAACTGCGGGTTTGTTCTCTCTCAGCTGCCGGAAGCCCTGGGCCACTCCAGGACTCGCAGTGGTGGGAGGCCATTCCCTCTTCTGCCCTTTAGAACCCAGAGCGCTGGGGAGCAGGGGGGGGACAGAGGTGACTATCCCCCACTTCCCAGCGGTCGAGCGCCAGCCCAGCCCAGCTCTACAAGCCTACCTTTCTGTTAGTGGTCTCCCTCCCAGAGGAAGACCCCCTCCCCCCAGGAAAAACAACTGTTGTGCCAAACCTCTGCCTGGGACACAGCCGGGTCTTCGGCAGGCATCTGTCACTCCTTTGAGGTTAGCGCCCATCACCTCCTGCTTCCTGGATCATCTCCTTCCCACGTGTGCCCTCCACGCATCCCGGTTGTCAGAGACTGCCTGAGTCCCTGCGATCTGGCTGTGACCTGGCCCTAAGAACAGGGTGTCCTGAAACTGGCTGCCATTGTCACCTCCTCGCAGTGAAGGGCATGCCATGCACGTGGGCCCGTGGTGTCCCAGTCGGCGGCAGCGTCAAGCGCCGTCTCCCTCACCCCCAGGAACTTACTGTTAGGTGCCCTCCCTCCGCGTACACGTGTCCGGTGGGAAAAGATTGGACCCACCAAGAGCAGGGAGGGGACGGGCTAGATCCCCCCCCCCCGAGCCCCTGCAGCTGTCAGGTGCCCATGGCGTAAAGTTTGCCCCGCGTGACCCTGTTGACCTCAGCACCAGCGTCTGTGCGGGCCATGGTCTGTGTGGCCATCCCACGCTCTCTGCCAGCACGTGGGCAGCTCCCTCGCCTCGGGCTTGTGAACCTGAGGGTTTGCCCACCCCCTCCGCCCCCGGCGCAGGTTCAGGTGGCTGGCCCCGTGTTGTCCCTCTCACCCGCAAGCTGCTGAGGCTGCTCCAAAGGCTTCTCCCCCGTTACGGCCAAGCAGGACAGGGTCTTGGGGGAAAGGGAAATTCTTCTATGTTTGTTTCTCGTTTTCTCTAAACCAGCATAGGATCGATAGGGGAGGTACTTGGAGGGCATTCAGGTTGGTGTGTGACCAAGGGGGGCTCTCCGCCACCACCACCACCACCAGCCCCCCCCGAGCGGCAGTGCTTTGGCCCTGGGTGTTGCGGAGAGACCAACGCGACACCAGCCCAAACTTGCAAACTCACCACACGTTTGCTGGCATTCTCTCGCCTTTTCTCAGGGCCCTCAAATACCAAGGCTGCTGCTTCCTCCTGGGCAGACGGTTGGCCGCGGTGAGCAGGGCTGCAGGTGGGAGCCATGTGCTTCCCTGCCCTGTGAAATCCTTCATGCCCACCCACCTCATCTCCTCTCTGGCTTCTCAGGCCACCAGAGTGCACCCTGAGCCGCCCCCGGGAGGGTGGGGAGCACAGTGTCCCTGACTGCAGCGCAACCCCGTTCTCTGCCTTCCTTCAGGGGCAGCTAATGGTGAGAACAAGGGGACTGGCTCTCACCCCACGTTCCCTGGCTGCAGCCCCTGCCCTCAAGTTCTTGGTCAAGGCTCAGGCCTGACCTCAGGCCCTTTACTTCAACTTCACCTCGGCCCTCCCCCGGTCTCTAACCTCCATCTGGATCAGGTCTCGGAGCTGTAGCGGTCCCCCTTCATTATTTCTCTTGGCATCAGTGTAGCCCCCGTAGGTCACAGGATGCCTCTGCCTTTTGGGCAAGGCAGGCAGCCTGGGAGGGCTAGCCCTTATCCTGCAGGACTTCGGCCTACCCTTGCTTGGTGGCAGGGCCTCCTTCCCAGGCTCGCGATGGCCAGCTCATTAGCCCCAAGTGCCTGTCTCTCTCTCTTGTCCCCCACTTTGTCCACCCCGCGTGCCCAGCCAGCCAGGTGGACGTCAGCCCCAGGTGAGCGCCGGCTCGGCCCACAGCCAGCGGACTAGCCTCAGTTGGACCCAGGGAGCTCCCATCCACGTCTCAGCCCCCGCCCCGTTCCCGCTGTGGGTCAGCCTGCTGCCTCTCTTTCCCCCCTTCATCCTTCGCGCCTGTAGGTGCGGCCTGGCGGCAGCCCTGTGCCACCCCATCTCAGCGCCACCACGTTCGTAAGGCCTGTGCAAGTTTTAGGAGTTCCAAACCTTGAAATAGTCACTCTCTTCTCCTTGGATCTGTGAAACAGTTAGCCCGCAGCGGGGAGGTTCTGGGCCTGAGACCTGGGGCTCTTGAGCTCAGTATCTTCCCAGCGAGAGGACTCGGCAAGACAGATCATAGTGCCTTATTCCACTGCCCTCCCTTGACCAGACGTGCTGGCTCCGCTGGAAGTCCGTGGCGTCCTTCTCCCTACGTCTGCCTGTCACTTAACCTCTCACTCCCGCCCACAGAGAGCCAGGAGGGAAGCCAGGCCCGGGGCTCCCGCCACCACCGGGACACTAAGCGCAGCTATAGCCGGGGACAGAACAAGCATGTTTCCACCAGGTGGATGCTCGCTCTCTGCCTCTCAATACCCAGCAGACCCCCTGCCTCTTACCTCTAGCCAGGAGGATGCCGCAGTCTGTCCATTCAGGGCTGGCTCCGTCTGACCCCTTTCTGGGCGCCGGGGACGAAAGGCGCAGGCCTTAGCCCCCTCTCCTCCCAGAAGCATTGGGAGAGGAGCGTGGGACTGCTTTCCTCCCACGCAGACGTGGTTCGCCCCCGACCGGCTGCCTTTCTGAGGGAGTGTGTTCAATGTTTACTTAAGAGATACCCTGTTTACAGCTGGAGGAGAAACGAGCCCAACACTGGCAGAGATCTGACTCCTGATGGGGCCTGGCCTCCTTTGGGGCACTGCCGGGGGGGGGGGGGGGGGTCCCAGAGCGAATGAAGGCTGAGCCCGCAGGGGCGCACGCCCCGCACCCCCTCTGCTCCCTGACCCCGCGGTGCTAAGACCACTCACCACCTTCCTCGCAGCCTTCTTGCCCCTGGACATTCCCCGCCTCCACCATTCCCTTCCTCCCAGGTTCTCTGCTCCTTGACATATCAGCTGTCTCCTAGAAAACCAGTGTTTGGAGCAATAAGATTATTTTTGCCTGAGTCCTTTTTCTGAGGAAAGGTAAAGAGCCGGCATTGTAGGAGTGTTCTGTCTATGTTGTTGCAGTTTACCTTTGCAGAAGACAGATCTTTGTGGGACGGCTGTCTGGGTTTCAGCCTCAGAGTATCTTTTGGAAACTTGGAACAGCAGGAGTTGGGCCTCCACCCGCCCAAGAAGGGGACCCCTAACTCTCTGCCCTCACCTTGCTCCATGCTGCCTGGGCTCCTGGCTCCGCCCACCCAAGTGTGCCTGTCCCTTCCGATCCCCCTTGTGCTCCGCTCCCCTGTACACACCCATCTGGGGGGACCGGTGGCTCCTGGGTTATCGCTCCCCCCTGACTCCCTTCCCCTCCCTTGGCCTGCGTGGTGGCCCCCAGACCACAGCGCTCCTGGAGTCACCTAGGAACTGGCAGCCTGACAACAGCCAAGCCTGGGGCTGAGGCCCAGAGATGGCACCTTGGCCGGCCTCCGGGACGCCAGGCCCGGCTCTGACCCTGCCTGCCCGGCTCGGAGGGCAGGGCCTCCTGTGCAGAGAGATGCCCTCAGAGGGGAAGCGAGGAGGCGGGGCCGGAGGCCTGGCGAATGTACGCTTCCAAGGCCACCCTCGAGAGGTGAAGCCACTCCCACTGGTTGCCTGGAGGCGCCCACATCTTTTGCCAGGAGGGGCCACACAAAAGGAAGGGAGTTTGTTCAGGAACATTGTAAAGAACTCTGTGTGCCCCAGGGGTCCTCCTTCATCACAGCCGGGGAGTATGACGCCACAATTTAACATGCAGGTGGGGACGACTTGGGTGTGAGGGAGGCACCGAGTAACCCAGGCACAAAGTTAGCTTCAGATACTAGTTAATAAATCTATTTTTCTTTATTTTCTTTTTTTTGCACAGAAGCTGGTAATCTAGGACCTACGTGTGAACAACTTTATATGAATATTTTTTGTACTTGGTTTACTTGGGTTGGTATGATACATTATATTTAAGTTCCTTGAACACTGTGGATCCCCCTAATGTGTATGAATGACTGAGGCTTTGTAAATTAAGGGACGTTTGTGTGAATAAAGTTATTTGATGGGGTCAAAGAAGCCATACGTGATTTGAAAACGAGTGCTTCGTGGTTTTGTTGACACCCGTTTGGGGGAGGGAGGAGCCAGGCGGTGCCACAGGTCCCAGGTCCCGGTGGGTGAACTGCCTGGTGGCCTTCGACCAGCCTTCCAGCCCCAGCCCCACCCGGGGAGCAGGCCCCTCAGGAGGAGGAACCTGCCCGCCCTTGGGGCACGGGAATCCACACCTAACCCGGCCAGCCCATCCCATCGCAGGGGTTTCAGGGGCTGCAACCAGGCCCTCAGAGGCCCTCCCAGGCCCAGCTCTGCTTCTGCAAGTTCTGCCCTCGGGAGTTTTAACAGAGAGATAAAAGAGAGGTCTCCAAACCACAGCGGCAGGGGGAAGGGGACAGGGATGTCCCAGGGGGCCGGTGGGCTCTGAGCTGAGGGGCTGACACCCATGCCCCGAGAGCAGAGACTGAGCCGGGCCGCGGTGGTGGGCCTGGCCAACAGCAGCCTTCCACGTTCCATGGGCAGTGAGCACTTACTACAAGCCAGGTGCTACTGGCCCTCATGGTAGGTACGGTGTGTGCCTCTCTACTGAGGGGTGAGAAAACTAGGGCCCAGAGTCCTGCAGGGTGCTGGGTGGGTGCTCGGTGCACCAGGAAGAATAAGAACTTCTGCCACTTGTCGCCGGGTACGGGGGCTCGCTGCGCATCCCTTTCCTCAAGCAAAATGGCAGTGGTTGAGGCTAAATAGAAACCTCGTGTTGGGCCCAGCACTTAGAAGGCCTTCAACCAAGGCTCCTATAGTTCCCTTTTCCCAGAGAGCCAGGTTTGGGATGATCCCGGCATCTGCGGGCCACTGAGCCTGGACTCCCGGGCCTGCACAGCCTCGGGAAAGCTGCTCACTCTGGAAGGGCCGGTGTTTTACCGGAGGACCATGGCTCAGGCTTCTCAGAATCGGACCTTGTAGACCCAGGAATCCTAAAACTGCTGGAGGCTGAGTCAGGCCGCTGGAATGTGTGCCGGAGGAACAGATAAGTCCGCCTTCCTGCCCGATCTGAGAGTGAGCACGCCGCATTCCAGGCCCAGGCTTTGGTGTCTGGGGACAAGGCTTCTTGCAAAGGATCCTTCTGTGCTTAGCCTGGGGCTTGGGGAAGGACGACCCACAAGTTCGCTTTAATGACTTGGCTGAGATCATTCACCCTTTTGAAGTGTGTACAAGTCAGTGTTTTGTTTTTTTTTCATACGTTCAGAGTTGTGCAACCGTCACACCATCCAATTCCAGAACATTCTTATCGCCTCAGAAAAGAAATCACACCCGTTAGCAATCACTTATCCCCTCCCCAACGCGCGCTCCCAGCCCGAGGCAAAGGCTAATCTACCTTTTGTTGATGGATCTGCCTATTCTGGGCATTCCGTGTAAATGGAATCACACACTCTGTGGCCTTCGGTGTCTGGCTCCTGTCACTGCACAGTGTTTTCAAGGCCCATCCATGTCCTCGCGTGTGTCAAGAGCTTTGTCCCCGTTGATTGTTGAATTGTATTCCATTGTGTGGAAACACCGCGTCCCCTGCATCTGTTCACAGTCAGTGGACACTGTTTTCCATTTGGGGGCTCTTAGAAGGAACGCCGCTGTGAACATTTGGGTGCGAGTTTCTGCACAGACCTCTATCTCTGATCCCCTGGCACATGACGTATCTCGCAGAATTGCTGGGTCATATGGGAACTGGACAGTCATTGAGGAACCGCCAAATTGTTTTCCAAAGACGCTGCGCCATGTTCCGTTGCCACCAACGAGGTGCAAGCGTTCTCCTTTCTCCACGTCCTTGCCGACGCTTGCTACTGTCTTTTTTATTGTCATCACAGTGGGGCTCATAGACGTCGACACCATCGTACTACTTACTAATGGCAGATGAGGGGAGAAGAGCAAACAGGTACTTGAGACCCAAGAAGCAGCCACAGATCCAGCAAGTAGTAGGTACCTCGCAGAGTCCAAAGAATGCAGACTGACTCTGCTTCGTACTGGCTCCCTGGACCTTGAGGCAGATTGCCTCGCTGACTTCATTTTCTCATCTATAAAATAGGGTGGTTGTCAGGACTAAAGGTTTGTGGTGCAGACGACATGGTGGGCACTCCTCAGGGCCTTTCCTGGCCCCTGTGTCCTAGGGCACCCAGGCACCAGGACAGGACTCAGAAATGAGGCTCTAGGGGGGCTCCCAGTGTGTTGGGTTTGGCGTGGGTGATGAGGGACAGGTCACCGTAACACGGGGTCTACTGAGGGCCACACCACACTGAGCAGGGAGGCCCCGGGAGGGAGGGATCTAGGCGTCCGCTCGTCCATCCGAGCTGCCTGGCCTGGGCCCTGGGCCCCCTCCGGCCCTGCTGGGGCCCCAGAGCCTGCAGCGCCCGGACAGACAGCCTGCAGCGGGCGCAGCACCCTCTCTTGCCTGTTGCTGGCCTCTCCACTTGAAACATGGCAGCGCCTCCCTGGTTTCTGGGAGGTGTTTGCCTCAGCACGTCCCACATCCTGAGGAGGCAAAGGAGGGTCGATGGCGTTTGAGTCCTAGCCCTCAATCCAGCCCCACACCACAGAGCAGGCCAAGGTGCAAGACCATCTGTAGGTCTCCATTGCACGTGGACTATGGCCCAGACCCTCTCCTTGGCCTGTAGAAGGCGCTTCTCCTCCTTCCCCCTCTCCCCATGCTTACTCCTCAGACCTGCTTGCTACCCAGAGCCCCCAGGCTCTACCCTCTGGCCCGCTGTCCCTTTTTTATTCAGTCAGTCAGTCAGTCACTCATTTTTTTTTTTTTTTTTTGAGAAAGTGAGTGAGGGAGGGGCAGAGGGAGAGGGAGAGAATCTCAAGCAGACTCCCCTCGGGTGTCGAGCCCGACACAGAGCTTGAAATCACGACCCCAAGATCATGACCTGAGCCAAAATCAAGAGTCAGACACTTCCACCTGAGCCCCCCAGGTGCCCCTATTACTGTCCCTGAAGCACACACAACATTTCCATCTTGGGGCCTTTGCATTTCCATCTCTGGCCTCTGCCCAGAGCACATGACTTCTTGCTTCATCTAGGTCTCTGCTCACACACCCAAGAGATCTTCCCTGGTCCCCTTAAAGAAACCTCATCACCATCACTATCTCTTTAACATGCTTTATTCTTCTTTTTAGCACAATCACTGGCAGGAAGTTTTCTGTATAACATACAAATACACAATACGTGTAAAAGTGTGTGTATATATGTAAATAATCTCTCCTCTCCTTAAACTGTGCCTGACATGGCCCAGAGTAGACATTCGATGCATATTTAGTAAGTAGATAAATGAGAGCAGGTTACATCAGTAAGAACACAACCCTCGTGGAAGGAACTCGCTCAGGAGCCCACGGGGCGGGGGTGGGGGGAGCCTATGCAGTGTCTGTGTGCGGGGCCTATGGTGGACAGCATGGCCCATAACTGATGAGTCCGGCTTGGGGATGTGTCCCCGTGTCACGTGTCGGACCCATAGAGGTGATGTTGGTGATGGGGCAAGAACCAGGCCCAGAATTTCTGCCTTATCTCCAGCTGGTCTCTTGGCCACAGCTCTGGGGGTGTGGGAAGGACGTGCAGGGTAGGGAGATGGACATCACTCACCATCTGACGTATGTTCATGAACCTAGAAGCCCCAAAGTATGAAAACCTAGTGGGAACAAGAATTAAGAAACCTGGATCCAGATCCGGCTGGTCTCCTGCCGGCTGTGTGGGATGTGGCAAAATCTCTCCGCTCTGGACCTCATGGTGTGGTGGATTCTGGAATCAGGAGGGTTGGATGACTGCTTTACCACGTACAGTCCCATGACCTTGGCATGTTACCCTCTGAGCCTGCCTTCTTACAATACCAGTACCCACTTCATAGATTTTTCTGAGAATTCATGAGACAGTGCATGTGCCATCCATAGCACAGTGCCTGACGTGAAATAAATTATCCATAAACGGTATCTAGTGGTAATATTTTTTAAAGGGAAAAAGACCTCCTTTAAGAATCTTTCTCCAGAAAAAAGCGCTCGGACTGTTAAGGAATGTTGTGTGTCTCATTCCCGCCCCCCATGTCCCGGTGCACGCTAAAGGTCCTGAGAAGGCCTGTATGAGCCCAGTTTCTCAAGCTTCTGGGATCACTGATGCTTCCACATGGAACACCTGTTAACATCTCCTGACAGTGGGGTTCTGGGGAAACGCTTTGGGGCCTGCTTCAGAAGCTAACCAAGACCATCTTTGCAGCTCCCAGATCCTAACTCCCCGTCAGGGGACTGTAGCCACCCCATCCTGTTTTACATGGGGCTGGAATGACTTCCCTCTTGCAAAAGCCTCCAATAATTGCCTCCGCTTGGTCTGCTGGTTCCTTGAGGGCAGATCAGAATATGAGGAATTTAATAACTGCGGTCTGGATCCCCTGCCAAAATGCTGTAGGGCCCTGGCCTAGACTCGAATGTGGTGAGAACACAGAGCAGCTCCCCCAGCCAGCAGACCAGGCCACTGCCAAAACCCTCACACTCCCGGTGCCCTTCTGGCAGAGTGCCGCCACTCTGCCGCGAGCCCTGACCCAGCACACCGAGCACTTAGCCTTCTGCTGGGGGACACCCGCTGTTTGGTAGGTACGCACGCAGACCCTACTGCCAGACCTCTGGGGTTCAAGTTGCTCTACCTCTTTAGGACTCAGCTTCCTCAAATGAAAAATGGGCATCAAATCCACACCCATGTCGGTGAGGATTTGGCACGGCCTGATCGGGAGACCCCAAATAGCAGCAGCGGAAGCAAGAGAGAAGCTGGAGCTCTCTCCCATAAAAGAAGTGTGAGGGGGCACCTGGGTGGCTCAGTTGGTTAAGCGTCTGCCTTCTGCTCAGGTCATGATCTCGGGGTCATGGGATCGAGCCCCTTCTCAGGCTCTCCGCTCAGTGGGGAGTCTGCTTCTCCCTCTCCCTCTTCCTGCCGCTCCGCCTGCTCATGCACTCCCTCTCTCTCTCAAATAAATAAATAAATTCTTAATTTAAAAAAAAAGGAAGTGTGAGGCTATCAATCCAGGGCCATCCAGGGCTTCATATGTGGGGAGATGACTGGAGAACCCATCTCCTATCTTCGTGTTCTGACCTCTTCAGCAAGTAGCTCAAGTTCAAGGTGACTTCCCAGTCCAGGGTAGCTGCTGGAGCTTTGGGCATGTTCTCCCCATCCCTGACAACATCAAGGAGGGAGGGAGGCAGAGAACTGGCCCCCTCCTTCCATGGAAGCTTCCCTGAAGTCCCACACCCCCGTTCCGCTTACATCGCATTGGCTAGAGCTTAATGTGGCCACATATGGTGCCAAGGAGGCTGGGAAGCAGAGGGCGCAGTGGTCCTGTTACTAAGGTTGACGGAGTCTGGGTGTCAGGTGGGCAAGCATCCATCTGTGCCGCGAGAGTGCCTCCAGCTCCCTCCAATAAAGGTTAGGTGTTATCATCATTAATCATAGTCCTGCAGGCCTGGGTTCAAAAGAAACGAAGTAACTAAATTAGCCGGTGGGCCTCTAAGGGGGCTTGTTCAGAGCTGGGACACCAGCCACTGGGGGCTTGTTCAGAGCTGGGACACCAGCCACGGGGTGCAACCAGCAGAAAGTTGTCGACTTGGGTTCATTGTCTGCTGGTATGTCAGCTCTTCAGTTAGCGCGGACTGAGCGCCACCTTCTAGGGCTGGGGGTACAGAGGAGATGGCCAAAGAGGCAGTCCCGGGTATACAATACAGAGCCTGGGTTAGAGTCCCAGGTCTGCCACTTCCTGTGTGATCCTGGGCAGCCAACTTAACCTCTCTGGGCTTTATTGTCTTCATCTCTAAGATGGAGATGGTGATAAACACCATCACAGGATTATTCTGCAGGTCAAAGGAATTAATACAAACAAAGTGCTTTGAACACTGGGAAAAAAAAAAAATCCCTCCGATCTCTCTCCAATGGACCCACAAGCTTCTAGATACCTACTCTGCTTTCTTCCTGCCCATGCTGAGCATTCACTGAGCACGTTCTCTGCTGCTCACTGGAGACTCCAAGATGAAACACACCCTAAACCTACCTGCATCCCTTCATCATAGGTATGTTTCCTGAGCCCCTACTGTGTGCCAAGCTCTGTGTCACACATAGTTATAAAGGAAACTTCCAGGCAGAGGTGTGGAGTCAGGGGTGGGACACACAGAGGACCCCGGCTCAGACATGGATGGGGGGGTAGGAGATTTGGGGTCCGGCCCCAGCTCTCTTGGTAGCATGCAGTCTGTGGACATCTGTGTCCTGTGATTCTGGACAGGCGGCCTGGCCAGGCCTGTGGATGGGGCCTGGGAAAGGAGGCCACCAATTCCAGCACAGAAAAGTAGTCCTTTATTTTCCTGGGTCATCAAATAAGCAGTAATCTGGGAACAAAAGGTGATTAGCAGTGGATGCCTGCAGAGCTGAGCCAGTTGCCCTCACCCCGGAGCCCAGCCAGTCCTCTGCTCTCAGGGACCCAAGCTCGCTTCCCCCAGACAGTTCCTTTGACCCCTTTCCCACCCCTACCTATTCTTGAAACCCTCCTACCCCTCCCCTGCCAGCTTCGGAGAGCGGTTGAAATCGGGGTTCTGCCCACCTGTGTCAGTTACTCATTCATTGCCCCTCAGTTCCAAATGCTCCTTCAATTATTACTCTATGATGAGCAACAGAATTCCTTTAGGCATTTCTCCTGTAAAGTGAGCTCAATTTTAAGACCTCAGTAGAGGACTCTGGGGGGACATTGCAGAAGGAAAAGGCTTCCTGCAATTTCCAGCTTGGGACGTAGGGCTGGGGGAGGAGGCTACCGAGGAGGGGGTGTCCCACGGTGGATTCTTACCCCTGCCAAGAGCTCAGAGTGTGATCCCCCTGCAACCTTGCAGCCTCGGCCCAGTGATAACCTTTCTACAGCCTTCCTGAAACCAAAGCCCCTCCGTGGCCTGCATACAGTCGCCTGTGGCCTGGAGAGTCTCACAGACGCAACAATGCTCTCTCCGCAAGTCCGTGTGCAGCCCAGGTAGTCTGAAGATAACTGCCCGCCGGCGCCCCGTCTCCCGCTGCCCATGACCATTGGCTGAAGGCCTGCAGCCCCCAACACATACCCACTGAAGGGTGGCCTGTTGCTTCCCCTAGAAATTCCAGGCCAGCTCCTGCCTGGCTAGGCATCAAAGTTCTCTGCTGCCCGTGACGAAACTACACCTTTCCTAACAAGGTCTAAACCCCTTGCACGGTGTCCTTCCTTGGGCATTTGTGAAAAACTACAGCTAACATCATACCTAAAGGCAAAAGACAGAATATTCTCCCTCTTAGGTCAGGAACGAGAAAGGATGTCCACTCTTAACCATTCAACATTTACTGGAGTTTCTAGCCAGTGCAAATAGGCGAGAAATACAATTAAATACAATTAAAGATTGAGATTAGGAAGAGGTTAACTGTCTCGATTAGCACATGACATCACCATCTATGTAGAACATCCAATGGAATCTACAAAAAAACCTCCCAGAATTAATTGAGTTTGGCAAGGTTCGGGGATACAAGATCAATATACAACAATCAATTGTACCTTTATATGCCAGCAACGAATAATCGAGAATTGAAACGGGGGGAAAAAAAGAAACACAGTATCATTAAAAATGCCGAACTATGTAGGGATAAATCTGGCAAAAGCTATGAAATACTACAAAGCATTGCTAAGAGAAATTAAGGAAAGCCTAAATGAACGGAGAGATAGAAGTCAGTCCTCATTATTTGCAGATTCCACACTTGGAAATTCACCTACTCGCCCAAATGTATCCATAACCCCCAGATCAATAATGG
This sequence comes from Callorhinus ursinus, assembly GCF_003265705.2. Taxonomy (NCBI): domain Eukaryota; kingdom Metazoa; phylum Chordata; class Mammalia; order Carnivora; family Otariidae; genus Callorhinus; species Callorhinus ursinus. The sequence goes on from NW_027397091.1 coordinate 349,754, forward strand.
CAGTGCTGTTGCCGTTATTCACAGACATGCACAGAACAGCAGAAAACTGTGAGTAGCCCAATGCACATTCCCAGCTGAGGTCAAACTAGGTGATGCTCTGCCTCCTTGTTTCAGCTCTCATACCATAAGCAAGTGAGCAAGTGTCCTTTTTGCAATCTATTTAGTTAGTGCTATGGTTTTCACACTTGTACTTTTTGGTGGTGATTTTCAAATGGCCACCAAGTATAGTGCTGGAGTCCTGTCTGGAGTTCCTTTGTGCAAGAAGGCTGTGATGTGCCTTACTGAGAAAATGTGTGTGTTAAACTTCACTCAGGCATGAGTTATAACGTTGTTGGCTGTGAGTTCAATGGTAATAAATCAACCAAAGATATTACATAAGTTCCCTTTAAACAGAAACACATATAAAACAAGATTGTTTATTGATCAATTGACAAAAACGTGACTAGAGGCTCTAAGAACCTAACCTTGTATTTCCCCCAGAAACAACAGTTCAGTGTTCGCTAATTCAGCATTCACGGGGACTTTATAGACCATACTATTGTGAATAATGAGAGTCAACTGTATTTTGTTCAGGGATGAGAAAACTCAATATGAAGACGGCAATTCTACCCAAACTGATCTACAGGTTCAGTGCAATCCCAACCAAAATCCCAGCAGGCTTTCTGTAAAAATTGACAAGCTGATTTTAAAATTCATATGGAAATAAAAAGGACCTCACATGGTCAAAACAGAGCTGAAAAAAGCAAACTTAGAAGGCTAATACTGTCTGCTTTTATGGATTATGAAGTTACAGTAATCAGAACAGTATGATAGTGACATAAAGGTAGACATATAGATCAAAAGCCAGAACAGAGTCCAAAAATAGAACCACACACATTCGGACAACTGATTTTTGACAGTTAAGAAGGCAATGCAGTGGAGAAAGAATCGTCTTTTTAAAAATGGTGCTGGGAGGCGTCTTGCTGACTCAGTCAGTGCACTGTGCGACTCTTGATCTCAGAGTTGTGAGTTCAAACCCCATGTTGGGGATGGAGAGTACTTAAAAATAAACTCTTTTTTTAAAAAGCGTGCTGGAATAACTGGATACACATGTGAAAGAAGAAAAAAAGAATTTCAGTGTATGCCTCACACTTGTATACACAAATTAACTCAAAGCAGTTTGTAGACCTGAAGGTAAAACCTAACACAATAAAACTTCTGGAGAAAACGCAGGAGAAAATCTCTGTGGTCTTCGGTTAAGCAGATGTCTCTTAGATATGCCAACGAAAGCACAATCCATAAAAGAACAAGTGAGGGAACTGAATTACATCAAGATGTAAATATTCCACACTTTGAGGGACACTTCAGAGAATGCGAAGACAAAGCACAGACCGGGAGAAAATCTTTACAAAGCACATATTTAATAAAGGACTTGTATCCAGAATATTTAAAGAATTCTCAAAACTGAAGAGTAAGAAAAACAACCCAGTACAAAACTGGCTAAAGATTTCAATAGACATGTAACAATCGAAAATAAACATAGGGCAAATAGCACGTGAAAAGATGCTCAACATCGCTTGTCACTAAGGGAAGTTAAATGTTTTAACCTTTTAAAATTTAAATTTAAAAAGGAAAACCCCAGTGAGGTATCACTGCACACCTAATAGAATAGCTACAGTTCTTTAGACTGACCACGACAGTCTAGGGGAGGATGTGCAGGAACCGGAACTCGGGCGCTGACTGGCAGGAATGGAAAGTGGTACGACCACCTTGGGAGCATGTTGACAGTTTCTTAAAAATTAAATGTACGCCTCTCATATGATCAGTCCTAGGGGTTTACTAGAGAGAAAAAGTAGTATATGTTTTTGCAAAGACTTACACAAATGCTCAGAGCGACTTTATTTATAATAGTCCCAAACTGGAAATAGCCCGAACGTCCATCACCATATCGACACGTGGACAAATTGTGACGTGTCCATCCAACGGAATGCTACTCAGCCACAAAAGTGATGAAGTCTCGGTACCTGCGGTAACAGGGAAGGATCTCAGTGATGATGCTGAGTGGAAGGAATTAACGTGAAGGAGCACAGAACGGTGCTTCCATTTCTAGAATGCCAGCTCATCCACACGACTCCAAGCAGATCCGTGGTGGCCTGGGGATGGTGAAGGGCTGGAGGGAAAGGTGACCAGATGAAGATGGAAATGCACCAGGAAACATTTGGAGGGACGGATATGTTTGCTCTCTTGAGCATGGTCATGATTTCATGGGTATAGACATATGTCAAAACGTATTAATTGTACACTTTAAACAAATGCAATTTATTCGATGTCAAATATGCCTCAATGAAATTATTATTGAAGAAAACATTGGGGCACATAAAGAGTCAGCTGGAAGGGACTTCCACAGGCCAAACTTGGAACAATTTGAACATCAAAAAGAGCAACGATCATCAGATTTTTAACATGTTGAATAGTAACATGATAAAACAATCCGTAAGTGTGTGGTAATAATACAAAAAGGTGGGGGAGGACTTTTCTTTACTGAGGAACATAGAAAGGTTCAGAGAATTAGGAACATCTCCACATGGCGGCCACCAATGCAGTCATTGATTCGGGCAAGGACTCAGGCAAGGCTGCTGAAATCACTGTGTGAAAATTTGTGGGGGAATTTACACAGGACATTCACACAGTCTCAAACATCATAATTCATTACACAGATGGATTATTATTTACAAAGGGAAAGATTAACTTTACAATGGAGAGATCTGTTGGAACCACTTGAATCGAATGATCACATTTAACATCACTAAAGACAGGACAAGTTGGCATGATGCCCTCCTTATGTAACACACGGCGGGGGTTGGGGAGAGGGGGGACGCGACCTCACCTCCGTAGTGTTGTTGCCCAGAATGTTCCACCCGAACTTAATCACGAGGAAACAATCAGATACGCCCAAATGGAGGGTCATTCAAAACAACTGGGCTGTCTCTTCAAAAATGTCAGTGTCATGAAAGAAAAAAAAAAAAAAGCATCATGGGTGGTGCAGTGGGCACTGTTCATTCTACATCTGATGCTGAAGGAAGGTAACCAGCAAATGAAGTGTCTAATCCTTGATGGAATCCCAGATTGAGGAAGGTCAAAGTGAAACAGCTGTAGAGGACATGGTGGAGACATTTGGGCTAGATGCTGACAGACTACACGCTGATGTACGGTACCAACGTCCCCTGGCGGTATCACACAGTGGTCAGCATTTGGGTTATTTTGGTGTTTTTCTTGTAGAGAGGAGCGACCTTATTTTTAGGTGGTAAATGGGGACATGCTGGAGCATTTAGGGATGAAACACTAAGACAGCCACACCTCTCTCTCTCTCTGGTCTCTAGAGACAGAGAAAGGGAGGGAGGGAGGGAGAGGGGGAAGGGAGAAGCTCTGGGGCCACATGCTAACAACTGGGGTCAAGGGTATCTGGGTGTGTTCATTGTAGGATTCTTTTAATTCTTCTGTGGGTATGAAAACGCTACAGTTAAAAATGGGAGGAGAAGCAGTAGGGTAGGTAGCCCACAGGGTCTTTCCAGCTAGAGGGTCGGCTTAGGGCTCAGACCCTTGACCACCAGGCGATACAGGGGCCTCTCCTGACCCACCATCCACCCGGAGGCCTCTTCCTGCCCTCAGCAGCCACAGTCGTGCCCGGTCCTATCAGGCCACTGGTGGCGGGACGGGATGGTTATCCCTTCCTGCCAGGCTCTTCTCTCCCAGACTCCGGGGAGCTCAGAATAAAGCATGGCCGAGCTGTGTGTGCTGGTGTGGGGGCGGGGGGGGGGGGGGGGGGGGCGGGGCCCCAGACGCCCTCAAGAGGTACCAGGCCACCAGCTCCGTTTGTGGATGAGCAACACTGTGTATGGTTCCGGGGCCAGGTCTGACCCAAGATCCCTTCACGAAAACCCTGCCATGGCTTCCGTCTCATGGCGGGTAAGAGCAGAAGTCCTCTCCGTCCCTTACAGGCCCTTAGTTGGCCACTGTCCCCATCCTGGCCCAAGTACTCTCCTCACCTCCTTCATGCTGTTGCAGCCCCACACACTTACCTGTTAGCTTTGAGGACTCACATCACAGCCACATATGCCTGCCTCAGGGCCTTTGCACTTGTTCGCTCTCCTGAAATTCTTCCCCTCCCGTCCTCCACCCCGATAGCCCCCCAGCTCCCTCACTCCCCTCTTGTCTTTTTCGCTGGCTTTATTTTTATCTTTCTCCCGAGCACCTATCCCCACCTCACACCCCAGGTAGTTGTCATCTTCTTTGTCTGTCTCCCCACCAGAGTGCCAATTCCCCACGGGCAGCCATCTTTGTCTGTCACGTTCCCTACTGTATTCCCAGCACCTAGAAGAACGCCTGCTCTCATAGTAGATGCTCAATACAGATTTCTTGAGTGACTGAGTCCAAAGCCAGGTTTCTACTTTTCTTTTAGACAGTGGGGTGTGTGTGTGTGTGTGTGTGTGTGTGTGTGTGTGTGTGTGTGTGTGTCGGGCAGGCTGGGGGCTGGTGAGCCAGGAGCCAGCTGGGTCAGTCTCCTGAGACTCATTTCCTGGGGTGTAGGCAGAGTTCTCAGAGGGTTGGGTGGATGCCACTCATAGCATCAACACATTACATAATCTGGCACTGGGCAGGGGTGAGAGGGGCAGGGCCTTTATTCTGTGTTTGCCCAGAGAAGCCTCCCCAGGCCACATCCCAAGCTGCCAGCCCTTCAGCTTTGTGCCCTCTAATCGCCCCGACAGGGCCCACCGCCCATTCACCCTGCCCACTGGCTCTGAAAGGAGCCTGCACGGATGCCTGGGGCCTGGGAGGAGCGGAGGCCCTGCTCTGTCCCCGACACTGTTGCCTGGGGCCTCAGCCCCACCCGAGCCTTGATGACCCTGCAAGACCACGCTTACCTGTCCACCTGCTGACACATGTCCCGGAGCTCACTCAGGACCCAGCCCGTCTGCCCACTGACCTTTCCTGTGTTGGGACTCCAAGCCTGAGCCGCCTCACTGGGCACCACCCTGTGCCTCAGTCTTCCTCTTACCCACAGAGTGACCCAGGACAGACAGGTCCTGGAACTGACCTCCCAATGTTACGGGCAGCGATGCCCATCAGGGTCCCGCTCCCTCTTAGAGGGCAGCAAGTGAGAGCCAGTGGCATGGTCCCCGTCACGGAGGGGCCGATCGGCCAGCCCCAGGCTGGCTGCTGGGGAGCCATAGCCCGTGTGCATTCAGCTTCTGCTTTTTTGGCACTTAGGGCCCAGTGCAGGGAGACAGATACAAACAAAAGTATGCCGCGGGCAGTGAGTGCTTTGAAGAAGAGAAATCAGGGCAATGGGATAGAGAGCGTGAGGGTAGCGGGGACAGCTTCCCTGCAGAGGGGACAAGGCGCAGAGGCCTGACTGAAGTGAGGGGCAAGCCAGGCCATGGCTGGGGAGGGGGTGCAGCAGGTGCAAAGGCCCTGAGTGCCAGGTGTGGATGGGGCGGGGCGGGGGGGCGGGATGAGGTGGGAGGTGCCAGACCATGCCGGGCGGGCAGGTCGTTGCAAGGTCTCTGGCTTTTTCTCCCTTGGTAGGGGGAGACTTTGGAGGGTCTTGAGCCAAGTGACAGGATCCGGCTTCCATTTTCAAAGAGTCCCTCAGCTGCCATGTTGGCAATAGATTTGGGTGAGGGGCAGGTGGAGAAGCAGGGAGGGGTCCCGGGGGCAAGCCCCATAATCCCAGGCCTGGAGGTCTGGGAAGTGGTCAGGGGCTGGGGGGATTCTGAAGCCAGAGCCTCCAGGACTAGCTGACCGATGACAAGATGCATCAATGACATGACAGCCACTGCCACCTTCCCCCTGACCCCACGGAACCGGCTCTAAGGAACACAGCCCCGGAAAACTGCATGCTGTCCTCATTTTCAAGAGAGAGAAACAGGGGCTAAGTGAGAGGCGGGACGTGAACCCCGGGCGGGGTGGCACTGAGTCATCACTGCCCTCCTTGGAGAGGTTTCCTCTGCAGGGAGGCTGTGGCCCAGGCCACGGCTCTCCCACCTGCAGCCACACACTCTCCCTCCCGCCGGCTGCACACAGCCCTTTGCTCCGAGAGAATGCGGTGGCCCGACACCGGTTCCGCATCTCATTATAGGCTTCCGGAAACCTCCATGCTTTCTGTCCATCTGCACCATGGCCTCCAGCCCAGGGCCCTGCCCGGCACCCCGGTGTTCCCAGACCTCCACTCACCCACCTGAGGGCACCTCCGCGTCCACAGGTTGAAATGGAGCTGACCTCCCCTCCCACGCTCACCCTCCTCCACTTCCACGCTCCTCTTGTCCCAGGGTGGGTGAGGACCCCGCACTTCGCTCAGCACTCAGGCAGGTTAGTTCACTCCCTCCTGGCATCTACTCTCGGAGGGAGGTACCAGGGCTGGCCCCATGGTACAGATGACAAAAACCAAGGCACAAAGAAGTGAGCTGGCTTGCCTCAACTCAACCAGCTGGTGAGTGGCTGACGTGGGATTTGAACCCAGGCAGTCCTACTCCAGAGGCTAACCCTACCCTCAACTGTCCACCAGCCACGACTGGGGAGGCGCTAAGCCTCGAGGGACAGGGAAAGTGCCTGACAAACATCCACTCTCTCCCGCCCCACCCCTTGCCCTTGTACAAGTTCCTGCCCCCTGCCACTGCTCCTTACGACACCCAGCGCCGTGCCTGACTCTGTGATGTGCTGTTATTGTGCCCATTTTACAGATGACAAAACCAAGGTCCAGAGCAGTTGAGGCACAAGCCAATTTCGCATAAGGAGAAAGCGGCAGAACAAGGATTGAACGTGGGTCTGTGTGATGTCGGAGCGCGTGCAGATGTGGAGGAAGGCAGTGTCTTCCGTACCTTGCCCAGGAGACAACTGAGTGTGTGTGGAAGGGGGCAGGGGGACAGAAAAGCCCGATCGATAACAGCCCAGGCAGGGGGAGGAGAATCCAAATCTAAGGCTCATTTTACACTTTGGGGTTTTTCTGCTGGGTGGAAAAAAAGCAGTTCATTATGGAGACGGCCACTGCGTTCCGCCGCCTGAAATGTGGATAGCCAAGGTAATTGGGGTCTTCTGTCTGGTCGCTCAGCCCCTGGAAAGAATTTCCAGGTAGATTTCAGCCGGGAGCGCTGAATTCTACTTAGAATGTAAAATGTGTGTGTGAAGTGTTTTCTCTGAAGTGGGAATAGGTAATTGATTTTTTAAAGAAGGCGACCTTTCTGAGCTCTGGAAAGCGTTTTCAGGTCCCTTTCTTATTTTTCTGTGCATAAAGGCAATTATCCCAGGTCAGCACTCCACACAGGAAATGGGACTCGCTAATTTTGCACAACGAATGTTTCGCCGTAGCTTTTCCTTACCTCAAGAAGGATTATTGTATCAGCTTGTTTCACATCAGAGAGAAAAACCAGGCTCTGCCTTAACAAGGGGGGGCTGAGTCCAGAGATTCCAAAATCCCAGCTCTGCCTCTACCCATTGTGTGCCCCTCCCTGCAAGAGTCACCTTCCCCTCCGACCTTAGTGTGTCTTCCGTGCAAAAGCAATCATCACAGCACCCGCCTCTAAGAATGCTTCCCGCCGCTGGTAAATGGTGGAAATGGCCACACACATACCCCCTCCCTCCGTTCATGCCCTTTGTCATCCTCCCTTACCTGACTCTGGGCACGGCCTTGCCACTTGCTCTGGCCGTTGGGACAAGAGCAGATGTGACACACACAGAGGCCTGCAAATCACTTGCTGCTCTTTGGAACCATGCAATTGAGCCTGAGCCAGGCTGCTGGAGTTTGGGAGACCATCCCCGCTGAGGGGCTCCCAGACCAACCAGCCCGTCAACTGCCAGATAGGTGCATGAGGCCAACCTAACCATCAAGCCCCGGATGAGCCCGTCCAGACCAGACGAACTTCCCAATAACCTATGGGATTGTGAGAAATAATTGCCGGTTGTTCCAATCCACTCATTTTCAGGGGGGTGTTTTGTTCCACGGCAGCTGCTAACTGATACATCAGCTGTTCGTCCTGTATCTGTTAGTCCTTTGGTATTGGGGTAAAAGGAGAATTTACTGGGAGATTACTGAGAATCACAGACTTGGGGGGGAGAACCAGGCTTGGAATCAGGCCGGGGCCCGGACAGTCGCTAGCAGCCCCACCATCCCTGCATCCCTGCATCCTTACATCCTCGGGAGTCAAAATTCCATACCGTGGAATGAGGTCACAGGTCCAGCCTGGGCTGTATCAGCACAGTGAGAAGCCCGAGGAAAAGACACCCACAGAGCAGTGATAAAGTGTGAGGGCCCCGGAGCCAGCCTATTTCTGCTCAAATCCCAGTCGGCTCCATAGGAGCACGTTCGTCTTGGAGTGTGCTTTGGCCGTCTGGAAGTGCGCCGGGTGTGCTGAGAAGATGCAGTGAAGTGATGTGTGTAAAGCCCTGAGACCAACACCTGGCATTCAGAAGACACTCGATAACATTAGTTGGTATTATTACTATTATTACATTCTGCAGGGGGAGGGGAGAACTAGAGAAGTTATCCGGAGGGATCAGTCAAATCACTAAGACTCCACGCCATGTGGGAAAGGTGATCCCCCAAAGGGAATCGGGGCACTGTTAGGAAGGGGAGGACGGGCACTGGGTGACCATGACCTATAAATGTCCCTGTGGGGGATGTTGTGAGGACCTGGCTTCATCATTTCCGATATTGAGCCCAGTGCTGTGCGGGGCGGGGCGGGAGGGCCGGGGGGGACAGTGACAATGGCGAGGTGGACCCAGTCCCTGCCCCCAGGGCTGGCCTTCTGGCTGGGGGGAGGCTGGCTCTGGACAAGTGAGTTTGTAGATAACACGATGATTCCTGAGAGCACCAAGTGCCAAGACGAATGGGAAAGAAAGGGTTGGGCATGGCTTAGGTCAAGGTCCTGGTGCTCGGGCATTTTATTAGCTGCCGCTTGGTCTGTGCAAAGTCCCTGTGCCCACCATGGTATCTCCCTTCCTCGGGGCAGCCCTGGGGTGGGGTGGGGGGGGCGGTAAAGAACCCTGGCTCCTAGTCCAGGCTGTGCTGCCCGAGCAAGCCCCTTGCCCTCTCTGAGCCTCCATTTCCATGCTGATGTGATGAAGGTGCTGGAGGGGTCAGCAAATTTTCAAAAACAGTTTACCTTCCGTTGTTCCGTGTGAGACCCAAAGAAAATGGATGAAAGGGAGGGGGAGTATCAGAGTCCCACTTGTGAGCCCAGTTCCTCTGTCACCTCCCCTCCAAGGCCCCTGAGACACTCCGCAGACACCTGAGGCTCCGAGGAGACCCACCTGCAAGCTACAAGCACGCATAAGTGATGCCTTGGAATAGGCAGATGTGGCTGGACTTCACTCCACCGCTTATGTGCTGTGTGGTCCGGGGTCAGTCATTTGACCTCTCTGACCCACCTGTACCATCTCTGCAGCAGGGATGGGAAGTAGAAGGTCGACCCGAGTTCTAGAGCCCGTGCCCACCACTGCCTTGCTCTGTGTCTTTGGCAAGCCCCCTGCCCCCTCCCTTCACTGGTCCCCAAACCTGATGGCAGATTGGGAATCCTCATTCCCACCTCTCCTAGGTCTGCCTCTCGAGGGGCATGACTACTTATGGAGTCCTCCAAGCACAGCCGGCCCCCTCTTCCCTCTCAGGCTCAATGGAGGAGAGCCATCTAGGAGGCCCCTGGCAGCCCCCAGAGCCCAGAAATAGCAGGCCAGCTGGTGGGTGGCTGACCTTGGGACTTGGGGCCTGAGCAGAGGCTTGTTGCCTGGCAACAGGTACCATCACACACCGTGGGTGGCCGGGGGTTCTGGCAGTGGCCCACATCACCATCCCAGACCAGCTCTGCCCGGGGTACTGGAGAGGGCAGGCGGAGTGTCCGCGGAGGCTTGGAAGCGAGGTTTCCCCCCCGCAGGGGCATTTCCATGTGGCCCTCCCCACCTTCAGCCTTCTAGCATCTCCTAGAAGCGCACAGCTTCCACCGTGTGGTCATCACTACCTTTCATCCCGACAAGAACTCGGCAAATAGGGATCGTCAGCCTCTCCAGGCAGGTGAGGAAAGTGCCACCCAGCCTGGCCGTGTGTCTTGCCCAGGATCAGGTGGTGGGGCCGCAGATGGCCCCTCAACTGGGGCCCGAAGAGAGGGAGGGCGGAGGGGCCAGAGGCCGGAAGTGGGTTTCAGAGCAGGTTTAGTGGCAGCCGTGAAAGATGAGGTGAAGAGAGATGGCATCTGTGGGCCAATCCTTGCCAAGTCCTGGTGAGGTAAGGTCCGGGGCGCCGGCCCTTCAGGGAGTGCTTCCGGGTACGGGACACTGACCCCTAGACTCCGCATGGCACAGACTCGGGCTCCAGCTGTCCTTGCCACCCTCCCCAGATGAGTCCACCCTTCTGGGGTTGGGCGGATTTCCCCTGAGACTACCTCGTCATGGGTGTCCTTACCCTTGTTCCACAGTCCGAGACAGCGAGCCCCGGGGGAGTGAAGCCGCTGCTCAGAGCAGAGCTGGGGTGCAGACTCATTCACCTCAGTTATCGGTTGCCGTGTGACCCTCATGACTTAAAAGAGCAACACTGTGTGTGACTGGGTGACATGGCCAGGGTGTGGCGGAGACCAGCACCCCTGCTCCTGTTGCCATTAGCTGGGGTCGCTCAGAGGCTGGGGCTGCAATCTGCCTGCTTCACTCGTGTGTGGGGTGTTGGTGGTGGCAGGTGGCGGGGACTTCAGCTGAGTGGCCCTCTGAGCGGCCCGGGCTTTCTCATGACACAGAGCCGGGGTTCGAGAGTTAAGTCCTGTGAGTCTGTCTCCAAAGCTGTGTTCTTCCCCAGGAAGGACCGAAGGAGTGGGGAATACAGCTCTGGGCGGTGGGGAGCTTGGGTCCCCAGCAGGAGCTAAGCAGAATGTTCTGTTCCGGAAGGCCAGGCCCGGGGAAGCCTCTCTCCCAAAGGCAGAGGAGGGAGGAGGGCCTGGAGGAGCAGCTGCCCACTGCCACCCTCCCCCAGCCCCGAGGTCTGAGCTGGTCAGAGGATAACCAGGGAGCCCAGACCCGAGGCAGAAACAGTCCTTTCAAATACAGACCTGCCCGGGATCAGCTGCCCTCCACGTAGGAGTCCAGCTGGGTCCAGGCCAAGAACCAGGGGGGCCCTTGCTTTCCCCTCTTGCCCCACAGTCAGCACCCCCTCTGAAGTGCATGGGTCCAGGCCCTTCTCCTCGGCTTCACAGCCACAGCCGGGGCCCAGCGGTGGTCGCTCTCACCCGGACCACTGCAGTAGCCTCCTCACCGTCTGCACTGCTCAGTGCCAAGTCATGTTCCACTCAGCGGCCAGAGAGGCTTCAAGCTGTAACCCAAACATCATATCATTCCCCTCTTTGAAGTCTGAGGACCTTCTATCTTAGACAACAATCCAAACTGTTCAAACTTGGACTCAGACACACACCCGTCGGCCCTTTGCCCTCTCTGCTCCCTCTGCTGAGAACAGTCTCTTGCAGCTTTGCTTGGCAGATTCCTCCTGGTCCTTCTGGTCTCAGCCCCAATGCCACTCCTTGGTGGGGGCGCTGTCTGACCTCCTGGTCCAAATGCATTGCCACCTTCCACCTGAGGCCATCTTCGTCACCCTCTGATGTCACTCTAGTTGTTTGCCTGCTTTTTTTCTTTGTTCCCCCTCCACCCAGCCTGGCCTCATGAGAGCAGGGACCATATCCATCTGGCTCACTGCTGTGTCCTCAGCATCTAGAGCGGGGGGCTTGGTGCAGGATAGATACTTATTAAACACTTGTGAATGAGTGAGAGAGGCAAATGAATAAATGCACCCATAGACACACACGTTCTCACTCCGGGCACTCAATCACATGCTCAGACCCTCTCTCACACTTGCAAACACACACACTCATCCACACCTGGCTCACAGGTTCCGACACTCCCAGGCGCATCCTGCCAGAGAACTCTGGAGAGGCTCAGGTGCCTGTAACCAGGGACGCTGCCGCCCCCTCCTGGACAGATCGGGGAAGTGCAGGCAGGGTCTTGCCGCCCACCTGAGGCTAACCCTAACTGGACTTCCTTGCAGATACCAACCCGGGGGTTCCTGCCCGCTGTCCCCTCCCAGGCGGGTCTCTGTATCATTTCTGAGCCTTCCCTCCCTACCCTGGCATTTGGGCCAGGCCCCAGACCTCAGGATGTTCCAACCAAGGGTGCAGAAGGAAGGGGGGAAAGTCAGAGAGCTCACCTCTTTTGACATTTCCAAGCCAAGTTTCAGGGTCATTGTCACGGGCCTGGAAGGGCAGGTGTGCAGCCAGTGTCCATGCTCTCATAGGTTTGGAATAAAATGTGAATGGCTTCAAACGCTGGGAGGAAGGCCTGGATTTTATCCCTTAGTTCATAAGGAGCCTCCGTGAGTTTCTGAGCAAGAGAGGGACAGGGAGCAGAACTGACCTTCACAAAGATAAAGCAGACCATGTGCATTCACTTTTTCATTTGTTCATTCATTCATTCATTCATCTAACAGGCTCTGGGAATCCAGCAGTACCAAACAGAGGTGAGGTTGGCCTTCATGGAACATGGTCTGGGGTAACATATGCAGGAGGGGGGATTTGGACACAGAGGGACATCACCCCAGTCCTGGGTCTGTCAAGTCCTGGGGTAAGGTGTGGCTCACGTAAGGGCCTCAGCTCCTGCCCAGGTAAGCCCTGTAGGTAGAGAAGAGGAGAGGGTCTGCTCAGCCACTGATTGAGTGCAGACCAGGGACAGGGCCAAGCCGGGCTCTCCTCCGGCGCTTTCCAGCCGACCTGCCTTAAGGGCTGCATCTGTTGAGTTTTTTTCCCCAGTTTAATCAAATAGATGCAAATAGAATGCAAATGTATGCAAGAGGTCCTAACTCAGGGTATGTTAAATAAATGTATTATGGTCTGCTTGCTGCAATTATAGTCAAACTCAGCCTTTAGGATGTGACCGACATGAAATAAGGAACTGATTTTACTATCAGACAGGATAATCACTTTGGAGACAAAATGAAGCAGAGGCCCAGGGACCCAGACACGCCATATGGAGAGATGCACCTGCAGCGCTCAGGTGTTTATAGGAGATTCACTGTGTGCAGGAGGTGAGGAAAGAGGAGGGAGCACATTGCACTCTCGGCCCGGGTTGGCGCTTCAAGCCCTTCTTTTGAAGGACAGCAGAAAAGGAGTTAGAAGTCCCGGGTTCTAGTCCCACCTGCGCTACTTGGCAGCATAACAGCTTCCAACTAGTCACTTCCTGACCCGTTTTCTCTTCTCTTCCCTCTCTTTGTGCCATGACAGCGAAGCATGAAGGAGACCACAGAAGGTGCCTGAGGTTAGGGTTCTTCCCAGAAGTTGACCCTGATACAAGGATTCCTACGAAAGTAAAGAAAGAATTCCATGTAATGTGATGTACTATAAGGATAGAGAGTAGACTCTATCTCACTCTGGAGCGGTCCCAGGAAAGCGAAGCGGTTGGGAAATCAAGGAGGGAGTGGACAGAAGCCAAGCAAAGGGTGTGTCATCTCCAAGTCCCACTTCGGGTCAGTCCTGAAATCTATACTCCTACACTCATCAGGGATGGGAGGAAGTCAGTCCCCTCAGGAGGTCATGCGTTTCCAGGCACTGCCTACTCTCTATCAATGAGGGCCCGGTAGGGTCCTCTGAAAGAGACAGGTGCTGGCTGCAGGGGAGGCGGGGGGAAGGGGTAAGGAGGGGTGGAGTGGAAGCATACCGGGAACCGGCACCCAAAGGATGATCTACTGCAGGAGGGGACATGCTCTGGAAACTGTGAAGGACTTTACCAGGCATGGGCTCCTCTCCCAGCTCACCGATGACCTTTGGGCAAGTCATCTTGCCTCTCCGGGCCTCTTTCTTCCCCAGGCCAATGAGAGCAGCAAGGCCCATGGGCTGTGTTGGGGTAGGAGGCGTTGAGCAAGGGAGGCTGTGGGGGTGGTGAGCCCGTGGGGAAGCAGCCCCTCGCAGTGAAGCTTGGGCTCACCACTCGGGAGGGCTGTGTGGCAGGATCGATCAAAACTGCAGATGCACGAATCCTTCAACATTCATTTTATTTCTAAGATGTTGTCCGACCTATGTACTCACACACATGTGAAGCAGCATGTCCACAGGTCTATCCAGCATGGTTTGTAATAGCAAAGAAATTAAAATAACGTAACTATTGAGCAAATTATGTACACTCGTGTAATGGAATATTCTGCAACCACAATAAATAAATAAATACCTAAATACACAAAAAGGGAATGAGGCAGTGCTCTCTGCACGATTATTGGATGATCTCTGAGCTCTGTAGTGAAGTTAGAAAAAACCAAAACAAATAAAAAAGTCAGGATACAGAACGTGTATGATATTTATTTAACAAACTGCCACATAACCAGGTCTTATCTTTGGTGCTCTACCGATATGAATTCACTTAGTCCTGACAATCCTATGAGATAGGTAGTATTATATGTCCATTTTGCAGATGAAAAAACGGAAGCAGGGAGAGGTTAAGTAACTTGACCAAGGTCACGAGATGAGAACAAGGCAGAGCCAGGATTGAAGGGTGGGGGGACTGGGAAATTTGAACTTTTTGTTGCTCTGCTGGCTTTCCTGTTGGCAGCTGCAGATGACTGCTAATCAATCATAATTGCTCTCCTTTCCCAGCCAGGGATGGGCCTGGGAAGGGCGCACGGCCCACTTGTGACCAATGAGATGTGAGGGGCCGCCCGCTGGGGGACTTCCAGGAAAGATTCCCTCATTGATTTAAGAGAGATGGCAGGGGCACCTGGGGGGCTCAGTTGGTTAAGTGGCCGACTCTTCGGCTCAGGTCATGATCTCACGCTCGTGAGATCGAGCCTGGTTGGGGCTCCACACTTAGTGGGGAGGCTCCTTGAGATTCTCTCTCCTTCTCCCTTTGCCCCTCCCCCCATTGCCTCTCTCTCTAAAGAGAGGGAGAGAGAAAGAGATGTTTGGCAAGCACAGTCCCCTGTGCTTCCTGATGTGCTCATGGGGAAGTTGTCATGGAGGCAACCACCTGGTGACTGGGGAAGGCGGAGCCTGAAGACAGGCTGATGCACCAACGAGGAAGGCGTGGACAGACAGACAGAACTTGGGTCCTTATAAAGCCATCAAGCCACTGAAATAACCAGCCCTGGGGCCTCTTGTTCCGTGAGCTAATGAACATCTTTAATGCTTCCGTCATTGGTTCTCGGACTTGAGTGGGCGTTAACAGCACCTGTGAAAACATAGGTGGCTGGACCCCCGCTCTCAGCATTTCCGAATCAGGAGGCAAAGCCAAGAATGTACATTTCTAACAAACTCCCAGGTGATGCTGTTGCTGGCTGGTCTGGGGAACCACACTAGGAGAACTACTGCTTAAAGCATTTTTTGAGTTAATGTTTTTATTCTATGAAGCCCAAAGCACCTCGAGGGATGATGCTGTGACCTGGGTCTGTGTGCTTCCCAAATGCTCTGGGGCGGGGAGGCCAGGGGTCACCAGTCAGGGAGGCAGCATGGGGGGATGGAACTAGCACCGGCATGGGAGTCAGGAGCCCAGGACGGTCTACCCACCCTTGTGACCTTGAGCACTTTCTTGCTGCCCTGCACAGTCTGCTTCTCCATCCCTAACTGGAAGGAGGATGGGGGAGATTTCAGCTGACTTTGCTTCTGGCTTTGATGCTCCTGTTCCAGGATTCACCAGAAGGGCACGATCTGACCTTGGGGACTGAGGGGGGGATCAAGTCAGTGCCTTTTGTGCCATCCACTTCTCTATCCCTCTCTCACGCCGTGGAGAGTCTCCTGCAGCATCAGGTGCTGGGAGGCAGATGCAGGCTCCACGGTCATTTTTAACATATTAAAGTTCCGGGCAGAAATCTCATTTGGAGCTTGTGTTTGAGCTGAGAGAAGAGAGGCTGGAGCCAAGCATCTCTTGCAGGGGTTTTGTCTCCCCAGCTTGAGCTGGGGTGCATCACAAGTCAGCATCTGAGGGGCGTGATGCCCAGGACTCCCTGGGAGCCACTCCCCAGGGGTCTGGATTTGAAGGTGTTGGGTAAACACAGGCTTGGCATGGTTTTTCTCTCCATATCCAATCAGTACTAGCTCCCCCTTCCTAAATGCCACTCAGATGTGCCAGCTTCCCCCCATCTCTCTGCCCAGGACTCTTGGAAGGAGCTCTAACCAGGCTCTCTGCCTCCAGTCTGGGCCCTGCACCCTCCTGCCCCACCAGCAACACCTGATTCGGCCTCTGGACACTCACACAGCCCTTCACAGTCTGGCCCCTGCCACCCTCTCTGGCATCCCTGTGCCCTTGAAACTCCAGTGGGACCAAAGTTTCCAGAATGTTCTGAGCCTTTGCACATGCTGGGGCTCCTGCCTGGAGCACAGTTCTTCTCATTCCCCCTCCCTCCACGCAGCCTCTCGGGTCTCGGTGTGGATCTCACACCAGTAAGTACCAGATACCTGACTTGTTGAGCACAGTGCAAAATGGAAATGTGGGGCCCTATTGGAAATGTACTGATTTACCAGATGGCAACAGCAAAGCATCAAACCAGGTTTGGGCCCCTTGTAATTGTGGGCCCTGTATGACTGCACAGGGCGCACCCCCCTGTGAAGCCGGGCCTGCTCCTGTCTGTCACCCCACAGTCTCCACCCTGGGTCTCCCCTGTGCCCACAGCCCTCTGTGTGTCCCCGTCATGACCACCTGCAGCGACGGGCTATTTTTCTCCTCCCACTAGACTGTGAGCACCAGGCAGCAGGACTTGCACCTGTCTTGTTCTCAGAATGTCCTGGATGCCTGGCACGGCACTTGGCAGTAGGCGCTCCACGCATACCTGTGAATGCCATTTGATGCACAAACAATCTGTTCGACGAATGTTTCTGCAGAGCCCCTGATGTGCCAGACACATTTCTAGGCGCTGAGATTACATCCCTGAACCAGACGGAGACCCTGGCTCTTACAGGGTTGACATTCTAGCAAGGAAGACACACTGTCTCAGGTGGGTTCTGGCAGAAGCAGGCCCCGAGGCTAGGATGTTCAGGAGGGGGTAGGCACAGCAGGGGACTGGGGAAGGGGGAGAGGAAAGGAAGAGGCGGTATCCAGAGGAGTGGGCATAGGACTCAACTCCAAGGGGAGTTCTGTGGGCTGGTGTCCCATCTGGCGGGGAGGAAGATGGGAGTACCGATCCATCACCTCCTGCTCTGCGGCGCCTAAGGGCTGCCCCTTGGGCCAGCAACACCCAGGGGCTTCTGCTCCTGGGCCAGAAGGGGTTTTTCGGCAGAGTCCTGGGGGCTTGCAGCGAGAACCCACTGGCAGGGAGGAGGTCCCGCGGAGCAGTGAGGGGTATGGCACGCCGCATATGCACGCAGCAATGACCACAACCAATTTGCACCATGTGTCTGAGGTTGGGGGGGGGGGTATGTGGAGCAGAGTAAGGGGGGCTGGGTGTGTGTGTGTGTGTGTCTGATTTGTTTCTGGGAGGGTTTGGATCACTGAGTCGATTTCGAGCCAGCACCTTGCCCTCCCCCACTGCCTCCCCCCAACAAAAGAGAATTATGAGCCCTCAAGTGGGGAGCATTTAACTCACACACCTGTTTTCAACGTTCTTCCACATCCACGATCTCATCTACCCTCAAAACAATCTTACGGATTCAGAAATAGGTAGTGGACATTGAGGCAGGTTAAGACAAGGTGTGGGCTGGTCTAGAGCCTAGATTTCTGGAGCCTTCATGCAGTGCATTCCCCATCACATCGAGCTGTGTCCACCTTCCATGAACGCTGTAGTGGGGATAAGATCTTTGGGAGGGATTTTTAAAACATTTTTTAAATGGAAGTATAACATAGATTTAGAAATAAAAAGTCAAGGGGATGAAAAAGTACAGTGTAGGGAATACAGTCAATAACACCGTAAACAGTTTGTATGGTGACAAGATGGTAACTACACTTACCATGGCGAGCACTGTGTCATGTACAGAACTGTCCAACCCCTATTTGGACACCTGGACCTAACATGATGTTGTATGTCAACTATACTTCAGTTAAACATTAAAGAACACACACGAATCATAAGCATACAGCTCAGCGATTTTCACAGAATTTTCACAAAATTCCCGTCTATCCAATACCCAGGTCTAGAAACAGAACGTTTCCCTGGAAGCTCCAAACTTCGATGTCACTGGAAAATCCAGGGAGATGATGAATGTGAAAGCCTTGTGTGAAACCAAGTTTCATGTGTGTGTGTTTACACATACATATTTGCAAATTAATCTGCTCATTTACACATGCTTATTGCACAGAAGCAAAAAGATGAAAACCCTCTGCAATCTCACATTGAGTAGGTATCTACGTAAAGAACGTCAGGACAACATGGAGGCATGGTAAGCCTTTCTGAGTGTCTGAGCTTTGCCCCACTATCAGATATCAGTGAAGAGAGCCTAGTGAGTGATGTGGACCACAAGGAGCCCCTCCTGCCTCAAGGTCCTCTGAAAGGAAGAGCTTTGAACCAGTGCATGCTGGTCGAACCTCACCCCATCCCCCCTCAGATGCTCTAACTCAGGAATTAATTGAGACCTCTATCACTCCGTACTACAGTTGGGCACATAACAAAGTCAAATCGTATATTAATATTTGGCATTTCTCTAGCTGGGAGTGGGAGTGGGAATCACTCCTAATTTGGAAAAAAATACCTCAGTAAATCACTAAGGGTAGAAGACAGGGGCTCCAGTGCTGGCAGGAGAAGCCAAACTGCTCTGCCCTAGATGTTTGTTTTGCTGAGAATTGTGTTCTCAACCAGGGAGGGAGAAGGAAAGGAGAGAGAAGAAAGCAGAGAAGGGAAGGGGGTTAGCCGCAGAGAGATGGTAGCCTGGACTGTGTGGGGCAAAGTGCCTGAAGAAAGCCCCCTGGAGACCAGATGGATTTGAAGAACGGGGTGGGCCATGCAACATGGTGGTGCTTGCAGGATGGTGTACCAGGCAACTCCTCCCTGGGACTCTCACACATTATTAATGTCTGCCATTTTCACTTTGTGTGGTTTGGGTTTCTTTTCTTTGGAGAAGATTAGGTGATGGGGGAGAGGACAGAGCAGTAGGGGACATTTGAAGGGACCCAGAGTGTAACAGAGATAACACTTGGGGAAATAGGAGTCCAAAACTAGAAGTGGCATTGAGAGTGTCCGCCATATTCCTACCCCTCCTACGCCACCCTGAAAATTCACAGATACCTCAGGGGAATCTTTGATGGGGCTTGGAACCGAGAGTTCTAGTCAATCTTATTCAGATCTCAAGCGGCAGAGAGGGCCAGCAAACACAGGGGTTGAATAAAAACCTAAAAGATTGCAACTCCGAACATCATCGTGCAAACACCACAGCACCAGCATCTGAAGAAGGCTGAGGGAGACATCCCCAGGAAGACTCTGTGTCTAGACTGATGACATGGATCACAACTGGTCTAAGCCCATCTCTACGGTCCTGTTCCCCTTTCCCAGCTAAGGGTGGCCTCGTGACCCAGTTCTGGCTAAAGAGACCTACACCAAAGTCTGCTGAACTGTGCCTAGGATGGGGTTGGGGGTTCTGGAAGCTTTTGTTTTCTCCTTCAGCCTTGAACACAGACATGATGATTGGGGTGAGGGCAGCCATCTTGTTACCATGAGGGAAATGTCAAGAGAATCACAGAGCTATGTATCCTGACATGGTTGAGTTGCTGAACCAAAACCAGCAGCCAACTACCTCTGGTCTTGTTATAGGAGAAAAATAAACCTCTGTTGGATTATAACCATTAGAGTCTGGTTTTCTGTTTCTTGCACTAAACACATTTCTAACCTGTACAGAGGTAGATGAAGGAAACTGCTCCCCAAATGACTTGATTTTACTCATATATGAGAATTAAAGACAAATTCAGAAGACAGTTTAACCAGATGCCTGGAAACAACAGGCTCAGCTCCAGTTCCGGTAGAGAATAGCAAAGAACTGCCAAATCTCATTACTGAAGACACAAAACAGCTCTCCAGTGAGGCATTCAAGTTAATAGTGTGTCTCAATCTCATCCACAGGCAAAGCCAAGGCAGCCAAATGAAGCCAGTGACGGATGCTGCCACATCAGCTGTTAGCTTGCTATGTTTTTAGTCCCTTAATCATCAACAGCTTAAGATCCCAGTGGAGAAATGGACGATCAAACAGGAGAGCTGAGAAAAGGTGAGCCACTTCTAGCTTGCAGGAACAATTCATGGGCAGGAGAAAGCAACCAAGTGTAGGTAACTCTTGTCCTTATTTTATATATGAGAAAACAGACCGAATGAGACTTTAAAGGGCTTTGTTTGGATTTAAATTAATTGATTCATTCATCAAACACTTACTAAGTACCCATTGTGTACCAAGTCCCATGCAGGGTGTCAGTAAGATACTCTGAGTATAGTGGGGACAATAAACCAAGGACACAAATAACCTATAACATAAACCAAAGGGATCTTGAGAATCTTGATAGAGGAACAAAATGTGCTGGAGTCTTGGGGAAGTGAGACAACTCTGACTTTGGATTTCCCGTGGTTGGAAGAAAGACTCCATTCAGCTGCACAATTACTGTTGGGACGCATGTGACAGAAGCATATAAAAATAAAAGGAAAAAGAGGGAAAGGAACAGACATCCATGAGGCAGGGAGTCTGTTCCTGATTGGTCCTCAGCAACTAGAACATGCTAAATGAGCATCTCTATTCGTCACGTACAGTGTTTGAGAGGGACTGTGCTGGGCACCTCTGGTATGTGGGTAGAGGGTTTATTGTCATTTTTCAGAAGAGGACTGGGTCCCAGAAAGAAGTAGTGTCCACGGCCTCACAGCCCGTGATGCTACATCAGGATTTGAACCCAGGTATATCTGAATCCATATCCAGACTCAATCCACACCACCACCACTACAGATTCCTTCTACTGGTCAGGACCCCTTCAAAATATCCAACTGAAACTGTCCTAATTGGAAAAGGAGATTTGCAGGATCACATAACCAAAGAGTTTAACAGTTGGTTCAGGCAAACGTTGATCCAGCAGCTCAAATTATGTCACCAGAGGGTTAATTTCTTTTTGTCTGACAGTGCTATGCTGTTTAGATTTCTTCCTCTGGCTCTGTATTTGTCCCATCATAAAATAGGCCCATGTTCTCTTGTGTACACAATGGTCCCATTGTTCTAGATTTCATATCATCTACGCTATTGACTAAGGGAAGACAGAAGGTATGCCTTGACAACTCTTGTAGAAAGGAGAACAAACAGCTTCACCTTTCCAGAAATCCTGGAAAACATATTCTCATTGACTCTGGTGGGTCATGTGCCCATCCCTGAAGTATCACTGTGGGTTCCCTAAGGATGTCTTTTATACACAGAAAAGACTATTTTTATTTACTTTAAGTTTTTTAAAATTTTTAAAAATTTATTTGTCAGAGAGAGAGAAAGAGTACAAGTTGGGGGAGGCAGAGGGAGAAGCAGGCTCCCTGCTGAGCAAGGAACCCGATGTGGGACTTGATCCCAGGACCCGGGGATCATGACCTGAGCCGAAGGCAGATGCTTAACCCACTGAGCCCCCTAGGCATCCCTATTTACTTTAAGTTTTTAAATTTCACACTAAATCTATTAAAATCAGAAATTAAAAACTCTGTTCATTAAACTTTTAAATCCAACCTATAAATCTTTATTCTACCTCTAGATCTAGCAAACTTTAATAACCAGGTTTCAGGGGGCCTTTGCAATTAACATTTTCAACTGCAATTTCATCATTAAATTTAATACAGTCGATTTTATTTTTGTAGGTATTTTATCTGTCTACTAAATAAAAACATTGAAATACTTTAGTAACACTTGCAATATGGTGACTCTTAAGGCTACTTGAATGTTTCAGATCAGTTCCCAACTTAATAAAACCACATAAACTTTTTATACAAATGCAGGGATCCGAAGGGGTATGTGCACCCCAATGTTTATAGCAGCAATGTCCACAATAGCCAAACTGTGGAAAGAGCCAAGATGTCCATCGACAGATGAATGGATAAAGAAGACGTGGTATATATACACGATGGAATATTATGCAGCCATCAAAAGGAATAAGATCTTGCCATTTGCAACGACGTGGTTGGAACTGGAGGGTGTTATGCTGAGTGAAATAAGTCAATCAGAGAAAGACATGTATCATATGACCTCACTGATATGAGGAATTCTTAATCTCAGGAAACAAACTGAGGGTTGCTGGAGTGGTGGGGGGGTGGGAGGGATGGGGTGGCTGGGTGATAGACATTGGGGAGGGGATGTGCTAGGGTGAGCGCTGTGAATTGTGCAAGACTGTTGAATCACGGATCTGTGCTTCTGAAACAAATAATGCAATATATGTTAAGAAAAAAAAGAAGAGGAAGTTCACGGGAGGGGAAGAATGAAGGGGAGTAAATCGGAGGGGGAGACGAACCATGAGAGACGATGGACTCTGAAAAACAAACTGAGGGTTCTAGAGGGGAGGGGGGTGGGGGGATGGGTTAGCCTGGTGATGGGTATTAAAGAAGGCACGTTCTGCGTGGAGCACTGGGTGTTATGCACAAACAATGAATCATGGAACACTACATCAAAAACTAATGATGTAATGTATGGTGATTAACATAACAATAAAATTTTTTTTTAAAAATCAGATAAACTTTTTAATGTGAAATCATAAATCTAAATCCATGACTCAATTACACTTTTTAATTAGATACTCCAATATGCCAAGTAGTCTTAAACATTGCAGACACTTCAAAAATACCCAATATAGGGGCACCTGGGTGACTCGGTTGAGCATCCCGCTCTTGATCTCGGCTCAGGTCTTTTGTTGTTGCTGTTTAAATATTTATTTGTTTGTTTATTTATTTATTTATTTGAGAGAAAGAGAGCTGGGGGAGGAAGGACAGAGGGAGATGGAAAGAATCTCAAGCAGATTCCCTGCTGAGTGGGGAGTCTGACATGGGGCTCAATCTTATGACCCTGAGATAATGACCTGAGCTGAAATCAAGAGTTGGATGCTTAACTGACTGAGCCACCCAGTAGACCCTCAGCTCAGGTCTTGATCTCTGGGTCCTGAGTTTAAGTCCTGTGTTGGGCTCTGCACTGGGCGTGGAGCCTACTTTAAAAAAACAAAAAACAAAAAACACGCGATATGTACAAGTTACTCTTAAACCAAACACATAAAATATATTCAAGTTGTGGGTATGATTTACTTGTTTTTATTACCACTGCTAAAGCTTTTTGGGGCTAAAAGACTCTTCCCCCACTTGGGAAACATGGTCTTCTCGGCAAGACAAGTCCCTGCCTCACAGGCAAAGGTGGACTTGCAAAAGATTGAGTTGGGGCCAAAGCATGAATAGGTCCTCAGCTGCTGATGGGACATGCTGAAACCTACTTAGAGGGGCCATAATAGAGATTACATAATTCTGGAGAGGTTGTGGCCTAGTAGGATTGAGGAAGGAAGGGAAGGATTCAGTCATGGAGGGTATTTTTGGACCGTCATAAGGACTTCGGCTCTGAGTAAGAAGGGAAAGCCTTAGAAGCACAGTAAAACAACATTTTGTTGAGGATTATTGCATCTATATTTATGAGGAATCTTGTGATATTTTTCCTGGTTTTCGTATCAGGGTAACATTGGCCTCAGAATTAGTTGGAAAGTGGTTTCTTCTTTCTACTTTCTGGAAGAGTTTGTAAGGGATTGATATTAATTCTTCTTTAAACTTTTGGTAGAAGTCACTAAGAAACCATATGGGCCAGGCTTTTCTTTGTGAGAAGGTTGATTACCAACTTCCTATCTTTGTGATACATCTACTCAGATTTTCCATTTTTCCTTGAGATGGTTTTGGTTGTTTTTGTCTTTCTAGGAGTCTGTTCATTTCATATAGTTTATCCAATACAATTGTTAATCGTATGCCCTTCTATTACATTTTAATCTCGTAAGGTTCGTGGTGGCGTCCCTCTTTCATTCTTGATTTTAGTAATTTGAGTCTTTTCTCATTTTTCCTGGCCAGTCTAACTAAAGGTTTTTCAATTTTATTGATCTTTCAAAGAACTAATTTTGGTTTTGTTGATTTTTTGTCTTGTTTATCTGTTCTCTAGTTCATTCATTTCCATTTTAATATTTACCATTTCTTTCCTTTTGCGTTCTTCTGATTTAGTTTGTTCTTTTTCTTATTTAAAGAAAGTTAAAGTGAAATATGAGGTTACTGACTTGAGATCTTGCTTCTTTTTGAATACACCTATTTACAGCTCTGAGCCTTGCCTTAGCTGCAACCCATAAGCTTTGGTGTGGTTTGTTGTGTTTTTGTTTTTATTCAAAGTATTTTCAACTTCTCCTGTGATTCCTATGTTGTTTCATTTTCACATATTCATGTAATTCCCAAATATCCTTTTGTTACTGATTTCTAATTTCAGTCTACTGTTGTCAGACAATATACTCTGTATGATTTCAATCCTTTTAAATTTACCAAGGTTTCTCTGATGGCCTGATGTATGGTGCGTCCTGTAGAATGTAGAATGTTCCATGAGCACCTGAGAAAAGTGTACATTCTGTTCTGGAGTGTTCTGTGTCTGTTGGATATACGTGGCCTATCTGTTGCTCAGGTCTTCAGTTTCCTTGTTGATCTTCTATCTAGTTGTTCTATCCATTATTAATAATAGGCTATTGAAATATCCAACTATTATTGTTGAATTGTTAATTTCTCCCTTCAGTTCTGTCAGTTTCTACTTTGTGTATATTTTGTGGCATTTTCGTTAGCTGCTTATATGTTTATAATTGTTATTGGTGCATTATAGAATGACCATCTAACAATTTTTATCTATAGTCTCTTGTTTTTACAACCACTCCAATTCTCTTTTGGTTGCTGTTTGCATGATAGAGCTTGTCCCATCCTCCTACTTGAAACTGTTTGTGTTTTTGAATCCAAAGCGTGTCTCTTAGAGTCAACATAGAGTTGTTTCATGGAGTCAGCATTATATTTCTTTATCCATTCTTCCAATCTCTGCCTTTTATTTGGTATGTTCAGTCCATACATATTTAATGCAATTGCTGATAAAGTAGGCTTTGCTTCTGCCATTGCTTTATTTTCTGTATTTCTTTTGTCTTTTTTCTCCCCTCTATTCTTCCATACTGCCTTCTTTTGTTAGAACTGTTTTCTAACATACCGTTTTAATTCCTTTGTCTTTTACTATATTTTTGAGTTATTTTCTTAGCGATTTTCCTGGGAATTCCAATTAACATCTTAAATTATAACAATCTACTTCAGATTAATGCCAACTTAATTTCAATAGCATATAAACATGTGCTCCTTCATAGCTTTATTTTCTCCCTATTTTGTGCTGTTATTGTCATACAAATCACATCTTTATACATTGGAAGTCCGTCAAAAGAGTTTTATAATTAGTGCTTTATACAACTGTCTTTTTAAATCATATAGGAAAGAAAAGTTACAAACAAAATATCCACTTATACTGTCTTTTATATTTACCTGTGTATTGGTAATTTGTTTTCTTTGTGTGGATTTGAGTTACTTTTTGGTGTCATTTCATTGCCGCCTGGAGAACTCCCTTTAGTATTTCTTGTAAGAAAATTCTGCTAGCAAAAATTCTTTCAGTTTTTGTTTATGTGGGAATATCTTATCTTCTTCACTGAAGCATGGTTTTACTTGATATAGAATTTTTTTAAATTTTGAGTATGTCATCCCAGTGCCCTTAGTTTCTGATGAGAAATGAGCTGTTGATATTATTAAAGATCCCATCTATATGATTGCTTCTCCACTGCTGCTTTTTAATTTTTTTTTAAGATTTTATTTATCCATTTGACACAGAGATTGAGAGAGAGAGAACACACATGCACAAGCAGGGGGAGTGGCAGGCAGAGGGAGACAGGCTTCCCGCTGAGCAGGGAGCCCAATGTGGGGCTTGATCCCGGAACCCTGGGATCATGACTTGAGCCCCTGGAACCCTGGGATCATGACCTGAGCCGAAGGCAGACTCTTAACCAACTGGGCGACCCAGGCGCCCTCCTTTGCTGCTTTTAAGACTGTCTTTGTCTTCATCCTTCAACAGTTTTCTTATGATGTGTATAGTGTAGATCTCTCTGAATTTATTTTACTAGGAATTCACTGAGCTTCTTGTGTGTTTTGATTAATGGTTTCCAACAAATATTCTTTTTGCCTTTTTTGTTCCTTTCTCTCTCTCCTCCCATTCTTAGTCTCCCATTATGTGTATATTGGTAAGATTGGTCTCTGAGGATCTGTTCATTTTTTTTTCTTTTTTCTGTTTGTTCTTCATTGCATAATCTCTATTAATCTATCTTCAAATTCACTAATTCTTTTTTGTGCCATCACAAATCTACAATTGAATCCTGCTAGTGAATTTTTTCATTTCAGTTATTGTATTTTTCAACTCCAGAATTTTCCATTTGATTCTTTTTTATTATTTCTATCTCTCTACTGATATGCTGTATTGGATGAGACATTGTCATTATACCTTCCTTTACTTATTTTTTAATGAAACCAAACATATTTACCTAGGATTATTATTAAATTACCCTTTTAAAAAAAGTTTTTAATTTTTTATTTCTAATGTGAAATATGTCACTGACCTTGTTTTGTTGATTATAAGAAGACCTTGCTCCTACACGTGTTTGTTGCATACAAAGAAAGGTGGGCAACAGAAAGCTGTCTTGTTTTTGAACAGGTCTTGCTTTTCTTGGATGATTTTGCTTATAATCCAACAGCCAAATGAAGAAACTCCCAGGAAGCTTGATCACCAAAATATTTAGCCACATGAGATACTTTCCACATTTTGAGACATGGGAGCAAGCATTTAGCTCAAAGCAGCAAAATGCTCGTGATGGATTTATTGATGTATTTTTAATGATGATTGCATCCAATACTAAATGGTAAGATTAACGAGAATAGGCATTTGTTTAATGAAATTCATATTTTTCTTTTGTCGTACAAGCCTTTATTTGATATTGGCATAGAGAGTGCAGCCAGCACACCTCATTCGGCTGAGATCTCTCAGAAGTCATCTCTGTTGCCTCTGTGAACTTTCCAGATAGCTAAGCTTACTCATCACTGATGAAAATCCAACTAAAACATGTTTTCCTGTCTTATGAGACAACACCAAGCACATTTAGACATTTTTTTAAAAAAATTAGAACTCTAATGTGCTCTATAAAATGGAGAAGGTACATAACAATTGAAGGCTGTTAGCCTATTCTCTCAGAAGCCCAACCTCTTCATGCTCTTGGGTCTCATTTTAAGTATTTCTTTTCCTCTGTTAGACTCTCGGCTTTCACTTCTCACTTCTACCAATGTGCCTTAGCCCTATTCCTTTACTTCCTTAAGAAAGGCTTCCTTTAGTTCTTTGAATATATTCTTTTTTTTTTTTTTTTTTTTGGCTGCGTCAACGTCTTCAGGCTGGCATCTGGGCCTTCTCAAAGGCCATTTCTATTGCCGACTTCTGTTCCTGATTGGCCATACTTTTTATTTCTTTGCATGTATCATGATGTTTTTGGAAAATTGGACATTTTAGATAACATATTGTAGCAACTCTAGATAGAGTCCCCACCCTCCCCTAGACTTGTTGTTGTTTGTTTGTTTATTTGGCTAGTGACTTTGCTGGAATATTTTGGCAAAATCTATTTCCCCTCCAGGGTGCAGCCTCTGGTGTTGCTTCTTAGAAAGCACAGCCTTGGGCATGAGACGGTCACCCTTCGATGCCAATGTATTTGGCAGGACTCTCTTAGACTGTCCTTTTTCTTATCTCTGTGTGACTGCCTCTCTCGGTAGCACACCTGGCTGTTAGCCTCCGTTAATTGATGACTGATTGTTCTATTGTTTTTGATAGTGCCCTGGAGTATACACTGCTACACTGTCAGCTCCAATAACATTCGCACTTCTTTGCAGGGATAGTCTTCTTAAAGACTATCTGATCCCAGAAGGGCTATTCTAGCTGTCGCTTTCCCTGACTTTCTCGATTAACCTACTAGATGGTCTAGGGCTCAGTTTGTTGCTTTCAGGGAGGTACCAATGTCTTGATAAGCGCTTACACCCAAGTGTGATTTTGAGCGCACCCTTAGCCCAAACTTCGCCTCATTCTGTTCCCAATAAAGTCGGTTCTTTTGAGGAGAGCATCAGAGTTTTCAGTTCTTCAGGCCTCCCTTCTTCCCCTGAAATAAACCTCTGTACCACTCCTCCAGCAGCCCACTTCTCTTGCAATAATATCCCTGCTGGGCAAGTGGGGTATTGGGTGGGCTCATAGCCTCTGGTCTTCTTGACTTGCCTCTCCTAGTATGGAACCTCTGCCCTCTGATCCAGCTGGAGGAAAGGCCATCAGGGTCCCAGTATACTCAACCTGCCATTCCTGGGGTAGAGGTTCTGTCCTCTGTGTGGGGGCTGAGTAGAGGAAAGTAATCCCGGATGTCTTAGCCACTCTCACCTGGAATTAGCCTCTGCCACATGGAGGCAGACGGGATGTGAATTCCAGGGAGCCTGCAATATTCTAGCCCTCAGCAGGGATCTGAGGAAAGAAGGAGTCCTGTGTTCTTATCTGCACCCACTTGGGGCAGAGATTCCTTGTGTTGAGCTGGGAGAGAGGAGGGGGGACAAGCCATGGCTCAAATGGCATAGACTTTTGTTGTTCTTACTTACCGTGAAATGTTTCTTCATTGTCCATATGTTGATAAGACAATTTTCAGGGAATTTTAAGAGTCTTTTTTTTAAAAATGCTTTTTGCCAGTTGTGGTTGTTTTATTGGGGAGATGGTCTGCAAGAGCTCCCCACGTCACCATTCTGGAAGTTGTTTCAAAGACGGAACTCGGATCTTTGCTTTAGCCAACCCTGGAGATTCCCTGCCTACTAACTTCCTTGACTTCTTGTTTGCATGTTTCTGTCACTTGTAGCCAATCGCTAATCCAGATTAGTCCTAAACTTCCCAAAGCCAAAATAATTTAGCAGAACTTTCTGCATCCAGAAAGGTGACATCACGTAAGACCTAGCTTGAAAGGCTGATCACAACACCTATAACTCTTTCTTGTTACTTTTTTCTGTTTACTGGCCTCTTTCACTAGACGGTGATATCTTTAAGTCAGTGACCATGTTCTGACTACATCCATGTTCTGAATATTCCAGTATTCCTACTTCCCAGCACTGGGCCTGCTGCTTAGGACGTATATGGGAAAATTAGCAACGAATGGATTGCTATTAGCAAGGTGGCTTCATTACTTTAGGACCATTCACCCTTTAGCTTGTCCCCCGCAAACTTCCCAGATTTCCTATGGAATAGAATTTGGAATTTTGCTATGAGAGCTGACCTACTCAGCCAGGCCTACTTACCTTGGCGGCTGACATGTCTGATAATGTAGAGATCAGACGGGGTTTGAACTGATTTCTATCGCTTTGCCTAACAACCTTGGACATGTGTGTGGCTTAACTTCTCGCTACTAAAGTTTTGCCATCTGTTCCTTGGGGATAACAATACCAGTCCACATGAAATTTTACGGTAATAATAGCTAACATTATTGAATGCATACTGGGTGTTAGACACTGTTCTAAACTCTTTACATGCACGAGCTAATTTCATCCTTACAACAACCCCATGAGGTAAGTACTACAATGACCCCCTCGCCATTTTACACATAAGAAAACTAAAATTGCCTCTGTCCTTGGCCAATGCAGCTGTTTACTTCAGCCCAGTGTATCATGAGGACCTCATTCATTCATTCATTAAAGACCCAGTCCCTATCATGTGCTTGGTACTGTTCAAGCAGCTGGGGTTTTCGTGGTGGACGAAAAAGTCTTTGCTTTCATGGAACTTCCATTCTAGTGGAGAAGGGTGGCATATAATAAACAGATATGTATATTTTGAGTAACGTCAGGTGGAAGGAAACGAAAAGGATGTGCAGAATGGGGGTTACGCTCTACCCCCTGAGAGCAAGCGAGGGGACAGCTGTACGGCTCTCTGTAGCCGCGCTCACTCTGGGCGAGGTCCTGCCGGAAGCCTGCACTCATGGGGCCAGAAATGAGTCGGCTTAAGAGGCCCATTGCACCTGCTCGCCAACACCATCTGGTGCGTGGAGCAGGCCCATGCTGCCACACTCACTTAGGATGTGTCTCTGTGGAATCGAGTTTTCCTCCTCCTACCCCCACCCCATGCCAACCTGGCAATTTTGTGTTTGGAATGACCTGGACAAGTCAACCGGGAGACTAAGAAAAATCCCCACAAACCTCGAAGCCAGGAGGGCATAGGGGACCTGAAGTGGGGGGCTGCAGGGCCTTCAGCCCCTCCCACCCCTGGAGACGCTCTAGCTCCCTGGCTCTCACACTCAGCCGGCCTTACCTGCAGCATGTGTAGAAACGCCGGTGGCTGGGCCCCACAGCCAGAGGTCCTGCTCAACAGGCTGCTCTCCTTTGTCCCCCCGTGTCCCCTCCCCAAAAGCCTGAAGATGGCCTCCATGCTTCACACTCTCCCGTCCCTGCCCTCCCCGAGCGCCCAGAGGTTGTGGTGGCATGAGGACCCGTCACGGCACTGTATTGAACACTGATGTGAATTAAAGAGCACAAAACAGCTCCTTTGTTCCCTAGATTTTGCGAGAAAGAGACATCTGAAGTTCTCAGTTGCAGTCTCCCTGGCACAGCCTGACGGGTTGCCTGACGGGTTGCCTGAAGACTGAATGACAAAGCTGATTGCTACTTCAGAGAGAAGAGGCAGAAAAGGAAAATAGGACACACGTTTTGTGAAGGCTTTTCAAATGTCAGTGACTTAGCATCAGGGAGCTGCAAGCCAGGGGGCCTTTTGGGATTGGGCTTCTGGGAGCTTCTGGGCCTTCATTTTGCTCGTTTAGATTCTGCATTTCAGCCCACTCTGCCTCTATTGATCTGCCTCAGTGTGACATCCCTAATCCGAGCCTCTCTGATAGCCTTGGAAGCACAGCTGCAAGGCAGACACTCTCCAGGGAGAACACACACTGGGGACTGTTACCGTGATACTGGTCTTTGTCCAGGGACAACACAGAAAGACCACAGCTTGGGAGGCAGACTCATGGGACCGTGGGCAATCCTGGGTCACACCGAACCTCAGTTTCCCTGCCTATAAAATGGAGAGAATGTTCATGACCTCCCAAAGTCATTGCGGGGATAAACAAGGTCAGATCAGGGAGGCGGACATTTTTGACCATAAGCATCTGCACGCTCACAAATAATGTTATTATATAGCCAAGGAAATGGATGAGCGCCGACATGCAAGGTAGCACGGCCGGCCCTGGGAGCGACATGGGGCTGGTGACATCTGTTGTCAAATTTCAGAGATTCACTACTTCCTCCAGGTCATTACAAGCCCAGCCCTTGTTCCTGCACTCTAAATTGAGAGAATAAAATGCGAACACGATGTCCGGAAAACGACTTTATATTTCAGCACTGAGATTCTAAGGCAGGTTCAGTTCTCCGGCTCTCAATGTTGGTGTTTGTATCCGTTGTAACAAATAAACATGCAGAGGCAAAACTGATCGACCATTTCATTGCTTTTAAGAAACGACGAGATGAACGGCTTCCCTAAGTCAGTGCGTCACTGCATTTCATTCGATGGTGTTGTTTAGAAACTCTAAGGTATTGTTTTCTAGGCCAAAACATATCAAGCATTTATGAGAAGAAAACCAAAAGACAAACGACCAATTCCCTCTAAAGAGGGAAATTACCGTGGCGGTTGATTATAAGTGTAGACTCCATTCCCAGGGGAGGAGGGCAGAGGTTCTTGCAAGATTCAAAAGCAATAAGAGAAAACTTCTGTTGTGTTCAGGTGCTGAGCATGGACTCAGAAGCCCCGGGTGTGGAGACCTGCCTCTGCCGTCCACGTTACATGACCTTGAGCAGGTCCCTGCCCTTTACTGCGCACATCCCCTCGTCCTCAAATGCACCATAGCCGTTCCGGTTCAGCCAGCCCCCTGGTTTGCCGTGAGCATCCACTGAGTGAGCCCTGCCAGAGCTGCACTTGATACCTGGGATTTCATTTAATCTTCACAAAGCCTGGTGACATTTGCGACTTGCCCAAGGTCACAGAGCTAAGAAAAAGAGAAGCCAGCATTGGAACTCTAGTCTGTATGCTGGCACCAGGAACTATAAAGAAACAAAATAAGAGCGACGATGAATATCATCGCTACCAGGGCCACCATGAGGCTGCCGCAAAAATAGAATGATATTCCTTCATTAACAATTATTTATTGTAGAGGACGAGCCAAGCACTGTTCTAGGCGTGGAGATTATGGTGGCGTATGAGCATGGTGAGGGGGACACACAGTAAATAAGTAAATAAATAACTTTAGATCACAGTCATTGTTATGAGGAAAGTAGAATGTGGATTTTCTAGCGGAA
Source organism: Callorhinus ursinus (assembly GCF_003265705.2). Lineage (NCBI taxonomy): Eukaryota > Metazoa > Chordata > Mammalia > Carnivora > Otariidae > Callorhinus > Callorhinus ursinus. The sequence goes on from NW_027397091.1 coordinate 382,101, forward strand.
CATGGGAGATGAGGGGTAGCACATTTAATGGAGGCCAGGGAAGACATCTCTGAGGAGGTGACTTCTGAGCAGAGACTTCGAGGAGTGAGCCATGGAGTGTTAAGGAGGTTGAAGTACAGGGATCAACTGGAGCAAAAGCCCCAACAAAGGACTACGCTTGGTCCGTTGAGCTTCAAGAGGAGGTCAGAGTGGCTGGATCTCGGTGAGAAAGTGCTAGAAGGCTAGGGCAGAGATGGGCAGAGTCCTGCTGGAGGCTTTGTGCAGAAAGGTGAGGAGACTAGATTTTTTGTCAAGTGAGATGGGGAGTGAGATCAGAGAGTCCACTACTTAATTCATATAAACATTTTAATTTAATTGATTTATTGTTGAACAAGTAATATGGTCACGCGATTCAAAATTCGGAAGTACCAAAGGTAAACTACCTCCCTCCTCACCGTCCCCAACCTGCCGGCTCCTCTCCCTAGAAGCCACTTAGGTGTGGTGTCTTGTGCTTGTTTATAGAACTCAAACCGCTCACCCAGTCTCTCTGCCCCCTTTTGAATTTACCAATGGTGGCATGCTAGCCACACGCGGCTTTTCCACTTCCTCTCTTGGAGCTCATTTGTATCAGTTCTGGCAAAACCTTCTCACGACCATATTTTTTTTTTTTTGGTATGTCTGCACAGTCTTCCATTACGTGGGTGGAATTAATAATAAGTCAGTGTTAATTATTAATTAATTTAAAAGAATGATTTATTCAAGCAGTTCCCTACTCAAAACCATTTAGGTTATTTCTTGAGGGTTTCAAGGCGAAGTACGATTCCAATTTATATTTTAGGAAGAGCCCACGGGCTACTGTGTTGCAGATAACACATCAGAGAACAGCCGTGCCAGTGGTAGGGCAGTCAGGCCCCATTAGGAAGGGCTGTGGTTGTCCCGGCAGGAGAAGCTATGGTTTGGCACAGGGTGCTGGCAGTGAGGACAGGACATGAGAAATGGGCAGGTGTGGGATGCTTAGAAGACAGAACCAACAGTATTAGTTGATGGCTCAAATGTGGGGGGTAAATCAAATGGGATCAGGGATGACTTTTGAGCTTTAGCAACTAGGGGGACGGTGAGACTCCCTTATTCTCTGAACAGCATGTTGAGCCCGATTTCTGTGAGCAGGTGGCAAAGGCTGGAGAACTGGCAGCAGAGACGGATCCTCTGCACTGGACTCTTCCTTACGTGGCAAAACAAAAGAACAATAAATACACTGTATATACTAAATGAACCATGTCACTTGTTTGGCATTTTCCACTCTCCGGGTCTGAATGGAATCAGTCCCAAAGAATCTCCGCCCATTTCGCCTGGCAGCCCCTCTTTCTCAGTCTCATAAGGCTTCCTCTACCTGATGTCTGAACACTGGCCTTCCTCAGGGATCAGCCCCGAGCCCCTCTTCCTCTCTGCGTGCACCGTGCAGGATCTCTTTCTGCCCTATGGCTTTTAATGCACCTGTCTGCTGAGCCACAGATTTCTGTCTTCAGCTCCAGCCTCTTCCCAGAGTCCTCCACTGGAAACTTGGATACTCAGCTGCTTGCTTGACATTGTCACCTGGATGTCTAACATCTCACACTTATGTTCCAAATAGAGCCCTTGACCCTCTACTTACAATCTTGACTTCCTAGTTCTACCACCTATCAGTAAATGGTCACCCATCCACCATCCACCCAGATGCATCAACTACAACCCTAGGAGTCATAGTTACCCCCCGTCTTCTGTCCAGCAAACCCTGTTGGTTCTAACTGGAAGTATCCTTCCAGGTCCGTCTACTTCTTTTCAACCCCTCCAGCCAGACACCTCCCTCCCAGGCTCTGTGCTCCAGCCACAGTGGCCTCCCTTCTCTTTCCTGAACACCTGAGACCAGAGCATTTGCGCTCACCATCCCTCTGCCTGGAACACTCTCCTCTTGGCTCCCCACATGGCTCCAAATACTTTAATCAATGACTTGAGAGGTCCGGGACTTGCAGAAGGCCAGTGGGGAAACTTTTTAGAGATCATCAAAGTCCATCATCCCCCTTTCTCGAGTGAGAAAACAAGTATCTGGGAGTGTGGGTGCCTCCTTTCTCTGAACAGTTGTGTGCTCTCAACCAGACACAGTGCATGTTTTATATACAAAATTGTATTCTAATTGAATAAGTATACTGTTCTAACGAACCACCACTTACTGCAGAGCGCCCTACCTGTAGAGTTACTGGTAATTTCTCCAGTAGGGTGCATGGGGTATACAAGATGATCCACTGGGGTGGGAGAAGAAAATATTAGGACTTGTATTTACGGCTATGCTTACTTTAAAAATAAGACACACACACACACACACACACACACACACACACACACACACACACACTAAGACAGACATTAAGCTTTACTAGCATTTATATGTGGTTTGACCCCAAAGACCACCCTTGGTCATGTGTCACGGACAGTCATAAGTCTTTTCTCGGCCTTCAGCCTATTATCATGTATTACAGTTTCTCTGCAGCAGGAAATCATCACCAGCGTTCTGGGACAGAACTTAGGTCCTTAAATGGTAGAATTTTTAAGGTATTTTAAAAGTTGGCTGCATGGGCTTCCAGATTTTTTCCTAAGCCTCTAGTAATAAGTGGTTGTATTAAAAAACAAAAATAGGTTCATAGTCGACATGCTTTTTTTCCCATCTAAACATATGGTTTGGACATCTTCTCATATCAGTATATAGAGCTCTACCTCATTCTCCCCGCCTTATTCTTTTAAATATTTGCATAGAATAGTTTTCCCCCTTATTACAAGGTTACTTCGTTCCTTAAAAAATTCATAGGATGAATTTTCATCAGTGGAAAAGAAAATTACTAAGTAAGCCAATGGCACATAATTACTGCCAGGGTTTATACATTGAAAAAAGAAACAGAACAATAGAGACAAAGGAAAGCAAAAGGAACAATGCAGGGGATGCTTGGGATCGCTGCTGCTATCACGCAGCACGTTTACTGATATATTTATTTATTGTTGTCAAATCAAAGTACTACTTCATTAAATGAGTTCTTTTACATGGTCTGGACATCCGTATAGTCACAGTTGTAAAAAAAAAAAAATGTTATAACAAGGATGGACTGATTTTCAGATTTCCAAATCAGAGTCAAGTGTACATTGACATGGCATTGTCTTTGCATGAAGCCCAGAAGGGGACCGAATAAGAATGGGCGTTTCTGTAGCCCCTTTATTTTTGCTGATCAACAGTTTGTTAGAAAAGCCGCTGCAGGTTGGTTACCTAAGGTCTGAGACAGGACAAGAGTCACAGATGTCACGAATTCACCTGTAAACAACTCTGTGTCTGAAACATCGCCGAGTTCTGGTGGAAGTGGAGTCTTAGGATGCGTGCTTTCAGAATGCTGTGGGAAGGTCTCAGGGTCTGGCATTCGTGTCCTACAAACAGTGCAGGTGTATGTGAAGGCAGCCTTGGCAAGAGCCTCTTGGTCATGTCCTTCTTTCCTCTTTTGTCCAGCTTGCTTTTTGGCATTTGTCTGCTGAGACTGAGGAGCCTTCTGCTGTCCAGGAGCCGTATCCGCCACTCCTCACAGGCCTGGCCGGCTGCTGTCGCGGGGGGGTAAGGCACCAGCTCCCAGCTCTCCCTCCTGCCCTCTGCCCACGGTGACCCCGCCCAAAGTAGCAAATTTAACTACAACCCGCATGAAGGAGGCCACTGTGACAAGGACCGCCAGGGGCTGGTCCTACAGCTCAACACTGGTCCCCATAAATGCAATGAAATTCCTCCAGCCCAGGAGAGGATATTAAGTGAGACTCCTCATGAACTCACACTCTCAAATTTACACGGGCCAGTCTCAGGATGAAATTCTTTTCCGTAACACAGATACAGCATAATTTATTTCTCCACTGCCCTGTTATTTGGACATTTGCGTTTTTATCAGTCCACTGAGGCAGCCATAACAGAACCCCCCAGACTGAGTGGCTGAACCACCCAACTGTGTTTTCTCACAGCTCTGGAGCTGGGCTGTGGGCAGGTCTGGTTTCTCCCCAGGCCTTTCTCTTGGGCTTGCAGACAGCTGCCTTCTTGCGGTGCCCTCCCACAGCCTTTTCTCTGATCCCTGCCGTCTCTTCCTCTTCTCATGAGGACACCTGTCGTGTTGGATTAGGACCCAGCCCAGATGACTTTATTTAACCTTCACTACCTGTCTCCAAATCCAGTTGCGTTCTAAGGGCCTGGGGATTAGGATTTCAACACAAGAATTTGAGGAGAACCCAATTCAGTTCATAAACAGGGTTGTTTCCATATTTTTCACTAGACATGTCCTCACCTCACCCAGTCCTGGATCCATGCCAATCCCATGCCATCCTCAACACTGCACTGAAGACGTCCCTCCTCTGAGCACTGCCTGGTCCAATTACGGTCATGGCTCCCTTGGACAAGTGTAGTAGTCTCCTTCTAACTGGTTTCGTGCGTTTATGATCCTCCCCCCCCACCCCCATCCCTTCTCCACACTGACATCGTAAAAATCTATTTCTGATCTAATCATACCACTCCTCTTGATACTCTTCCTTGGCTGTTACTTTGCAGTTAAAATGCAGACTCCTTAACACGTTGGACAAGACCTTGCAGTACCCACACCTGTCTACCGACTTCCCACCCCCCCAACACCCTGGCCCGTCCGTTCGATTTATTCCAGCCACACTGCACTTTTCATGCTTTTGCTTTCCAAAGAGATGAGCGGCTCTCATTGGAGGCTATGGGTTGTTCCCTCTGCCAGCAACGCTCTTCCAAATCATCCTTCACATCTCACATTAAAAGTCACTATCTCAAAGAAGCCTTCCTTGAACCCCCAGTTCCTTGACCTGAATGGTAAGGTTGCCATTATCCTGGCTTCCACAGAATCCTGGGGTTTTCTTTGCAGCAGTCATCATGCATGGTAATCATTGGTGTGCCGACTTAACCTGCATCTCTCCCACTTGGCCTGAGAGCTCTGCGAGGGCAGGGGCCCCGTGGAACTTGTTCATCCTGGCATCCCAATGCCAAGTACAATTCCTGGCATAGAGTCCCACTCAATGAATATGTCCTGAATATCCAAACACCTTGTGTAAATGGCTGTTCCCTCCATCTGGAAGGCCTTTTTCATTCCTGTCCAATGGGCAAATTGGGGCCAGTCAGTTCCTACCTCTTTCTGATTAGACTGTAAATTCCTTCACAGCAGGGTCTGTGTTCCCTGTGCCTCGTGAGGGTATGGCAGCCCACGGTAAGCCTGCCAGTTGAAGCACAGCATCTTTGCTTTGTAGCCAGGTCCTATGTAGATAAGCATTATCAATCTTCTATCCAATTCATCATGACTATCACGGTAAAAATAAATAATACAAAATAAAACTGACAACGGTTAAGAGGCACCTGCTAAAGATGTTATTAAAAATAAACAAACTCAGAAGACTCAGATCTTGAGGGTAACATTGAAAACTGGAAAGATGAAAAACTCGGATCCGGTTTGTTGAAAAGAAAGCCACAGGGCCCAAGGAGGAGTCGTTTGCCCCCAGGACAGCAAACCGAGACTTAATTGCAGTTTCAAACTCTCCAGGAGTGGAATTTTAAACCAATCAATCTGGAATTTTTTTCTGGTCAGGTAATCCACCTAATCAGACCCCCTGCTTGTCCCCTCTACGGGTCCAATAACCTTGCCTGAAACAATCCTTTATTTTCTTTTGCTAATAACTTCTTGTCCCTCCCTTCTTTCTTATAAAAATCTTCCATCTTGTGCAACTCTTTGGGGCTCCCCTCTACTTGTTAGACGGGATGCTCTGGGATTCTTGAGTCACTTAATAAAGCGGTTAGATCTTAAAGTTCACTCGGTTGAATTTTGTTTTTAAACAGGTTGAAATAATCAAACTGAAATAGACTGTCCATGTACAGTTTGTTCTTTACTGAACATTTATGAAGGACTTCCATTGAGAAATTTTAGACTCGCAAAATTGTACCAAAGAAAATTTGAACTTGCTAGCGACGATGCCCTCTAGTCAAAGACACCAGGAACACATCTGTCCTTGAACGAGTTGCAGGAGGGAGAACACACACCCCAGGGGAACCATGGGACATCTCAGTAATAGGGTTAGAAAGAAAGTTAACCCCATTTAAGCTTTGGTTGGGTGATTCGGGGAATGTGTATGAAAGCAGTGTTTGCTCTAGATTGGATACTTTTGGAAAGCAAGGGAAATTCTACGACTGGGTATCTCAATAAATCTTAACTTTTTTTTAAAGATTTTATTTATCCATTTATTTGACAGAGAGAGCGCATGCACAAGTGGGGGAGTGGGAGAGGGAGAAGCAGGCTTCCCACCGAGCAGGGAGCCCGATGTGGGGCTCGATCCCAGGACCCTGAGATCATGACTTGAGCTGAAGGCAGACGCTTGACCAACTGAGCCACCCAGGCGCCCCCTCACGACGCTTAACCAACTGAGCCACTCAGGTGCCCCCTCACTTAGTCTAACTTCTAAGGAATGCAAACTATAAAGAGGGTAAAACTAATAGGTAAGGAAGTAGCAGTCACTCATTCCAGCCAAGAGATGGATGTTTGGTATTTTGTGTGATAGTGACCACGTTTTTGTCTGTGCTTAGACAAAGTTATAAAGTAGCCTTACGCTGTCTCATTTTGTTATGCTATCAGAGTAACCTTGTTTGAGGTTGATATTCTGTGATTTGCTTATGTCCAATAGGAGAATAATATGGCCAAGCCAGAGGGTCAGGCCAGCTTCTGAATGTCAGGAGTTGTTCTTTTTCAGTAAAATGATGTTGGCATAAGGTACTTCACAATAGTATAAATGAAAGTAAAACTTGATATACAAATTATTAAATAAGTAAAATGTTTATTAAGAAGTTTACATGTAGGGGCGCCTGGGTGGCTCAGATGGTTAGGCGTCTGCCTTCTGCCCAGATCATGATCCCAGGGTCCTGGGATCGAGTCCCGCGTCGGGCTTCCTGCTGGGCGGGGAGCCTGCTTCTCCCTCTGCCTCTGCCTCTGCCTCTCTCTCTCTGACTCTCATGAATAAATAAATAAAACATTAAAAAGAAAAGAAGTTTACATGTAAAAGTCGTTCAGAGACGATAATTTCCATGAAATAAAAATGGGAATGGATACCGTTTGACTATATTGGATTAAAAAAAAACTGATCAAAGAATTAAATTGGTGGGACACCTGGCTGGCTCAGCCAGTAGAGCAGGCAACTCTTGATCTCGGGGATCTCGGGCATCTCAGAGTCATGAGTTCCAGTCACAGGTTGGGTGTAGAGATTACTTAAAAAAAAATTTTTTTTTTAAAGGATTAAATTCGCTTAATGGCAATGGCTCTGGAAAAGTTCTTTCACAACAGTTCATCACAGTTGATATAATTCTAATTAAAATTATTGGATTCCAGTTTTGGTGAGGTTGTAAATTTGCTAGTGTCTTTGGAGAGCAATTTGGCCATATCCATGGAAATTAAAATTGCATTTGGCTTTTGACAGCAATTTGACTTTTGGAAATTCTACAGAGAAAACTGCACACATACACAGAGGTATATACGCAAGGATGTTAATATAGCATTGTTTGTAGTAACAAAAGATTGGATAAAAAATTAGTGTCCTCCAGAAGGAGAATGGTTAAATACATTATGGCACATCCGATGCTAGGAAAATGAGGCGGCCTCGAAAAGGTCAACGGGTCTTCAGCGACAGGGACCTGACCTCCCCCCCACCCCCACCCCACCCCCCGTGCAACCCTCGCGCCGCTAAGGGAAGCCAACAGGGTGGAGTCATCAGGGGCCCCAGGCCTGAGTGCCCCCCTCCCCGACCGTCCTAAGAATCCAGGTAGGGCTTCCGTGTGATTCTCGCCGCCGTCTGCTACCCACAGCCGGAGGTTGGGGCGGGGGGAGCGGGAGGCGGACCCCGAGCCACGCGCGACCCAGCCGACCCCCGCGGCCCGCATCAGCACGGCAACTGAGGGCACTGACGGCGGGAAAACGAGGCCCCATCACCCCTAGAATTCAGAGAGCCCGGCGAGTCTCTGAGGCCTGGCGGCGAGGGCTAGTTGGAGCTTTTTAGACTCCTCTGAGCCCCAAAGTGCCTTGGCGGGGGTCGAGGAAGAACGCGCGCGTCCGCCGCTCCCGCGCGCCTCCTCGAGCCCGGGAGCGCGCCCCCAGCCCGCCGACCCCACTCCGCCCGGCGCGTCTCCCGGCCCGCATCACCATGGCAACCGGGGGCGCCCGGCCCGCGTTCCCGAACCTGGGCGCGCGCCCGCGACCCCGCCCCTTCCGGCGCGTCTCCTGGGTCCCGCATCACCATAGCAACCCCGGGTCGGGGCGGTGGGACTGGCGTGACCTCCCGCGGGGGAAGGGATGGGAGGGGAGTGGTGGGCTGCGGGCGGTGAAGGAAGGGCGGAGGGAAGAATGCAGGGAGTGCAGGGCAGTGGACTTGGGTTTTCTCTGGGTGCGAGGTGGCGAACTGGTGGCCGCAAGGGTGCGGGGGTCTTGCTGCGAGGGGGCCGGGGCCGCAGGCAGGACTCCCCGGAGGGCCGAGGCGGGCGGGGGCCTGGGGTCCGGGCGGGCGGGCGGGCGGGCAGCAGGGGGCAGCAGCGGCTCGCCGTGCGCGGGGGATTGGGCGCGGCCTTCTCTGGACTGGGCGCCGAGCTTCGAGAGGCAGAGGGCCTTCCTCACCCTCGGATCCGACCCCCGGTGCCGCCCTGGCCCGGGATTCCGCGTGACGCTCCACGCCCGGGAGCGAACAGGCCTCTCTGCCCAGTGCCCGGTCCCCTCGCACCCAGGCTGTAGCAGCTCGCCCTGCGCGTGGCGTCGGAGCTAGTGGCTAAGAGCACGGGCTCTGAGCTCAGCCAGCCGGGACACGTTACCCTCCGGAGCCCCCGGGAGTCATCTGACAGTGGTGATCATGATAGTATTTATCTTAGGGATGCTTTCAGTGTTCAACGAGCTAATGGGACTTGTACAGTTTCTGGGCTCAGGTTCTGGCACATGGCAAATGCTCAATAAATGTTCATTTCTATTAGCAATAAATGCTTGCTAACTTGGGCAAATGACTTAACCTTTCTGTACTTGACCTCACTGAAAAATGGAGATAGTAATGGAACCCATCTAACACAATTGTAAGGATGATAAGAGTTAATATTTGTAAAGCCCCTAGAATGGTGCCAGGCACATAGTAAATGCTGTGTAAATGCTCTCCATTATTACCATGATTATATTTGTTATCACTATTATCATCGGGTTGCCCGTGGTGGCTTGGGAGTTGAAGAGGAACTGATTTTGTCCTGCTGCCACAAAGACCGTTAGTCTCTGGCTGCATTACAGATATATTTGCCTGCCTTTCTCCTTTTTCCTCTCAAAGTGTTTCAGCCTTTGACATGGTTAGAAGAGGCAATGTGGTGTCCTGAAAAGACCATGGGATGGTGATTCTGCTGGATTTTAGTGTTTGGTATGCTCCTGGTTCTTTGCGTGACCTTGGGCAGATCATGTACAGTTTCCTCAACTGCCTTGAAGGCTCTTTCCACGAAGGGTGGCTGGTATTATTTATTTGTATGTGTTTAGCCTTTTCTGGTAATATATTCAGTAAAAATTAGCCCCTTCTATGCCAGGGAGTCTTTAGAATAGTAAGGCAGAAAGTGGCAAGTGCCTGATGAGATGCTGTGGGGAGTAAATGTCTCAGTTTATACTTTGTGATTCTCATAGGTACAAATGCCAAGAAGTTTGGGGGTAAAATGAGGATGGTTCCATCCCTCCCTCCAACAAAAGATCTGGGAAGAACTCCCCCCGCCCATTTCTTAGACAGCAGCAATGCAGCTAAATGCACTCCTGCCTGCCAGTCTGATCGAGCAGCTGCTACAGATTCCCGGATTTGGACTCCCCCTGCCCCGCCACCTCCTCCACCAGCTGAAGCAGGAGCACCTCCTAATAGTAGTTTTCTTGTTTTGTTTACAGAACCCCTCCTTTAACTCACCAGAAGGTGAGGCTTCTATTTATCCTCCTTAAGTGATAACCCACTAGGTAAAATGGACCTTAAGAGCTTGTTTGGAGGCTATAGCAGGGGAGCGCAGCTGCCCGTATACACTTGACCGAAGAATGGTCCTCCTCTACTGGGGAAGGTTGTCCTCTTCGAGCGCGCACAGCTTGCAAAGGAACATGGAGCGGTGAGGGAGGAAGGGGACAACCGCCTAGCCAGCCAGATCAGCCGAATCAACCCTGGCGATCAATGGGGTGACAGATGTCACAGCCAGATCGCCCTCATATCCTAGGTAAAATGATAAGCCTTTTTGTGGAGGTTATGGGGCATTGGCTTTGAAAGTCAGAGGGGATTTGAGCCCCTCCCCATGTGACCTTGGTTAAGTCTCTAAGCCTCAGTTTCCTCATCTTTGGAACAAGGGTAGTAACACCCACGGCTGTTGTGAGGATTATATAGGATGTTGCACTTAAAGGGTCCAGCAGGGACGACTGGATGGCTCAGTCGGTTAAGCGTCTGACTCTTGGTTTCACTTCAGGTCATGATCTCAGAGTCTTGAGATCAAGCCTCCCCACCCCAGGCTCTGAGCTCAGCGGGGAGTCTGCTTGAGATTCTCTCTCTCCGTCTGTCCCTCCCCTTGCTCTTCCTCCCTCTCTAAATAAAATCTTTACTACTACTACTAATAATAAAAGGGGTCCAGCAGTCCCCAGTGCCGGACTCTTTGTCAGCATCAGCATTGTGATTTCTCTTGTTCGCTTACAAAAGGCAGGGTCATCATTTAGAGCCTTTTCCCTCTTTATTGCCTAGCACGTAGTAGGGGCCCCGCAGATGTTGCTGAATGAATGAGTGAATCCACCCAGGAAACTAGTAACAGTCAATTTCACATCGCCCTAACAGCAGCTAGCGTTTATTGAACACTCGTTCTAGAAACTGTATTACATCCCATTACCTCGTTTAATACTCAAGTTCAATGACCTTGTCTAGCCTTCTCATTGGACTCCTGAAGCGTTGGTGTCATTGATTCACAGTCCAGAAGCTGGCAATGACATCTGCTGTAGATTTCTATATCGTTTCCATAATGAGGCCGACAGCCCCAGCATTTCGGTAACAATGTAGCCTCTGCTAATAGAGGATGCTGGTGTCGTGCTGACGTCAGGGCCTGTGTTCCCATTTCCCCCAAGGATGAGCTGGCTTTCTTGATGAAATTTCCTCCTCTGTTAGTGGATTGCTTGACATTACACTCCTGAGACAGCAGGGCTCAATGCGAATTTATCACTGCAGCCCCACCGATTGCAACAGCCTTAGTTATCGGGGTGATAATGTCACTTAGCATCAGGTTTTTCCTTCTACCTCTCTGGCCACTTTCAGAGCAGCAGCTCTGGGTCCAAGGGAAGCATAGACCGGGGAAGGTATTTTTGCTTCTTCTGATCCCCTCACTGTATTTGACTTTTGGGTTAGAGAAGCTTTTAGGAATCGTCCAATCCAGGGCTTTTGATACTCTTCTGTGGAGGTTTTAGGGTTCAAAAGACCCACCACCACCACCACCAAAAGCAGAAATTGCTTTTTGGGAAGAAGTACTATCTGAACAGGCAGAGCTTGGGTCATCCCTCCTCTGGTTAAATCAGAGTGAGTTTGTGACATATCTGGATGTTCCTCTTTTGAGGAACAAGTTTCTTTTCATTCTTCAATAGAAACGTTGACAGCAAATCAGCACAATCATCAGGCAGAGGCTTTGAGCCAGGTATTTATGCACTGATGTGGTCATTCGGCACATTCCCAGGATACTATACTGGGGTGCTGGGGACACAGCAATGGAGAAAGGAAGTTCCTGCCATTAAGTAGCTTATGTTCAATATATGCCATGTAGTTCCTGTCCGAGCAGGTGACAAGGGAACCGATGTGAAGGAAGTACAGATTGATAAATGGTGGCAGAGCGGTCCAGGCAGAGGGGATGGCTGTGCAGTCTCTGAGCTGGAACTGGGGCAGGGCGGGGCTGGGGGGGGAGGGGAGACAAGAGAGGCGGGGTCTGGACTACCGGGACTCAGGGACCTTGGAATGGGCTTCAGATTGGCTTCGGAGGGAAATGGAAATACATCAGGGCAGTGAGAGTGGAGGAGCGACATGCCCTCCTGGATGGGGCTGTTCTGGCTACTGGGTGGCGAGCAAGAACGGCAGCTGGGAAGCTCTCCAAAGCGCCCAGAGTGAGGGGACGATAGCGTTGACTGGGGTGGTAGACTATAAAAAGGGGAAAGGCACTTGGATTTGGGATGCATTTTGAAGGCAGAGCTTAAAAGTTCTGCCAATGGGTTCCATGTTGGGCATGATGAAAGCAGAGTCCAGCCTGACCCCAGGGCTCGGGCCTGGGTCCCTGCGTGAAAGGTGCCATCTCCTGCGAACGAGGTTTTCCCATTATGGTGATTTGCCCAAGGTCGCACAAGCCCGATCTAGGGGCTAGATCAACAGATCCCAGGGCTAAGGCTTCCTGGTGCCAAGTAGGGTCAAGAGAATTTCATTTCTGCTGGCCCCACTCTGGGTTCAGGCAGCTGTGACCAGAGAGAGGCATGAAGTGGGCTTGGATGCCCAGATGCCCGATTATATATCATTTGGGGTTTTCATATAATGAAACTTTCATCCTTTGTACTCTTGATGGGTTTGACTACTTCCCCTTGGAGAGGGAGGCATGCGGCCTGAAGATGAGGTCAGCATTCCTTGTCACCACGGTTTCGCCAGCGTCTAACTGATGTGTGTTCCCCAGACTGGAAAATTTTGAAGCAAACTGAAATAAAGATTTGTGTAACATCTTATAACCTGTTTTTCTTTTTTCACTTGAAAGTATATCATGAACCTTTTCCTGCGCCATTAAATGTTCTTTTAAAATGGGATTTTAGGGCGCCTGGGTGGCTCAGTCGTTAAGCATCTGCCTTCGGCTCAGGTCATGATCCCGGGGTCCTGGGATCGAGCCCCTCATCGGGCTCCCTGCTCCGCGGGAAGCCTGCTTCTCCCTCTCCCACTCCCCCTGCTTGTGTTCCCTCTCTCCCTGTGTGTGTCTCTCTCTGTCAAATAAATAAATAAAATCTTAAAAAATAAAGAAATAAAATAAAATGGGATTTTAACCATTGGGATTAATTTAGCCCTGGCGGGGGGCGGGGCGAGGGGGTCTAAAGTTTTAACTTGGGTCTTTTGGGTTTAGACCAACAGGGAGAGAAGATTATTCCGCAATGGGCATGAAATACGTTAGGGGCCCCCTCCTGAGCTGGAGAGAAGCCAAGGAGAAGAGAACCCGGATGTAGCCCAGAGAGGTTAGGCGCGCTGTGGAGGCCGCATGCTGTCGGCTGCGGCCAGAGGTCTGTGCTCTAGAAACGGAACTGTTCCATCAGTTAGGAACCTATACCAGTAACAGCATACCACCTAAAGTGCCTTGGGGGAAAAAGGGGTTTTGTTGTTGTTGTTGTGTTGTTGTTGTTACAAGAGATCTGAATTGGGTCCTTGCTGGCATTGGTTCAGCGGCTAAATGTTGCTCTCAGAAACTCAGGCTTGTATATCCTCTCCCTCCTCTCTTCCTTGGCAGGTTGGCTTTTGTTGTCATGGCCACAAATCATCTGCCCTCGCTCCTGGCATTAAATCTTCCCTCAAGGCAGGAAGAAATGGGAAAAGGGCCTTGCCAGCTGGGTTCTTTCAATCAGGAAAGCAAGAGCGATCTCAGAGCCGCATCCGCACCCCGGGGCCAGCAGCCTTCGCGGGGCCAGACCCCATCTCGGAGCTGCCTGTGGCTGAAAGAGCCGCTGGCCTGTGGGTGTGCAGCTTTGAGAAGAGAACTTTCTTGTAAAGGCCGACAAGGGAGAGATGGGTCGGGGGCTGCAGTGTCTCGTGGAACCATCCCACGAGCCGTGGCTGGAATTGAAAATGTTGCAGCAGCCACATTTAAAGCCAGGCGTTACCGAACGACCCCAGCTGAAATCAATGTCCAAAACAGGTTTCATTTGATGCAATATACCCCAAAATCAATTTCAGCATGTAATCAATATAAAACGTTACTAATGAGATATTCTGGAGGTTTTTTTGGTTTGTTTGTGTGAAGTCTTTGAAACGTGATGTATATTTGACACATACCGCACATCCCAATTCGGACAAGCCACGAGTCAAGTGACCACTAGCCACGTGTGACTGGTGGCTACCTAGCGGCCGGGCACAGACAGCATGCTGAGGGGACAATGCAGCAACATGTTTGCCATATCTGTTTTGTTCCTACTAGTGTTTTCTGTAATTATTTTCCTTTTAATTCTCCCAATGGAATTTGGAAAATGTCACTTGGTCTCCGCCTGCTGAAGAAAAAGAAGAAAGGGGGATTTGGGTTTGTGTTAGGACTCAAGTAACACAGGGAAGGGCAGTGGAATTTAGACTTTGGCATCATTGATGGGCGGGAGGAAGGGAACAACGAGAGGAGGCTGGTTACTGTAGTGGTAAAAAAGGAACATTCTTTTTTTTTTTTTTTAAGATTTTATTTATTTGGCAGATAGATACAGAGAGAGAACAAGTAGGCAGAGAAGCAGGCAGAGGGAGAGGGAGAAGCAGGCTCCCCGCTGAGCAGGGAGCCCGATGCTGGGCTCGATCCCAGGACCGTGGGATTATGACCTGAGCCGAAGGCAGCCGCTTAACCGACTGAGCCACCCAGGCACCCCAAAAAAGGAACATTCTTGTCAACATCAAAATATAGCTGGTGACAGAGGCAAATGTTTTGTAGACCATGAGGAAAACAAAAGTGTCAATAAAAGTACTATAATGCCAGATATAGTCCCTGTTAATAGCATATTTTATTCTATTTTTTTTATTCTATTTTTTTAAGTAAAAAAATTACGAGAGCGCGTGTGCGCATGCGCACGAGCAGGTGGGCGGGGCAGGGGGAGAGGGAGAGAGAGAACCTGAAGCAGGCTTCACACCCAGCACGGAGCCGGACAGGGCCCATCCCAGGACCCTGAGGTCATGATCTGGGCCAAAATCAAGAGTCAGACTGAGCCACCCAGGCGTCCCTATTAATTTTTTATACTTATGATGTATATATATATATATATATATATATATATATATATATATATATATATACTTATACACATTTTTGTGTATTTTAAAAAGTTGAAATAAAGATTTTTGTAACATTTTATAACCTGTTTTTTCATTTTAAAAAGGCATTCCGAATCTTTTTCTGTGTCACTAAGAATTCTTTTAAAATAGAATTTTAATAATTATAAATGTGTAGTATTCCATCGTATAGGTGTACTATAATTTAATTTAACCAGTCTCGTCTTGGACATTTAGGTTGTAGGCAAGGTTTGCCTGCATAATATTGCTATAAATATCTGTACATAAATCTTGGTGCACATTTCTGGTTTTCTGGCCGAGGGGTTATGAATATTTTAAGGCGATTCATGCATGTTAACATCCTGAGACTTTGTACTAATTGGGACTCCTGACAGCATTGAAGGACAATGCTCATTTTATGAGGAAGAACTTTCTAACAGTGTTGCCAAAGAAAGCATGGGAGGCAGTGAGTTCTCTGGCATGAAGACTGTTGGAACATAGGCTAAAATCCTTTTTCCTACTACTGAGCCTCAACTGTGACAGCTTCTAAAAGGAGCAAGTCCCTTTCTCTTGCCCCCTCATTGAGGCAAGATAGATAGTTTGCTGGAGAAAATACTGTAGAAAGAAATGCTATATTGGGGCCAGAGCTAGGGTAAATGACCTTTAAGGGTCCTTCCAACCTGAATGATCTATGTACAATGCTTATATTTTTCTGACCAGTTGTCCATGTGAAGTTTCTGTGCTGATCTGTATGTTGTTCCTCTGTGCCCTCAGGAGGCAGGGATCTAGTGATCTCCTCGAAGGCTTTCCCAAAGTATGAATCTTTTTGAAGTAGGGGAGATTCTCCCAGAAGATGGAAAGTGTGTCCTAAAATCAGCATTCTGTTGTTTGGCTCTTATATATCCTGATCTTCTGTCTAGTAGTTCTGTTAGTTGCTGAGGGGGGGGGTGTTGAATCCAACTGTAACCAGTGGATTTGTCTGTTTCTCATTTTGGCTCTCTCAGTTTTTGCTTCTTGTATTTTGATGCCCTATTGTTTGGTGCATACATATTTAGAATTCTTATGTCTTTGTGGGTTGATTCTTTTTTCAGTATGTAATGTCCCTCTTTGTCTCTAGTAATTTTCTTTGCTCTGAAGTCTACTTTATCAGATATTAATATAGCTACTCCTGGTTTTTTAAATTTTTAATGTTTGCATGTTGTATCTTCTTATACCCTACCTATGGGTCAAATTACCTGTGTTTTGAATTTGAAGTAAGATTCTTATAAGCAGCATATATTTTGATCATTTTAAAAAATCCACTCTGTTAATTTCTGTCCTTTGATTGCTCTATTTAGACTATTTACATGTAAGGTAATTATTGATGTATTAGAGGTTAGACTTGCCATTTTATTATTCATTGCCTATTTGTTTCCTCAGGTTCTCATTCCTGTTTCTCCTTTCTTGCCTTCTTATGGATTCCTGAAATTTTTAAGGATTTCATCTTGATTTATTTATAATGTTTTTGAGTATATCTCTTTGTGTGATTTTCTTAGTGGTTGCTGTCAGTATTACATTATACATATGTGACTTCACCACTTCGAGTAAAGTGTGGAAACCTTACTTTCATTTGGGTCCCTTTAACTTCCCCGCTTTTAAATATATTTTACACGAGTATCAGATGGTGTTTTATTTTGGTTTCAGTCATCAAATGTGCTTTGTAAAACTCATGAGTAGAAGAGTCTATTGTATGTGCCCATATTTCTGTTTTTTCCATTGTTCCTTCTTCCTTCCTGATGCTCCAGGATACTTTCTTTTATCGTTTCCTTTCTGCTTAAAGAACTTCCTGTAGGCAGTTTTTAAGGTACATCTGCTGGTGTCAAAGTCTTTTAGCTTTCCTTTGTCTGAGAATGGCTTTATTTCCCCTTTATTCACAAAGGATAATTTGGCTAGACATAGAATTCACAGTTGACAGCTTTTCTGTTCTAGCTGGCCTCCATGGCTTCATGAGAATCTGTCATTCAAATTGATATTCTCCCATAGGTGATGCATCATTCCTCCCTGGCTGCTTCCAAAATGCTGTATTTGCCTTTAGTTTTTAGAAGTTTAATTATCATGTGTCTTAGTGTGGATTTCTTTAGATTCACTCTCTTTGTGATTCACTCAACGTCTTGAGTCTGCAGCTTTGTGTCTATAAAATTTGGAAAGTTTTCAGCCGTTGTTTTTTTGAGGTCTCTTTTAGCCCCTCTCTTTCTGGGACTCCAGTGATGAATGTTAGCTCTTTCTGTTATTGTCCCACCAGCCCCTGAACTCTGTTCTTCTTTTTTTTTTTTTTTTTGTCCCAGTCTAGTTCCTCTCTTTTGATCACACTGGTTAAAGTCTACTGGTCTGCCCTCAAGTTCACTGATTCTGTTCTTTCATCTCCTCCCCAACATGCAGACCATCCAGTGAGATTTTTATTTTCATTAACACATTTTTCAGTTCTACCATTTGCATTGGTTCTTTTTTATAATTTCTATTTCTTGCCAAGATTTTCTATCTTTTCATTTGTTTGAAGAGACTTTGTAATTGGTTGTTGAAGCATTTTTATGACAACTGCTTTAAAATTCTTGTCTGATAATTCCGACATCTTGGCATCAGTCAATTGATTATCCTTTCTCTTCCGAGTTGTGATTTTCTTGGTCCTCCGTATAAAGGGTCATTTTTAAAAATTTTTGTTTTATTTATTTTTTTGAGAGAGAGAGCACATGTGGGCATGCATTGGGAGGTACAGGGGAGTGCAGGTAGGGGCAGAGGGAGAGGGAGAGAGAGGATCATAAGCAAGCTCCATGACCAGCACAGAGCCCAATGTGGGGTTTAATCTCACAACCCTGAGATCATGACCTGAGCTGAAATCAAGAGTCAACTGCCTAACTGACTAAACCACCCAGTCGCCCCAGTGGGTTATTTTTTTGTTGTTTCCTGGACATGTTGTCCATTATGTTAGGATAGTGGGGGTCCTATTTTTTATTTCATTTTAGCAGGCATTCACTATGCTTAGGTTTAGCACCTAAGTCCTGGCCTACTTTGGTGGGCTGTGGTTTCAATGACAGTTTAATTTTCAGAGCCTTTGCAATGTTATTTGGATCTGTTTGTTTATCTGGTGCTGCTGGGACTCCCATAGGCCCCTGCTGGTGTTCCCAGCACTGTAGAAAGGGGTGGAAGGGGTTTCCCCAGACTGGAGCCCATGGGTATCCCTTAGTCAGGGAGGGGAGTCTCTGGCCCATGGCGACAAAGAGGTTTCTTTGGCCGGGCACTTGCTGTGGCAGAATCCCTCTTGTTGATGTCACCTGGCTACCTCCATCTCTGGGTGGGGCAATGGAGTTTCAGGCCCGTGGGGACAAATATGCTTCCTGGGCCAGGCTGCTTATGATGTCCACTCACCCGTGCCACTCCCACCCACCACCCCAGTATCTCTTGGTAGAGACAGAAGTCTTGGGTGCAATGGAGAGGCAGAGCTGCACATTTTTTTCCAATGGGTCTCCCATTCGATCCCACTTGCCAGTACTGTCGCTCACCTGGTGTGTAGGGGTGATACTTGTTAGATCTGGGGAAGAAATGAACCCAAAGTGAGACCAACCTGGGCTGCCTTCTGTTGCCGGGAAAGTTTGGGCCTAGGTCACCTTACTTTTGGTGGGAGGATGTAAAACAAGAACTCATCAGTGACTTTTATGAGAGTGCCCTGGCCTCCTCCCCCCACTTCCCTTCTTCCCTTGCTCTTTGTGCAATAATTGCTTGTTGAGTGACCCTCATGGTTGACTGGACATTGTGCCTGGCACTCTACCTGTCTCCAAAGCACTCTGAAATTATACCCTTGTATAATGACTTGGGGAGCCAAGTCCCACTCATCTTTGCAGAACACGTGGCTGATGGTTGTCTTGTTCAGTCAAATGCCTGTATTTGATGGCTAGGCATGTCCACTTAGCAGGTACCAAGAAAGCAGGGGGGGGGGGGGAAAGGAATTGAAAGCTTGCCCTCATTGTTCCATAGGTTCACAAAAGTTCTGGGCTGCAATCTGAGTAGAATTTCCTTTTTCTGTCTAGTATGAATAGTTCATAAGAGTCAGGAGGTCTTATGGAAACAAATAGGAGTATATCAGACAACATCTTGACAATCTCCTACCCTCATTTTTGGCATATTTTTCTCTCAAAAGGTCTAGTTGTCCATTATCAACACCAGAGCTTCCTACCTTTTAAATATTTCCTTGTCAAGGTAAGCTTTTAGTTTTGATTTTGTTAAAGAAAGGGCCGTGTCACAATAGGTGTCCTCTGCCCAGTGTGGTCTTCCTTATGTGTTTGTGAATCAGTCCCAGCTGGCTGCGTCCTGGTCCTGGGGAACCTTCCTGCACTGCTCTGCCCAGAGATCTAACTCTACCCGGAAGTCCTTACTGTAATATCAGACCCATGCAATTATGTCCTGTGTTACTATTTCTCCTGCCAAGGCATTTAACTCTAGCTTAATGTTTTATTTAATACAACTTAGAGTCAAATCCAAAATCTTATCATGCTCTACAAGGGTCCCCATGATCCTGCTACCGTGGAAGCTCCTCACTCCCGCCTCGTCCCTCTGTCTCAGTCAC
Source organism: Callorhinus ursinus (assembly GCF_003265705.2). Lineage (NCBI taxonomy): Eukaryota > Metazoa > Chordata > Mammalia > Carnivora > Otariidae > Callorhinus > Callorhinus ursinus. Next base: position 401,749 of record NW_027397091.1, read on the forward strand.
ACTGTCCTTCCTGACCCTTGAGATGTCAAATGCATACACTGTTGAATCCTCAGTGCCTACTGCTGTGCCTGGTGCAAGAGACATGCAATGAATAGCTATTGAATTAATTAATGGGTGAATTTAAATAAAGTTTACTATCTTGTCACGAAAAATGTAGTCCGTGTTTATTTGAGAACGTTAGGAAATATAAAAATGTAGGAAACCTTTACATAATTCCACATTTGAGAGGCAAAACATAATTTACACTCTTTAAAATAAAATATTTTGTCCCAATCCTTTTACTATTTATGGTATTTTGGTTGCTTTGTTTTCTATGGTTATATTCACAATATATTTTGTGGTGGAACTCGATCTTTTTACGTGTGTTCACCTTGCTTTTTCTAACTGTTATGTCATATTTACTTATTTTTTACTGCTCCTTATTCCAAAACGGATTTGAGGCCATATGAGATCTATAAATACAGGATTTCCTAGTATTGCCTGCAGGAGGCAAGCTGTGCCTTCATCCTACTAAGTGTTTATGGAGCGAATGAGCGTGTCTGGGGCAGCTTGCTTCCCAGTGGAGAGCAGATGCATGATTGTATCTGACTCCAGGAAGCGCCCAGTGCCTCCCAGTTCTGCCATGGCATAGAGCCTTTGATGCTGAGTTCTGTCCCTGACAATTTGTTGTCCCTGTCTGTGTTTGCATCTCTTTTCCGGCAAAGAACATGTCTGAAGGTCTGGTCACAAGGAGTGGCCTCCCTCTGGACCAGATGAGACTCGTTGCATCCCGCAGACATGCATTACCCAAAGTGCTCTTTGCACGCAAAGAATGCGAAGCTCCAGCCCAGCAACTAAAATGTATGGGCACCTCCTTCCCTCCCAACCCCTGGAGGCATACACTCCAGACAGGGCCCAAACTGCCACTACCCTCCACCCTACCAAGGCCCAGGATCCTCTGGTTGGGAGTTTGCAGAGAGGGTGAGCTGCATGGGTTTGTCAGAGGCCAAGGCTCTACAATGGGGTCCCCAAGTTACTGGGACAAGTGATTTCACCACACTCCTTCTGGCCACAGGATCCTTACACAAGTTGCTCTACACACACATACACCTGCCTGCCCCCAACCTACACCCACATCAGATCTCAGCTCCAAAGTTACTTCCTCCAGGAAGCCTTCCCTGCACCCTGGGTTCCATCACATGACCAATGACATGGTCTCATAGCAAAGCACTGTATATCCTTCTTTTCTTGCACTCATCATAGTTAATAGCTACACATTGTTTTTGTAGGCCTTGCCGCCCCCCCCACTGGACTGTAAGCTCAGTGAGGGTAGGGACCGTGTCCACTTTTGTTCACTGTGCCTAGAACATGATGGCGCTCCATAAATGTTTTTAAATGAATGAATGAATGAATGAATGAGGGACATTTGGGTTGAGGCAGTAAAGAGTACTGGTTATGAGGGTGAGCATTGGAGCCAGATATTTGGACTCAAACCCAGCTGTGTGGCCTTGGATAGTGCCATAACCTCTCTGTGCCACCATTTCCCTGTCTGTAAAATGGAACTAATAATACCACCTGTCTCGGGCAACTGGGTGGCTCAGTCAGTTAAGCGTCGGCCTTCGGCTCAGGTCATGATCCCAGGGCCCTGGGATCAAGTCCCACATCTGGCTCCCCGCTCAGCGGGGAGCCTGCTTCTCCTCCTGCTGCCACTCCGCCTGCTTGTGCTCTCTCTCTGTCAGATAAATAAATAAAGTATTTTTTAAAAATACCACTTCTCGGGCGCCTGGGTGGCTCAGTTGGTTAAGCGACTGCCTTCGGCTCAGGTCATGATCCTGGAGTCCCGGGATCGAGTCCCGCATCGGGCTCCCTGCTCGGCAGGGAGTCTGCTTCTCCCTCTGACCCTCTTCCCTCTCATGCTCTCTATCTCTCATTCTCTCCCTCTCAAATAAATAAATAAAATCTTAAAAAAAAAAATACCACTTCTCTCATGGCGTTGTTGTGAAGCTCCAATGAGGGACTCTATGTAAAGCCTTCAAGCAAAGCCACACTCATAGTAAGTCGTCAACATACATTAGCTATGTTCATGACTACTATCCTACTCTTTTGGCCAGTAGAAGTATTGCTATAATGAATATCCTTTTACATATATCTTGATACACTTTTTTACGAGTATTGTAATAGGTGAGACTCCTAGAAGTTGAATTGTTGCATCAGAAGGTTAATTTCTTTTTATTTTGGTGTATAGAGTAAGGGAGAGATCTAATTTTGCACTTTTCCAAATGGAGAGTCATGGGAGACCAACGCCCCTGTGAGTTTCAGGGTCAGCAGAAATCAGACCTTCAGAGAGGGGATCAGAGAGGACCAGTATTTACTTAACTCAGGTAGGATGCCTTGATGGATACTTTTCACTACACCCTTTGGCCTCCCTTATCCCTCTGAGGCTCCCTGAGGGTTGCAGAGATTAGGATTCGGGGAATCTTCTGTATCTTCTGTGCTTGAGCTTTCATTCTGTGTACTGTGGGAAGTCATGACAGTAAAACAACAGCTCCCAACCCTGCCCTACACGACAATTAACCACTCTCTAACTGCCAATCTAGACTCATTGTCTAGGTGTCTTATGTCTGGGTTTTTGTCATGAGATCAGCTGTGTCTTAGACCTGGGACTTTTTTTTTTCTTTTTTTAAAGATTGTATTTATTTATTTGACAGAGAGAGAGACAGCGAGAGAGGGAACACAAGCAGGGGGAGTGGGAGAGGGAGAGGCAGGCTTCCTGCTTAGCAGAGAGCCTGATGCGGGGCTCGATCCCAGAACCCTGGGATCATGACCTGAGCCAAAGGCAGACGCTTAACGACTGAGCCACACAGGTGCCCCAGACCTAGGACTTTTCAATATAACACAAGAGCTTTCCCTGCAGTGGAGAAGATTTCCAGCCCAGCGCCTCCCCAGCAGCAGGCCACGCCATGGCCTCTCACACTAGCCAGTTATCCCAACACCATTTCTTATACAAGGGTCTGTTTCTCCATCCAGTTCCGTAGCTGTTCCTTCATTCCACTGCCATGGTTCTTGTTTCTCAAAAAATTCTTGGCTATAGTCTCATCCAAGAAAAGTTGAGAGTCAGGTTATCTAAATTGTGCCCCAACGCCTGCAAAGTATTTGTCTATACACACGTGTACACACACCTGCTAGTGCACACCCATGTACACATTCTCACATACGTGTGCTTCCACTGGAAATTTCACTGGGATTATATTGAACCTATGGAAGAACTTGGAGGGGTTCAATTTCAATACGGAGTCTTCCCCTTCTAGAACATGGAATATTGTTCCTTTTATTCAAGTCTTTTATGTTCTTTAGTAAGATTTCGTAGTTCCTCTGTAAAGGTCTCACACATTTTGTATCCCGTTGTTGCCTTTGTCAGTAGGGCTTTATTTCTCATATTTTTTCAGTTGGCGCCTCATGGTAAGAGGTGAACTGAGAACTTGTAAGACAGAGGGCTAAGCTGATTTTAGTTGCCACGTTACATGCACAGTGCTAAATCAGACACTGTAAACAGCTCCCTGGCAGGGATTAGAATAAGCCAGCATTCCTTGCAGGGCATGGAGTACACAGCTGGTCAATAATGTCTTTACTTGGTTTGGTTGCCATATAGCATTGAATACTCAAGGGTTCACCTTTTACCTCATAAATAGTATTCCTGAGCAATCCAGATTGGCTTACAGAATCATTTAAAGTAACCAAGGGAAGGTGACATTGAAGTATCTTTCTAGCCGATCAACTCTTATCTGTTTCTGCATTTTCTTGGAGTGCTTTCCTTACCATGTCTTACCAGGTTTGCACTGGTGATAAGGTTTGCCTAGGGGTTTGCAGTTCCTCCTGCAAAAGGATCTTCAAGGATCCTTTGACCTTCAGTTTTCAGTCTCTAAAATCAAGGTAGGATCCTATACGACTTCTTTCTTCCCTTCTCTTCCTTCCTTCCTTCCTTCCTCCCTTCCTTCCTTCTTTCCTTCCTTCCTTACCAATTGATATAACCCTTTTATTGAGTTATAATTGACATACCATACAATTTGCCCAGTTAAAGTATACAATTCAATCAGTGGTTTTTGTAGTATATTCACAGAGTTGAGTGACCATCACCATCACCATCACCATCAATTTTAGAACATTTTCATCCCACTAAAAAGAAATCTTGTACCTATTAGCAGTCATTTCCATTTCCTTGTAACCCTCCCCAGCCCCAAGCAACAACTAACCTACTTTGTCTCTATACACATGCCTATTCAGCACATTCTGTATAAAAGGAATCCTACAATATGTGGTCTTCGGTGAGTAACTTCTTTCACTTAGCATGATGCTTTCAAGGTTCATCCATGTTGTAGCATCTATCAGTACTTCATTCCTTTTTATTGCCAAATAATATTCCATTGTGTGGATTTACCACATTTTATTGACTCATTCATGAGTTCATGGACATCTGGCTTATTTCTATTTTTTGGCTTATGGATAACACTACGATGAATGTTCATGGACAAGTTTTTATATGGATATATGTTTTCATTTCTCTTGGGTATTGAGTGTATTTGCTGGATCTAGGAGTGTAATTGCTGGATCATATATATGATAACTGTTTATCCTTTTAAGGAACTGCCAAACAATTTTCCAAAGCCACTGTACCATTTACATTCCCACCAGCATTGTATGAGGGTTCCTTGCCAACACTTGTTATTATCTCTCTTTTTTATTATAGGCATCCTATAATGGTGAGTGGGAAGCCATATTTCATCATGGTTTTGAATTGCATTTCCCTGACATCTAAAACTATACTGCTACCTGAATGTGGTATTTAAATGTTATCTTGTCTTTCCTTGGGGCTACCCGGCTATATTTGTGATGGGGATTCACGCTTATTTTTTCCCTGCAGATTCCAGAAACCCACACAACTAGACAATGTGCTGTATGACCATTGTTATTCTGGCATAAAGGGTGGGACTTGAATAGAAACTCAAGAGGAAAGAAGCATCTAGAATGCATGTGGCTCGTGACCAAAAAAGAAAAGTGGTTATTTAGATATCTCAATCAACCATATATCCTTGTCACAGATATTACAACACTCAGAACTAAATCAAGAAATGAACTTTTTTTAGAAGCCCTCATTAATTATTAACTCCTTATGTGCCTCATAGGAAGAAAAAAAAATTTTAAGATTTTATTTATTTTATTTGAGAGAGAGAGAGAGCGGGTGGGGGAAAGGGAGAGGAAGAGAGAATCTTAAGCAGACTCCCCACTGAGCATGGAGCCCGACACAGGGCTCCATCTCACAACCCTGAGATCATGACCTGGACTGAAACCAGGAGTCCGACGCTCAACCGACTGAGTCACCCAGAAGCCCCTCATATGAAGAAAAATTGAATGTGTCTTAGCTGACATAAAAATGCTGCCTGTGGTCTGGAAAGTTCTCACAGGCTGATTAAGTTGGAAGTGTTCCCAGTGGATGAGTGAGGAGGAAGCACCAAAAGTGAGCTTAGGATAAAGATTCCTGAGCCCAGGGGACAGGACCTGTAAGACTCGCAAGTCTAAAAGAATAACATACAAGGGGAACGAAAAGAGAAAAGAAATACAAGCTGATAAGAGAGAGAAATGGGAGAAGTTAGTACTTTTGTCAGCATTGGGCCCTCTGTAGTCTGAGTTGAAGGAGAACCAGAGAATGCATTCGCTGGGGCAATTCCTTGCTTGCTGTGTGACAGGCATAAGACTAAGCGTGTCACACAGATTATTTCATTTACTCCTCATACCCCCCCTTCCGCATTTTACAGGGGAGTAAAATGAGGCCAAGAGAGATTGTGTAACCTGTCTAAAGTCCATACGTGGCATATGAAACTAAGCCTTTCTGGATCTTAACTACTCAGAATTCTGGGTGTTTTCACAAGGTAGTGGATGACAAACTAGTCAAGTTTGGGTATAAATGGAATTTGGGTGGAACTAAGAAGAAAATAGAGGTTTCTTAGTAAACTGCCAAGAAAAAGACCCACATTAGGCAAGGCTAGACTCAGGTACCTATATCAAAGAATTAAGACTGAAGATTCTCTTAAAAAAAAAAATAAGCAAAGTAAGTCTTACAAAGACTTGGATGGTCTTTATGATTGTATAGGAAATTGTATAGGACTGCACATCCAGGTATGAAAATGCACGTGGGCAGCCCTCGTTCCTTGCCCTGTGTAACCAAATCAACTCTCGCATCTGCAGCTGAGAAAAACTGGGGATGTTGTTATGTTTTCCTGGGAGGAGTGAGGAGTATTCTGGAAAGACTAAAAAGAAAAAAAGTCTTTCTTGGCCAATGTTAAATTTAGCTCTAAGACAGAAGTCAGTCTCTCAGATGTTGGGGAATTTGACAATGAAGGGCTTTGCTGGGCGTCGTGTCTTCATTCTAGCTCATGATACTCTCCTGTAAGGTGTGGCAGCAATAAAAACTATGACTTGTAGCAAAAAAAAAGCCATCAAACCCCCCACCCCCCATGCCCATTTCTCAGAGAAGCACGGCTTAGTACTTTGGGTTCTTGGCAGTTTCCAAAGCAGAGCCAGTTTGGAGGAACCATTGCTTTGTGCTAACAGCTCCTCCCTAAGACATGCCTTTATGACTGAGACCCCTGGAGCCAGGGACTGGCTGGGAGAAGGAGCAGATTCCTGGACCGGACAGCTTGGGGGTAATAAAGATCAAAAGTCCCTGGTGCATCACTCCACTCATCACATGTTAATTGGGGCTGCTCTGGATTCTGGCCAGGGTTGGAGGATTCACCCTGCGTTTCTTTTTACAGGCTTTGTGACCATCAGCCTTTGTTTCTTCTCTTGGGACTTGTCTCGGGGAAATCCCAAACCATTTCAATACGGCACAGTCATGGAGTCAGAGGCCATCAGAAAGAATAGGCATTTAGAGATCATGCGGTCATCTCCAAGCTTGTTGTTAAAGCTCCCATAGATGGGGAGTTTGGCTGTAGGCACACCTTACCTGGACTACACCGTTGTTTTTTTTTTTTTTCTTTTTGCGGAGAAGCTCTAGGCTTTCTTTGAACATTTACTTAAGGTTATATCTTTATTTGGAACTGTGACAGACAGAGATTGGAGGTTGGCAAGGAGGACAGAGAGGCCATGAAGATTTAGAGTGTACCTCCCAACCTACCCCCCACCTCCACGGGTGGGAAGGTGTCTCAGGGTTCCCAGAGGACCCAGAGGAGTGCCAGAAGGACTCACAGGATTCAACATAGAGTTGTATTCATGGCTAAGATTGATTGAATTAACGAAGGGAAAAGGTACGTGGGGCGAAGTCCAGAGGAAACCAGGAGCCAGCTTCCAAGAGTCCTCTCCCACCAGCCTTACACAGGACCAGCTTAATCCCTCCAGCAGCCAACTGTGACTACCCATGTCAGATGCTGGCTGCCGGGGAAACTCACCTGAGACTTAGTGTCTAAGGTTTGTCCTGGAGGCCGGTCACATAGACCCCCTCTGCCTAGTATATACCAAAATTCCAGCCTTGTAGAAGGAAGACAGGCGTGAAGCACAGACCACGATGTTGGCACAGAGTCTAGGCACAACAAGCCCCCTTGGTCATCTCGGGGAAGGTCCCTGCCAGTGCTGGGAACCGTTTGCCAGTCAAGTTCCCAGATGCCAGCCAAGGGCCAGCCTCGCAGAGCGGGCCTTTCTGAGGACAAGCAATCTCGGACCTGCTGTACCAACACTTCTCTGGGCAGAAAGGAAATCACGTTTCGTTCTTTATTCTGTGAGAACCTAGTGTTGCTGTCAGTATGGCGATCGTTTGTCATCATCCGTGCCAGACTCGCATTTCTAATAGGCGTCTCTACTCTAATGTCCTCGGATGCCTCAAACCCGGTGTGTCCCAGACTAAGCTCATCACCCCGCACATTCTGGTAGTGAACCGCTCCTCGTGTCTCCCCGCCGGTGACTTCCACCTCTGTTCTACCCTCCACAGCTAACTAGGCGCCACGTCCTCCCGTTCAGATTGCTTATGTATCCCGAAACTTCTCCTCATCCCTCCTGCCACTCCTTTGTCCAGCTTTGGTTGTCTTACTCGAGGGCAGTCATTTTTTCACGAGATCTTTCCCTGTAACCACTCTCTCTTGTTCCCAGCCACCGTCCAGAGCATGCTGCAGCCAGAGTTCTCCTTGGTTTTTCTTTTTCATCAAAACCACTTTTTTCCCACTCTTTGTTTGAAGCAGTCTGACTCACTAAACTATTTCTTTTATTTGGAAAAGCAACATAGGCACCTGGTAAAAAGTCAGGGAGTACCGAAGGGTATGCAGTTTTCGAAGAGCAAGCTCTCTCACTTGGTATTTCCCGGTGTCCTTCCCTGGGGGCTGACATTTTGTTGCATACCCTTCCAGAATGTTCTCTGCCTGGACAAGCATGTGTGTGTGTACATCCTTGAAACACGCAGGCTCTGTATACCTCCCACATGAGTGGGAATACACTGTACACACGGGTCTGTGCTTTGCTCTTTTTGCTTCATATGTTACCTTAGAAACCTTTCCTTATGTGCTGACCTTTCACATTTCTTCAAGGTTCCAGAACGTTCTAGCGTATGAGTGTGATTTATTTAACCAGTTATCTCTTGATGGATATTTGTGTTATTTCTAGGCTCTTGCTACTCTAAAGAGTTATCCTTGAAGACACAGATCTTATCTCCTGCCCTTTCCGAGCTCAGGCCGGTCACATGATTTCCACCGTTTACAGCTGTGCCCCTAGCTGGGAACCAGAGATGCAGACACATTGGCTTGGGGTTCCGTGTAGAAAGATGATAATGGAACTGATAAGTGATTACAATCTATATTAAGACAACAGTTCTATTATGGTGTAAGATGTAGAATCGTCATGAATTTTGCAGATGGTGGTGGAAGACTTCAAACGAAATTTGGGGAGGCTTCCTCAAGCTACACTCCCAGACCCCCTAAGGCACATGTTCTCCTTTCTTGCTTAAAGGTCATTCATGGAATGGTCTAGGACCCAAGTCCACAGGACCCAGTCGGAACTTCCTGGCACAGGTGTGCCTGTTGTTTCTCCCCAGGCACTCTTTGTTTCATACACACAGAACTACTTGCCATCCTCTATTCCCCTTGCGGGAAAGGTTTCTGCCCTTCTCCATCTGGTGTACTGCCCTTCCCAAGAGAAGCACTGTAGCCTAGCGCTGTGGAGCCAGGCCCCCTGGCTATGCCACATTTCTAGCTGTGTGATTTTGGGCAAGTCACTTAACCTCTCTGAGCTTCACTGAACTGACTGGTAAAAAGCAAGTACTCAAAGTACCTGGTAAAATTGTTGTGAGGTTTAAGCGGGTTCATACAGGATAAGTACTTACTTAGAACAGCACCTGGTACACGGTAAGTATTATATAAAGGTATTGCTACTAATGTTATTATTATTTTTATTATTCAAGGTCTAGTTTCCTTGATTCCTCTAGGTTCCTTCTTCGTAGGTACTTGCACATTACTCGACTTACTCTTCCCTTTAGGCAATGCTCCCATGGAGAGATGGGACCCTGCCTTATTTATCTTTACAACCCCTCTTTGACACACGGTAGATAATTTGTTGATGTTGTATAGATATTCACTGAATGAGAGCATAATTATAATAATAATGGTCTGAATTCTTATATCTGCTTTCATCTCCTTGTCCTGTCAATTTGTTTATGTAGCAATGGATGAGTTTTTGTCCTAAAGGGGCTTTTCACATCCTCAGGAGGGTTTGTACGTGAAAACTTCATTGTGGAAACCATTTACATTAAACCGGTGTTTCTCCAACCATGTTTATGCTCATAGTTATTCTCCAGAAACAGGTTCCGCCAATAAATGTTTGAGAAACGCTAGCTTGCACAAAATTAACCAGATACCATGACCATAGTTCTTCTCAGATCTTTTACTAGGCTAATTAAGGGTGAAGGGAGAGAAATGTGGGATAAAATTAGCAAATTTCTTAACTCTTTTTGACCAGAGGACTTTTTCTCAGAACCATATCGACAGCTAGTGGGACTAGTTCTGTGGAATGTGGCTGATGAAAAACTGCACCAACTTAGCCTCATTCTCTCCGCACGCGGACTAGCCTGGGGCTTGGCCGCTGCGATTATGGGGCCATTTAACTGCCGTCTGTGGTCCCAGGCCTGTAGAGCATCTGTACCTCTCTCCTGGAACCTTTATCAAAGAGTAACTGTGTTATCCATTCGGGACAGATTTACCGAGCTTCTGCTACGTGCACTGACCTTGAAGGAAACAGGACTCTTGCCGCCAGGGAGCTATCTGGGGGCTCAGCCCCGAGGCCTGGTATGAGGATGGGGGAGAGTGGCGCCCTCTGCTGGCTGCACTGGGAGCTCGGCGGAGGAAACCAGCGTCTCTGGTCCAGACTTCTCAGGGTATATATAGGGTGATGGAGGGGGAGATTGAAGTCTAGGGAGAGGTAATATAAAAAATTCTTTTAAGTTCAAACAGCTAGTTGGAAGCCGCCTGGAAGCAGTATTTTTCCACTGCATCTCACCGCCTCTGAAGCTCAAGTGTCTGAATCAGAGAAACATACACACAGACGAGAGCATCCTGGCAAGAATTTATTTCATGTAGTTGCCCGGAGGTTCTTACAATTGTTCTGGGCCATCAGATTGGATATCCTTCCCACTTCCATTTGCTTATACACGATCCCAGATCCTATTTATTTGGACGTAGGCATTTGACCCTTAAATAGCACAGGCTTGAACTGCCTGAGGCTGCTTATATGCGGATTTTTTTTTCCCCAGTAAAACAGTACAGCACTGAAAATGTATTTTCTCTTCCTTATGATTTTCTGAATGCTGTATTTTCTCTAGCCTACTTTACTGGAAGAATACAGTATATAATACATATCACATACAAAATAGATGCCAATCGACTTTTTATGTTATCGGTAAGGCTTCTGGTCAAAGGTAGGCTAATAGTAGTTATGTTTTTGAGGAGTCAAAAGTTACATGCAGATTTTTGACTGCACACGGGTCAGCGCTCCTCACCCCTGCATCATTCGAGGGTCAACTGTATATTTGCCTTCTTACTGCTTCCAGCTTCGAGCATTCTCCGTGACGATGTTTGTGGCAGGGCACAGAGCAACCAGAGGGCCCTAGCTCAGGTTTGGCCAGCCTGACATTTGGCTGTGGGAGGAAAGTGGCCAGGCGAGGGTAGTGCCTGCAGAATGGGAGTGAGTTTGCGGTACTGTGGTTCCTGGTGTTCCACGGAAACACTAAGCACAGAGGAATGTAGCACGTGTACTGCACATTAGAATGAATAGGCCACCCACTCTCGCCCAGGGCTCCTCCCCAGCCACCCAGCCTGCTCAACCGGGGCCCTGGCGTTTAGTGCCAAGAACCAACATCAACTCCCCAAGACCTCCCTTCCCTCAACTCCTCCTCTTGGCTTTCCGAATGAGGTCCCCCCGCACGCCAGGAGCCCCATGGGGGTTCTCTCACCTCCACCAGCTGCCTTTCTCTGCTGCTCTTCTGACCTCCCTCTGTCCTCGCGCCCGCCTTGCCAAGGACATGTCCCGTGCTTTCCCCATCCTGGAGCGTCGGTCTACACCTGTCTTGCCCTCTCTGCCTCTGCTTGATGAAATCTGATGACTTTTCCAAGGCCTGTGAACCTCCCAGGTTTGGGTTCAGCTCCTCCCTTCCCATGTAGGAGAAGTTCTGCTCCACTGGCCGAATTAAATGGGATTAATCTCAAGCAACCAGAAGTTAAGGGGTAGGCCCTTAAGCTCTTTCTATTGGCCCTTCTCCACCTGCTGTCTCGAGAGGGGCTATCGTCTGGCCATTTCCCAAGTTCCAGGCAGGAAGAAAGAAGAGGTAGAAGCTCCCCTCGAAGCAACCTGTTTCTTTCTCCTTGGCTGGTTAGGAGTCACCTAGCCACCCCCAACTGCAAGGAAGGCAAGGAAGCTTTTTAGCTCTCTAGCCTCCAAGGGCCAGCTAGAAGGAAGTTCGAATGGCTGTCAAATGATTTAACCTGTTTTAAATATTACCCTCTCCCTGAAGCCTTTTGTAAGCATCTTAAACTTCCTGTGCTTTATCTAGCATGTATGAACCTTTTTTAGAGCCCTCATATTTTGCTTGGTGTTAGGTACTTGCCTTACCTTTTCTTCTGGATTATAAGCTTAAGGATGATGAATGCACCCTTCACATCCTCGTCTCCCTTGCAGCTGCTTTTGGATCAATCCATGATTTCTGCCCCTTTTTCATGTGTCCTTCCTCTTTCTCCCCCTTTCCTTAAATACACATTAGACAGTCCATCAGTGTGTGTTGATTTAAACTGAGTTGAATTAGGGGCACCTGGGTGGCTCAGTCAGTTAGGCATCCGACTCTTGGTTTAGGCTTAGGTCACGATCTCAGGGTCGTGGACCTGAGCCCCACGATGGGCTCCATGCTCAGCGTGGAGTCTGCTGGGGATTCTCTCTCCCTTGCCGTCTGTTTCTCCGCCCACTCATGCACACTCATGTTCGCTCTCCCTCTCAAATAAATAAAATCTTAAAAAAAATAAACTGAGTTAAATTAAAAGGGAGAATAGTGGTGTGGTTATTGGAAAGGTGTTGAACTTGGGTGTTGGATTAAGTGGCCTGAATTTGAATCTTGCTTCTACTGTGTGACTTTGTAGGAGTCTCAGGCCTTCTGCACCTCAGTTTCTTCATCTGCAAGATGAGGGGATTGATTTAGATGGTCTCCAAGGTTTTTCCAGTTTTCAGAACTCAAGGACTCAAAGATGGAATTGATTAGCTGCCCTAGGGCACTGCAGGGAGCCCACCCAGGCCCAGTGAGAGCCAATAGAACAGGGAGCAAAGAAGTCCAGCACCTGTCACTCAGTTCACAGTGTGTGGGCATAGGCCAACCCCAGGGGCAGGAGGGTGAGGGGACAACATGTGAAAGAGACTAGATGAAGAAGCCGGGACAAGAAGTCAGTTAAGAGCAATCTGGGGAGGCCATGTTTCAGGAAGCTGGAAACTCCAATCCCCAAATCTTGAAGCCCTCAGAACCTCAAGTCTTGATGACAAGAGGAGGGTTCTCATGAAGACCTCCTTTAGGTTTGGGGAAAGTAGGGAGTCTCATGGCTGGCATCATATGTCAACCGGAATGGGTCACCATTGTGTCTGTCTACAATTCCTACAGGGGCTAGGGAAGCCAGACGGACAGGTTGAAGACCCAGGTCTGCCCTCGTGTTTCTTTGAGCAAGTTAATTGTTCTCTCTGGGCTTTAGATTCTATCTGTAAAAGATAGGCACTGGCCTACAACACTAATTTTCAGATCGTTAGGACCAGAACAAAAACAGATTAAAAGCTCGAAGAGGTTTCTCAAGCAGCGAGCCATCCTCTGGGCAAGAAAGGCTTCATGATTTGTCAGCACCCTGAAGTATCTCTGAAGACTCCCGTGGACACGGGGAAAATCACCAGACTAGGTGACCCTTGAGCTCCCTCCCTGCTCACTGACCCTATGCTTTTTTCTGATTTTGGTGACAGCCCCAGCAACGCCCCGTACCGCCCCCCTCCCCACCCAAACCACCATTTTCCATCTACTGTAGTTTGACCCCAACGACTGGTATCTTTACAAAGAGATCATTGAGTTAAGAAGCCATCATCATGACGTGCGATGTCAGGCTGACACGTTCCACCTCTGCTCCCCTCTTGTTTCTGCCCAGTCCTCGTTCTCTTCATTAAAGTTTTTATTTGCCCTTCCCCACCCTGATCATCCCTTTGTCGTGGCCACAGACACTCACTCATGAGAAGCAGTGATAAATTCCACCGTTCCTGCCCTTGCCTCCTCTGGGGGGTGACTCAAGGGGAAGTGGTGGAGCTGATGTTGGAAAGAAATCTTGCACCCGGGTGAGACTATTGCTTCTAGTTGGTGCCTCATCTCAGAGGTGGAAATTGCTGACTTGAAGGTCTTATTTTTGTGGTCTCTCTGGGGCGGGGGGGGGGAGACCTTTTGAGGCTGGTTTCACAAGGGACCTGCTAGACCAGTTTCACTAGGGTTCTCCAAGCCAAAATTTGTCATTCTTCTTTGTCCTGTTTCAGCTTATTAATAATAACAGTGACAATGACACAGGTACTCAACTATTATTATTTGCAGTGTCTATGAGGTGCCTGGGCTAGAGGCTCCACATGCCTTATCTTTAGTCTTCCTAACTTTAGAAAGTAGCTTTTAGTGTCCCATTTTGCAGATGAGTAAATCTCGTGGAAATTAGGTCATTTGTTCAAAGTTGCCAGGCTAGGAAGAAGTAGAGCCCTAGTTTCAAGCCAAAGTCTATCTATTCCAATACTCACATTCTGTCCACCTCCCCATAAAGAGATAGCATGCCGTTTCTGGGTTATTAAAGCTTTGTGACAATTTTGATAAGCAAAAGGAAAAAGGGAAAAGAGCAGAGAAAAAGCTCATAATGTTGAAACTCTAATGATGTCACTTGGAAGTCAAGTGAGAACAAACTATAAAGTCAGATCTCATTTCTGAGGGGAAACCACAGATTGACACAGGTACAAACGCATGACCTTGTGTAAGTCTTTAGAACCCTCCACTCCTCAGGTCCCTATCTATGAACGGGAGAATCAGGTTCCCTGTAAGCAGAACATCAGCTTGCTGGGAACATGCAGTCCTCTTCTCCAAGATTTTTAAAAATGAATATAAAGTTGATTATGCATAATTATTATTAGATCTAATAATAGTTTAGATCGCCAAAGTGCTTTGCCATTTGTAAAGTTCACTTCCCTCCATTAGCTCATGTAATTCTGCAGACAACCCCGCGGGGGTGGGGCAGGTGTTGCCATGACTCGCACTCACAGCTGACAACAGATCAGTGACTTCTCGATCGAACACCTCTTCATGCCAGGTTATTCTTAAACCTGGGTAGGACAAGGAGATGACTAAAACAGGGATGGCACGTGGTTTTTGTTGTTTTATTTTCATTATCTCCCTGCAATACATTTATCCTGAGATGAGATTATCCCCTCCCCCATTCAAAAAAATGACAAGAGGAGAGAAACAGTCAGACCATGCCCCTTTTAAAGGACTTCAAAGTCCAGGAGAAAAGACAAGCGTGCACAGGATACCAACATACACAGCCGATCACAGAAAGTCTTATCCAAGAAGTACACACAGAGGGGACAGTCTTGGTGCTAGGAGTGGGAAGCCTTTCCGCACTGTGAGTTAGGGAGCAATAATCCTGGTCCGTCTGCCTCGCAAAGGGGTTACAGAAGTTCAGCAAACGGCACAGGAGCTCTCGGATCCCATCTGTCCCTGTAAAGGATAATCCTTTCTGCCCATGCGTCCAGGTAGAGCTGAGGGTGCTGGTCATTCTGTTCCCCTGGGGCAGTCGTGCTGGGCCGGGGTCAACCAAGGACTGTCCTCTGAACACTTCTACGGCCCTGGCACTCCCAATGGGTGTGTAACCCCAGCGGCCGCTAAATTCCGTGCCACTGCTGTATTGATCCTTGCCCTCACTTCCTTTCTTTGTCCCTTTCCCCATCTTCTGGTACTAGGCTCTCTTTTTCTTTCCAATGAATCTCTTTCAGCCTTCCCGTTCTTGTTCCTTTTTTTTTTTTTAAGATTTTTATTTATTTATTTATTTGTCAGAAAGAGAGAGAGAGCGTGCGCACAAGTAGGGGGAGCGGCACAAGAGGAAGAAGCAGGCTCCCCACTGAGCAGGGAGCCCGATGCGGGGCTCCATCCCAAGACCCTGGGATCATGACCTGAGCCGAAGGCAGACACTTAACAGACTGAGCCACCCAGGCATCCCTCCCGTTCTTTTTCCATACTGTGTTGGTGTGCGCAAGGCCACCTGGGGGTCCATGACTTGTTAGCAGGACTCGTATATACAGCTGTGGCCACAGGTGTGACTTACTACAGCCACAGGCCACAGAGCCAGGACAGCTCAGGGGCGGGGGGCGGGGGGTGCAGTGGGCCAAGTCTCCCCTGCAGAGGAGAGTCGGCAGGGGCTTTCAGGACTCTGATGTGGCTCTCTCCCAGGGGAGACACATGGGATGCGTTTAATTCCGCCCTCACGCAACACGTGTGAAACGTTGCCTACCAGGGAGACTCACCTGATCCTCAGGGTGCAAGGTGTTTTATCGGGGGTCAGTCACGGAGGTACCCTCTGCCTGGCATGTACCCAAGTTCTAGTCTCCCAGAAGGAAAGATGTTCAGCAGAAACCACATTGTTGGTACAAATAGCTAGCACAGGGAGCCACTCCTCATCTCTAGAATAGCGAGAACCCTCCCCAAATCCGTATCACCCACGCCAGCCAAGGCCCAAACTTGCAAAGCCGTTCTAAAAATGGCAGCCTCAGGTTGGCTCTGTTCACTCTGTTCTGCACCACACCCCCCCACCTCTGCCCTCGGCCAAGCATCTTTACAGCAAAATTATGATCACCCAGGCAGCGGGGAGAGAGCACCCTGCAGTACTGAACTCAGTCATGGGTTCTGGACTTGGGGGTTCTAGGGCTTGGGGTTCTAGACTTTGCCAGTTAAGACAAAACTCGGGAGTCAAAGGGTCTGTCTTTAAAAACCAGGTGGCCTCCTCCTTATGCTTTTTGGACTGGCCTGAGGTACAGCACGGCTCTGGCCAGCCCGTGGAAGCTCGCCTGAAGGCTTTCCAGGGCCAATGTGGTGATGGGAGGCGGGCACACAGGCAGTGCGGCCCAGAGGTCACACGTCGTGCCCCTGGAAACAAAGAGCCGATAGTTATGGAACACAGGCCGGGTTAACAGGGACCCCGGTGGTGGGGGAGGTCCTCCTATCCTGGGAACTCTGGCCATAGGCTCCCAACCCCATCCCATTAATTCAGTTCAGTCCCCGGATTCAGAGGGACTGCCTGAGGCTGTCAGTTACCCAAGGTTTGCTGTCTGTGACTGGAGTTGGAGCGTAGAGGCATCTGGAAGTGTTCAGCGCTTGGCGGGCAACCTGCTGCTGTCCCCGTCAGGCTGTCAGCTGTGATGAGCTCAGCGGGCGGTGTGAGTTGAAAGCTTCCCAGCAAAGGCAACTCAGGGGGGTTTCCTTCAGGAAAAGAGGGAAGCTTCCAGAGACAGTTCTGAAAAACAGAGCATTAGGGCTCCCTGCACCTCTCTGGATGCTGGTGCTTTGGTTTTATTGTTTTTTGTTTTTTTGTTTTTTTCTGCTGCTGTTTCAAACTCAGCGTGTCCCATTTAGCAATCCTAACTTTACATTTTAAAAATCATTCCCTAAACTAGCATCCAAAACTTCACCTGGGAGGGTTGCATGCAGGAGGGACAAAAGCATTCTCATAGAAAAATGTTTTCTTGCACCTGAACCAGAAAGATCATCCTGTTCAGAACTGGTCGGGATGAAATCCCTGGTTCTAAATGGGTTTTATGTAACCACCCGCCCCCCATCCCTTTTCTCCTAATCTTCTATCCAGAGAACAGCCTTTTCTGGAGCAACTAATAGTCAAAAATGCCTCACAAGGTGTGAGCTCCAGGAGCCAGGCCGCAGGGTGCGTGGTTGCAAGCTGAGCCTGACCAGCCAGGGCAGCGAGGCAGGTCCCAGACGCCGTTCAGTGTCCCAACTGTCAGAAGAGGGCAAAGGGTTCACAGGCCCTGTGATGTGCCCTCCCCAGACTTGCAGCTTCCGGCAATAATCTCACGTTAGAATGCAGCCCGTCCTGTATCAGACTTACAGATCCTATCAGGAGCTCCATTTCAGATGTCCCATCAGAGCCTAAATCCTTTCCCGGGGACATCTGTGTGTGGCCCAGACAGCCCAGCCAGATCCAGGATGTCCTCATAGTTTAGGATATGCCAAAGGAATATCCTATACCCACACCAGCCCTGGCGTTGAGGTTCTGCTTTATCTGGGCCTGTGGCAGCTTTTTAGTTCAGCTCAGCTGAGGCTGAAATGGCCCAGAGCAGACAGAATCAGATTTCAGCTCAGAGTCTGGGCCAGGCAATTAGGATCAGTGAATTCAGGACTTCCAAGCAGGTCTGAGGCATTTCTTGGACGAGGGAAAAAGGCAGACGCTGGAAGGCCGGAGGGCTGGATTCCCAGCCCAGGTGACAAGCAGGGCTTTCTTTCTGATCATCGTAGAGCTCAAGTTGACCCACTCAAAAACACGCACACCTGGCAGGAAAATCACCAGCCTGTGAGGGTCAGCGTTTACAAGATCGGATATGATTCACAGGAGGTCATTAGTTACTAAAAACGGCTTGTTTAAAACTCCCAAGTGTGTGTTCAACTGGTGAGTGCCTCTTCATATCAGTTGCTTTTCCCCAGAGGCTCCAACAGGCAAAAATCATAGTAAAAATCATCAGTATGGATACTTATGCTGTTTTAATACCCAAGGAGTTTAAATTCTAATTTGCTCATCGGTGACAAAAAATCAAGGACTTTTGTCTTACTAAATACTCCACCCCCCACCCAGTTTCCCTGATTGGGACGATCCCTCTAGCATTTATGAAATTACAAGCCTATAACACGTTTCCCCACACATCCAGATGCCAGAGCCACAAAATACAAAGCCGTTCTAAAACCGGGTTGCTATTGTTTTTCTCATTACAAATAGACTCTGACCCTAAGCAGTGAATCCAGGATTTACAGGGTTAACATTACAGCTGCTGGGGATCTTGGCAGGAAGGTGAAGTGGGTTTGGGTCTGAAGAAAATGTTGCCTGGCCCCTGACCCCCTCCCCTTTTATTTTCCTCTCCTCTGGTTTAAAGTTTCGCTCCTGGGAACTCCTTTGTCCCTCCACCTTGGAGGAAAGAACAAGGCAAGTTTTTGCCCGCCCCTCCGCCCCCAGCTCACCTTTTAAAATAGCTAGGCGTCTTTTCTCCCATGTGGAGGAGAAAACCCGAAGGGATCACCCAGGCTAGATGTTTGGCCCGCGTTTTTTAGCCCACACTACCAAAAGCAGCCAGGGGGGCCCCAAGCCCGTTCTCCCCTTCTTCCAGAGTGGGAGCTGTCCTTTGCAGATTCCTAGGTGACTCCTGATGACAAGCAGTGGCTCAGGAGCTGTTGTGCACCAGCCGCATCCCCACAGCCACCCTGACCCCAAGTGCTCCTCATCTCCTGCCCTTTTGTCTTTCCTTTTCCCAGAAGGGACTTCAGTCAGGGTCCCAAAGACCCCTCGGCCTGAGTTCCCTGCCTGACCAGTGGGACTCCTCGCAGGCTGCAGATGGTTGCGCTCACAGTGGGGATGCATAGCTGTCAAAGGACACGGAGCAAAATCCGTGAACGGAAAAGGGGTGCGGGGGAGGGAGGGCAAAGTGCAAAGGACACCCGTGCCAGTCTCTGAGTCTCGCAGTGAAGTCGTGCAGGTCATGCTTAATCCCCCCAACAAGGAACTGTGACAGCAGATCTGAAATGTTGTCTAGAGGGGAGCTGACCTGCATCCACGACCCCACGGTGTGACGCAGGCAGCCTCCCCTAGCATGGGCCTTAACTCCAGAGTCCCAAAAGGAAAGTGTTTTGTTTTGTTTTGTTTTAAAGATTTTATTTATTTGACAGAGAGAGAGAGACAGCGAGAGAGGGAACACAAGCAGGGGTAAGTGGGAGAGGGAGAAGCAGGCTTCCCGCCGAGCAGAGACCCTGATGCAGGGGCTCGATCCCAGGACCCTGGGATCATGACCTGAGCCGAAGGCAGATGCTTAATGACTGAGCCACCCAGGTGCCCTGTAAAGGGAAAGTTTTAACCACATGGTTTATACAGTTTAGAGCAGTGAGCCCCTCATTTTAGGGAATGGTGGGAACCCTCCCCAGGTCTAAGGTCCCAGACATCAGCCAAGGGCCAAATCAGCAAGTAGGTTTTTCTGACGATGGTCTCAGGCCTGCTATGTTCACTCCTTATTATCTAAAAGGGAAGGCAAGTGAATGGGAAAATAAAGGAGACAAAGGAGAAAAATAGTATGACATGAGAAGAGAGTGCCTTCAGCTCAGGTCATGATCCCAGGATCTGGGATCAAGGCCCGCATGGAGCTCCCTGCTCAGCGGGAAGCCTGCTTCTCCCTCTCCCTCTGCCCCTCCCCCCGCTCGCGCGCGCTCTCTCTCTCTCTCTCTCTCTCTCTCTGTCAAATAAATAAATAAAATATTTTTAAAAATATATCATAATGAATAGAAAGAAAGAAATCACAGAATGTCCTGAACTTGTACTTGGAGGACATCATTCATTCAAGGCCCAGACTCCAGATGCTGAACAGTCCCATCGACTTATTTAGTGAGCCCTATATTTTAACTTTTTAGAGTAGCACAGCTCTTTATTCAAAGGAAGCCCAACCAAGGCACAGCAGTAGAGGCAGTGTGGGTGGGGTGAGTGTGGGGGTCACCACCCGGCTCCCTCTCACTCCTGCCGGTCCACAGAGCACGGGGACGGGAGGTGGGGGTGGGGAGCCATCGATTCTGGACCATCTCATTTATTTTCCAGATGGTGAGAGCAAGGCTCAGCTAAGGTCTTACAATCTTAGATACAGAACCCATTTATTTGGAGTCCCAGCTCATTTTGTTACTAATATCATTGTTTTTGGTAAACTCTACTAAGTGCCTCTTGAACAAAACGGGATTAAAGCCAACATTTCCTAGTAATGTCTCCAGATTCTCAAGACTCAATTCTCAAGACGGATAAAAAAATAAATAAACAAATGCTCTGGCTTTTGGGAAATTCTCCCAAGCATGCCATGATGTTGCATCTCATCGTGGACCATCAGCCTGTTCTTCGGGTCCAGGGTAAGCAACCCATTCTCCTTCAAGCCTTAACTTGTCTTCTTCTTTCGTGGGAATTAGTGCTGTTCCTCCATTATAGCGTCCTGGGCTGGCCCGGACTGGCGTTGTACACAGGCTTCTTTTACTTTGAAGGCAACGATGGTAGCTCATTCATGCCCTGTCCTGTGTAGTGCTCAGCTGAGCACCTCGGAGGCCCAGCTAATGTTCTCTGGTTTATATGGAACTCCATGGGGCTCACCAAGTCCACTGTGCTAATTGCCCAGAGGAGGTTAGAGTCTTAGCAAACACTGAGGCATTGCCTTAAAAAATATCTCTTCTACTTCCTCCTTCATTTCACAGCCTGGAAGCCGTTCATAAAATTGATGAAGGAAAAAAATGGAGGCTCATTATCTTCTAATTATACATGTTTCGTGTGTTTTTGTTCCTCCCAATAAGCTTCTCTAAGCTTGAGTTATGGCCCCTCTCTGTAGCTGGAGATTCCAGTCTTGCTATAAAATGTATGCTTGACAAATGCAGTTTTTTGCTTTATCCTACTTGAGGTCAAAAATATTTGTGATTTGCGGGGTGCCTGGGTGGCTCAGTCGTTAAGCATCTGCCTTTGGCTCAGGTCATGATCTCAGGGTCCTGGGATTGAGTCCCACATCGGGCTCCCTGCTCAGCAGGAAGCCTGCTTCTCCCTCTCCCACTCCCCCTGCTTGTGTTCCCTCTCTCACTGTGTCTCTGTCAAATAAATAAATAAAATATTTTTTAAAAAATTTGTGATTTGCTTTAGAGCCCAATTAACTAATGGAATTATAAGACTTGGAAGAGGCATTAGAAGCCACTGGGTCCAATGGCCTGCCTGAATCCTCCCTCTGATACCTTGATGGTTACCCATCCTGCCTTTCTGTCCATTCTGGACAGGGAGCTGACTTGCCTTGGGTTCAGCACATTCCAGGGTTTGAGAAACTTCAGCTTTTGGAGAAACCTTCCTTTTGTTAAGCTGCCGACTACAGACTCCCATGCCACTGCCCCCCGGATCTTGGCTTGGACCTCTGGGGCTCCCTGGGATATCCGTCACCTCGCACGTAATCCTTCTTTGAGTTTAGGGTAGGCAGCCTTCAACCAGCCAGTTACGTTTTCACATAGAACATTCATGAAGGACCTTGTGCATTTTGTCAGGGTAGATAGACTAGTATTATGGGACAAATGCAGTGTGACACATTCAGTTCAACCTAATTGTAACCTACTGTATGTTGTCGTGTTTAAAGGAAATAGTTTTCAAGAGAATATCCTAACACTCTGTTAATATGAAATTCTAGAACAGGAAAGACTACAGTGAAGTTTCAAAAGCATGGGGCGCCTGGCCGGCTCAGTTGGTGGAGCATGAGCTTCCTGACCTCAGGGTCATGAGTTTAAGCCCCAGGTTGGATGTGAAGATTACTTAAATAAGTCAATTAATTTTTAAAAAGAAAGGCCAATCGGTGGTGGCCAGGCGTAAGGAGAAGGGATCAGCTGTAGAAAACAAGGAAACCCTTTGGGGTAATGGAAATCTTCTAGATCATCATTGTGGTGGTGGGTATGCCAGTGTACATTTTTCAAAACTCATCAAATTGTACACAGATTTGGTGAATTTTATTGCATGTGAATTGTAGCTCAATAAGTAATACGACTTACTGAGAGAGAGAGAGAGAACTAGAACATCACCTTCTCTATCCCGTCATAAATTATTTTCTGTTGTCTGAAGTGTAGTTACGGAACCAAAGCAGGTTCTGACCTGTTTTCTTTTCAATATAAATTTTATTGAGGTTTAACATACATCCAGAAGAGTGCACGATCATTAGTGTACAGCTCAATGAATTTTCACAAAGTGAACACACCTATGTAACCACCATCTAGATCAAGAAAAGAAATTGCCACGGGAGGGGTGTGGGGGGATGGGCAAAATGAGTGAAGGGGAGTGAGAGGGACAGACTTCCGGTTAGGGAATGATAAGTCATGGGGATGAAAGCTACAGTGTATGGAATATAGTCCAACTGTACCGTCGTAGCCTAGTGTGGTGACGGGTGGGAGCTACACTCGTGGTGAGCACAGCATAATGCATAGACTTGTCGAATCCCTATGTTGTACACCTGAAACTCAGGTAACCTTGTGTGTCAACTATATTCAATAAAAATAAAAAAGAAAAGAAGAAGAAAAAAATTTTGCAGAATTCCAAAAGCCCCACTTGTACCCCCTTCCAGTCATCGATCCATTTCCCCAAGGACAAACATTCCTGTGACTTCTTTCTTTAATTTAATTTAATTTTTTTAAGATTTATTTATTCATTCATTTATTTATTTTAGAAAGAGAGAGAGAGTGAGCAGGGGAGGAGCAGAGGGAGAGGGAGAGAGAATCTCAAGCAGACTCCCTGCTGAGCGCAGAGCCCCATGATTCCGGGCTCAATCCCATGACCCAGAGATCACAACTTGAGCTGAAATCAAGTTGGTTGCTTATCCGACTGAGCCACCTAGGGCCCCTCTTGTGACTCCTAACACCATAATTTGTTTTGTCCTTCAACTTTACGTAAATGGAATTATGCTGTGTGTTCTCTCTTGTGTCTGGAATCCTTCATTCATCATGATGCATGTGAAATTCATCCATGATTTGTGCATAGTGTGTTATGCAGAATTCTAGTTGTGTAGATAAAGAATAACTTCTTTATGCATTCTGATGTTGATGGAAATCTGGGTTGTTTTCAGTTTTTGCTAGGAACATTCTAGTGTATTTTTGCTGAACACAGGTGTATAATTCTGTTGGGTACACATCTGGGAGTGGAATTGCTAAGTCTTTGGGTATGCACATATTCATTTTACTAGATGCTGCCAAACATTATTCCAAAGTAGTTGGTCTGTTTTACACACCCACAAGCAATGTGTGAGAGCTTTAGTAGCCGCACATCCTTGTTAACATCTGCTATAGTCCTTTTCATTGTAGCCATTCTGGATGGTGGGAGTGGTATTACACTGTGGTTTTAGTTTACATTTCCTGATGACTAATGAAATAGAGCACCTTGTTAGATGCTATTTGCCATTTGGATATCCTCTTTTATGAAGGGTTTGTTCAAGTCTTTTCCCCATTTCTCTGTTGGGTTGTCTGCCTTTTTGATCTGCTTTTAAAATAGTAATTTTCTGGGGCGCCTGGGAGGCTCAGTTGGTTAAAGCGGCCGACTCTTGATTTCAGCTCAGGTCATGATCTCAGGGTTATGAGATTGAGCCCCGAGTCAGGCTCCATGCTGGGGATGGAGCCTGCTTAAGATTCTCTCTCTCTACCTCTCCCTCTGCCCCTCCTCCCCCTCCCCCTGCACTCTCTCTCAAAAAAAAAAAAAATAGTAATTTTCTCCAACATGGTAATGTAGTAGCTATTTTTGTAACAAACATTTTTCCAGTTATAAATCCACAGCTTCTTTATTATTTTTTTAATTTTAATTTTAATATTTTTAAGGAGTCTTAGGAGATGGTGCAGTGTAAACCCTAGAAGGAACCCAACACCCCAATTATAAATTCTCTTTAGAATACTTTTGTGGGGTACAGACTGTGTCTCCAGCTTTGGGGTGGGTGTCTGTCTCTAACGAGGACAAGAGGGAAGAAAAGAGGAGCAGGCACCCAGCTGAACCAGATCTTACGAACCGAGGATGAACCTGAGGCTCACGGAGATAAGGTGTCTGTCTCAGGACACATGGCACAGAGGTCCTTTTACTAAAGTATCCAACATGGCAATAGAGATTAGGAACACACTTTACTGGAACCCAGAGATTTTTTTTCCAAGTCAAGCTAACCCAGCCTGACTCAACAGAGCCAATGAGAAAGTCTTTGGTCTTGAGAATTTGTCAACTCTTCCTTCAGGGTCTAGCTCAAATGTGGACTTCTTTGGTGAAAAAATTTCTGATTTTTCCAGCCGGAATCAATCTTTTGGTCCATGGACTGGGTTGCAGTATTTACCCAGTTCTCTCTTGGGCTGTTGGTATATTTGTCTTGTTTCCTGTGCTACGTGGCAGGGTGCTGAGAAGGGTGGCTTGGCTTGTCTCTTTCTGTTGCAGATGGTGGGTTTGCTCAGTCAAAGTGTGAATGAAATTGCATTGCCTCTAAGGAGAAAGGACTCCAGAGGCTGTGTGTTCCACGAACCAGTTGGCAAGCGTATTCATATGGAATTGATAGATGTCTCTCTTTTGGACTAGTGACTCCTGCACTTTTGAGAGTGGGCTCATGAACCCCAGAGTTGTCATAGACAGAGGAGGAGACCCCAGAATGGACTTTCTTTGGTGGGGTGCCCAGGGGCATGAGAACTGCTTTGCAGGAGCTGGTGGTTGACCCCTTTCCTGCTCCTGCTCCAGTTTGTTGGTAGCATAGACGCAAGAGCTGTGGTGAAGCCAGGGTTGTAGAAGAAAGCCTTGGAACCCTTAGGTTACTTGAGGGCCGGGGAACAAAGTTTAACTGGGAGAGTGAGTACACTGTGGAGAGGGGAGGTGCCTCTCCTGCCTCCTTCCTTCCTGCTTCTTGCCCGAGGGCTCCAGGTCCTTAGGTGGCAGCCTCAGAAGCATGACAGTAACGGCAAGGGTGTGTGCAGGCATCTTTCTTCAGGTTCCCTTGTCACAGGGACTATCCTGCCCTGCCCACTCTCTACCCCCCACCCTCCTGACACTCAGGGTGTGGGGGAAACTTGACCTGTCATCACTCAGGCAGGGCTCAGCCTTGGAACAAAACGGTACTTGGAGTCCCCAGGGCTGCCAAGTGCCAAGATTCAGGAGATGTCCATCGTATGCCCATTAAGGGAGCAGGCCTGGCCTCAGAAGGAATTTCTTTGAACTTGAGAGAATAGAATCTTTTGTAACAGCCTGATAAATGGTCCCTCCAGTAGACACAGAAGGGCTGGGGAGGAGCCTGGACTGTGTCCTTCCCCACTTCTGATTCCTGGAGGGAGAGAGGGTGAGCCGGAAGGCGGAAGGAAAGAGGGCTCACAGACTCCTAGAATTCTCTTTTTTTTTTTTCCTTTTTTTTTTTTTTGTTTTGTTTTGTTTTGTTTAGCTCATTAGAGCCATACTGTCACATTAATGGAAAGAAAACAAAGAACCAGAGAAGCCAAGTCACTGGTTAGAGGCAAAACTTAGACTAGAGCCCAGAACATGAGATATAAAAACTGGAAGGGTTTCAGGGGGAGGGGAAACAGATTATTCATCACTGCTCTGGGGCGCGGTGACGCTGCGTGACGTCAGATGCCGTGCAGGTTTCGTGCCTGTGTTACCTTGTTTTACTCTGCGTGACAATCCTGTTAGATCAATATCACATCGTTTTACACATCTAGTCACACTTCCAAAAATAAAAGCTGAGGAGCCTCCCAGAGTGCCGGGCACAGCCCCGGACACTGGGGATGCAGTGAAGACCAGGGTGGGCACGGCCCCACCCCTGCTGTGGAGGAGCGTCAGGTAAAGGGGAGGTCACGGCGCAGGCTGTGGCTATAACAGAGCAGGTTCAGAGTGTGGGGGAGCACATAGACGGTTCCTAATGAGACTTGGGGAAGTCAGGGAGGGCTTCCTGGAGGTGCTGTGACAAGAAGCAGGGAGGTCAGCTAGGGGCCATGGTGAGATGCACAGCAGCAAGGACAGTAGCCTGAACTGGGATAGCGTCAGCAGATCAAGAGAAACAGATGAATTAAAGAACCAGATTTTAGGGATGGCCAGGACTTGATGCCTGATGGGTGTTCGGGGTAAGGAGCTGGAGGAATGTAGCATGACTCTCAGGTTTTGGCCCCGGGCATCCCAGCCAGCACTGTCTGCCCAGCCGCCCATGTGAGGGAACCAACCAAGGCCCACAGAAGGAACTTGTCCAAGATCAGTCAGCTCCTACATGGCAGGGCTGGGCTCAACCCATCCCTGTTTCATACCTTCCTGATGGCCTTGACTTCAGAATTTTCCTGTTCGTGAGTGTCTGGACAACAGCCACTAGCTGCTTTGGCCAGACAGCACAAAAGAGGTAGGCTTCTTCAGGGGTTAGTGTAGATTTATTTTGAGCCTTAGCAGGTCATTTGAAAGAAGCGTTAAGAACCTCCCCACCCAATCCCCTGGTGCAGAGAGCCAGTCACTGTCTCAGAAGGCAGCCCGGGTCATGGAAGAATCACTAGCCTGGGTTAGGACAGGTGGCTTCAGGTCCGGGGCCTCCCACCTCACATACCTTCTCTGGGCCTCAACTTCCCGATCTGAGAATGAGGGGGGCTGGGCCCGTCGACTTCTGGGGTTCTACGTGTCTGGGGTACAGGGATGTGCGTAAACACGGAGGGTCATAAGCTAGAGGCATTCCGGAGACACAGAGTCCCCATGGCACAGGGGTCCCCTCAGACTCTACAAAGTGGGGCTGCAGAGAAGGACCTCCGAATGCTCTCTAGCAGTCCCCGTGGGTAGCCAGGACTGGGAACCACTGTCTTGAGGACTCTGGGCAATCACCAAGGTCTGTGTCACCCACAGGAAGCCAGTGGGAAGAGTCAGTGGCCTCCACAGAAGAGAAATCAGAGGAGTCAGGCATTCCTGAGCAGGGAGGGAAGTGAATGCACGGCTGAGAGTTAATCCTGACTCAGGCTCTAAAATGTGTTCCTGGTGCCTCAGAGAAAGGACAGGGAGGGGACATGAAGCAGGAGTTAGCCTCTTGCCCATAGCTCATCTCCCCTTCAGAGCAGCTTCCCATCAGCCTGCTCCTCACAGCAGTCGGTCAGCGTGGGTCCGGTTGCTTTTGTCTGACCCGGAATTGACTCGCCAGGTGACTCGCCACAAGTCCTGTGAAGAAAGAAGACACAAGATACTCTGGGTCATTCTGAATAAAGCGAGATTATGTCTCATCGAGAGATGGGGGAGACTTTGGGAAAGCAGGACTTCATGAGATAAGCCTTAATAACGCCTTACATTTCATCAGTGGGAATCTGCCAGCCAACACCTCTGCACGCCCACCCTGTGCCAGGCACCAAACGTCCCACGAGATGCAAACAAGGAGGGGCACTTTGATCTTTAGCCTCCAGATCAGCGGAGGTGACAGACAAACAAACATACATGCAATCGCGCTGCAGTGTGAGAGACTCTGGGAGCCCAGAGGAGGGTCATTAATGCTCACAACAAGCAATCAGGAAAACTTCCTGGAGGAGTTGGCCCTTGAGCTGAGTTTTGAAGGATGGGCTTGAATTATCCAGGTAGAAAGGGACGTGTGGATGTGTAAAGGAGGTAGTGATGCCATTTATAGTGTTTTATCAAATCTAAAGCCCTTATCCATTTATTATTTCATTTGGTGTTAACATGACTCTGGTTGGGAACTTCACAGACTGATACTTTCTCTTGGGCATTTCCCCTGCCTCGAGGGACGAGGAGGGAAGGCTATCCTCATCATCACAAGGCGGATCGGAGGGTTCCTTTGACAAACGTGGTGGTTACTGAGGGAGGAATCTTCTCAGTGGCTGGTCTCTCTGCCCATTATGTCCCTCGGTCTCTCTGGTAACTGATGAAATGGGTGGAATGTTCTCTATTTTATAGAGGAGAAAGCCGAGGCTTAGAGGGGTTGACTGCTCCGTCAACACTCTTGTACTTAAAGGCTAAGTAAGGACTCAGCATCCTTAAATACTTTGTGGCTTCAGGTAAAGAATACATCAATAAATAGTCCTTCTAGAGTAGGGCTTTCTTTTACCCCATCTGCCGGCTACATACAGACTTCAGGGAGGGATGATTATTATTATTCATGATGATGATTTACCTTACCTACTCCCTGCTTAATCCTAGATGTCTGACTATCACAAGCCAGCAATATTTTAATGACAATTAGATTGTTTTAGTTTGGCTATGAATAATTATAACATGCCATCTTAGCAAGCTTCTCCATGGCCACCTAATGGTAACTTAGATGTGAGAGCAGAGCCAATGACATCCAGGCTTTAAGTACAATGTCAACTTGACTTTTCAGCTGGGATTTCAAGCAGTAACCCAGATGGATGGGTGCTGAATTTTGCCGGCATCCCTGCGTTTTCCAGACAGTTCTAGTAGATTCTAACAGCTACGGTATCTCCCAGGTATAGGGGTTTGTGCGTTCAAGATGACTTATTCCCAGTGAATCCCGGTAAAATGCAGAGATCCATGAAGGAAGATCTGTGAAGCATATGTCCTAGCTCAGAGTATCATTCTGTCAAGCAACTTTTGAAAACTTAATTTTAGAAGTTTCTTTGTAATTAAAATCAAGGTTGCTGTGGTATAAAGAGAAAAACCATGGCTGCAAATTTTGAACTGATGAATTGATGAACGAGAAAACTGCCATTAAGTTCTGGAGAGGGGAAAGAGATTTTAATTTTTTTAAAAAATTAAGGTATAATTTACATTTACATTCAGTGAATTTCCTCTTTTCAGTAGACATTTTGACAAATGCACACAGCCATGTAAATGCCACCACAATGCAGGTATAACACCACCCCATCACCCTCCAGATTTTCTCCTGTCCCTGGAGAGTCAACCCCTCTGACCACCCTCAGCCCCTGACAACTCCTGATCTGTTTTCTGTCCCTATAACTGCCTTTTTGTTATGTCACATAATGGAATCATACAGATGTAGCTTTTGAGAGACTTTTCACTGTACACTTCTTGTATCCCCTAAATTTTGTGCCATCTGTATATATTATCTTTTCAAAAAATAGATACGATCTTTGTATCTATTTTTAAAAAAAGAGATATACAAAGTAAACACTTCTAATAATCCATAGGTTAAAGAGGAACCCAAAGAAAATTATAAAATGTTTAGATCTGAATAATAATGAAATTATTAATGAAATAACAGTAATGAAATGGGTTTTGATACATAATGGAAGTAAACAAAACCCACATATGCAATGAGAGAGGTTTTTGGAGGAAAATTCATAATCTTAAATGCATTTACTAGAAAACAAAGATTTTTTTTTAAGAACCTAAAGTGTTCTGTTTTAAAAGCCAGGAAAAGAAAACAAAATAAACTCAAAGAAACTACGATATAAATAATCAAGATAATTATTGAACAATTAATGAATAAAGACAAAAAATAAATGGCAAGAATAAAAATACATATGATTTATATATTTTTAAATATATTTTTTTATTTTTTTAAGTAAGCTCCACGCCCAACGCAGGGCTTGCACTCACGACCCTGAGATCAAGAGTCGCTCGCTCTACCGACTGAGCCAGCCGGGCGCCCCCATGTGATTTACATATTGATGCACAAACCAACTTAGGACAGTGGAACGGACATTGGACCTTTGAGCCTCAGTTTCCTCATCTCTCCAATGGAAATAATAATGCTCTCCTCTGCCCAACAGTAGGTAGGACTTCTGCCAATAAGGATTTGGCCAGTACAGAGCTTCCTTTTATGTATCTGCATAAAAGTTAATTACAGTGGGGATTACGGTGTGTCATTAGGGCAGTTTCTCTTCAAGATATTACACATGTAATCCCTTTACCTGGATTACTTTCTTCTCTATGACTTCTCACATCTCCCTTTTCCTCCTGCCCTGTTGGTCTGTGTTAGCAAGGCACTGCACAAGACCTCCAGGCCGCCAAGCCCTGGGTCGGGCCGTCAGAGCTCACACGCTGGATTCTGGAGTGCCCTCAGATAAAATCAACACCCCTCTCTTAGGAGACCAGGGTTTAAAACCACATCTACCACTTTCTAGCTGTGGGATTGTGAACAAGTCTCTTAACCTCTTCAAAGTTTGCACCTTTATCTGTTAAATGGGATCCTAATCATGTCCATATTATGGATCTGTTAGGAGAGTCAAATGGGATGGTAGATGTGAAAGTATTTTATGAATGGCAAAGTGCTGTAAAAATGTCAATTATTATGGTAATTGTTTTTATCAAAACTTGTTCACCAAGAGTTTGCTCCAAAAACACGTCCCCGGTCTCTGGGACGACTTTCTGTGCCTTATGGCGGTTGGGATGGGGGTAGATGCTCTTTTGATTAGCACCAGCCAGCTCCCGGCTTCCACGACTCTCCCAGGTTTTCAGGTGTATGGTTTAGCAGAATGCAGTAGAAACTTCAGGGGAAGGATTTAGGCAGGGAAAAAAAAAAAAAAAGATGGAGTAATGTTTCTTTTTTGTTGCAAAAGAAAGTTAATTAACCTCCTGTTTGTTTCCTAAGTTCTTGGTTAGCCTGAAGAAATCATTTATATGGGTGGGGGGGGGTGTGCCTGGGTGACTCAGTTGGTTAAGCATCTGCCTTCAGCTCAGGTCATGGTCCTCGAGTCCTGGGGATCAAGCCCCATGTTAGACTCCCTGCTTAGCGGGAAGTCTACTTCTCCCTTTCCCTCTGCCCCTCCCCACTTGTGTTCTCACTCTCTCTCTCAAATAAATAAATAAATCTTTTAGAAAAGAGAGATCATTTTTATTGAAAGATTAAAAATTCATATATAATTACTTTTCTAAAACTTCTATAGACTACAGTGTTATCCAATAGAACTATCATGCAGGCCACAAATGCAAGCCATGAGCAGAATTTAAAAAATTTTAGTAGCTGCATTAAAAAAGTAAAAAGAAACAAGTGTAATTTTATTTTTTTAAAGTGTAATTGTAATACTTTTTTAAACCAGCATATCCCAACTATTATCATTTCAACATGTAATCAATATGAAAAATTACTAGTGAGATATTTTATAATATTTTCTTCACACAAATCCTTCAGAATTTGAGATTTATTCATAGCCCTTGTCCACCACATTTCAAGTGCTCAGTAGCCACACGTGGCCTGTGGCTGTGGCATTGGACAGTACAGGATAAGAACTAGAATTTACGTAAGCTTGAGGAAACTAACTTCATTTCTGAAAAATAGAAAATATGACAGGACTCCAACTAGCTCCTTGTATAGTGGAGGGATAAAAATGAGTACTCGATTTGGGTTCTTTCAGTCACTCATTCATCAAGTGTTTGCTGAGCACCTACTTTGTGCCAAGTGTTGTGGTCTTGGCTCTGCAGCCAATTCACTCGGTGACTTTGGGCAAGTCACTTCTCAGGGCCTCAGACTCCCTGTTCCATGTCTAAGAAAATTGAGATACCCATATAGGAAAGAGAGAAATATTTGTGCTAGCTGGGGGGAATATGCACCTAGAAATCATTAGCTTACTGGTGGAGTTTTGCAAGGCCATCAGAACCAATCACTTTCCTTGATGGTATTGCTGGAGCTTTCACAATTCCTTTATTATTAATGTCAAAACTTGATCAACCCCATAGGATTTTACTGGAAGAATTAATCACATAAGTCTTATCTGTGGAAACAGTTTGGCATACTGACCCCAATTTCTTCATCAGTCTTATTGACCATCCTTTTAGGGAGTTTTTAAGGGAGAACTAATAAAACAAGTCATAAATTCCTCTGTGACTCCAAGTGCTTTATAAATGCTAAGCAATCATTCCTGTCTACCAGTAGATTTAACTGTGGGAAGATAGATAGGAGGTGTTGCAAGGAGTATGCCGGGACTGACTTGAAGTCTTGGAAATAAAGTCACCTTCACTAACTCGTAGGTGGCCATGACTTTGGAGTGACTGCAACCTAAACAGAAAAAGGAAATGGAGTTCTACTTCCTGGAAACAGGTTGGTGGTAGCCATACAGCTGGACTACTGGGTAAAGTCAGGTTTCCACTTCTGTTTTGGGAGAATGATTCTACACAGGTACATTTAGAGAGAGAGAGAATGACTCCTAGAAAACACAAGTGTTGGAAACTCATTGAATAGATAATGATCATAAAATCAGACACCATCACTTGTGGCTGCAGCCTGAGCCTGCACTGTTAACGCACGTTCAGGTGGTAAGCCCCGAAAAGTCATCCCTGACATTGGTACGTGGTCTTTTAAGTTTGCAAAGTGCTTTCACAGCACTGTCCCACTGGAGAATCACAATTCTGCTCTGCCTGGGAGGTAGGCTGTGTGTTATAATCCTTATTTTACAGATAAGGAGACAGAGGCTTATAGCGAATGGTCAAGATGTCCGTAAGAGTAGGGGGTTATTTGTTTTGTTTTTGTTTTTCATCACTGCCTTCCTAAGCTTCTCCAGAACTGAAAAGTGGCCCTGGTGCCTTATGCAACTTAGGGCATGTGCAGAACTTTGTAGAAGAATGCACATCTAGAGAGGTCGTAACAGTTGAGCAGACTTTTCAGCTAACTAAAGAGAATTCAAGCATAGGAGGAGGATGACCTCCATTCTTTTATAAGTACATAGACTTTTCACTTTGGACAGGGTGGAAAGAAAGGAAAAATACCTGTTCTCATCTATTATATTTCCAGTGGTATCAGCCACAAAAGAAGTAGGATTGCTGCTAAGAAACACTTTCTTAGAACCAAACATAATGGGCTTTATTGGGAAGGAAAAAATATTCCAGATCCCATCTTATATATAAGATACAACCCCTTCTCTTCTACGTGCACTTTATAATTTATGAAACTTTTCCAGACAGATTTCCATCAATTCTTATGTGTAGCAATTCCACAAGTAGAGAGCAGTTATTATCTCTTGCACCCAGTGCTTTGTTGAGTGAATGAATGGATGAATCTCCATTTTATAGATGAGAAAACCCAGATCCAAAGACGTTGAGCGGTTTGTCCCAGTGAGGGAACCGTAACTAAAACCCACATCTTCTGAGTTCAAGTCTGATCATGTTCTTACATGGATTCTCCCTTAAGATCTGGTTTCCAAACACGTATCATGGACTATCACTAGGGGAAATAGTCATACTTTTCGTGAAGTCAGGATTGGTCTCTCCAACCATTCCTAATCACTTATATTTATATAAATTAAATCACCATTCACTCTTTCTGCAACAGCAGTGAAAAGACCTAATTGACATTCCACCTCCCAAACAGCCCAAGGCAGAGAGAAGATGGCAGTGAACTGCAACCAAATTTCTAATCATCTCATCAAGAAACCAAAGTAGAACGGTTAATTTAGGAGCCATCAACCACAAGTATAGAATAATGCCTGTTTGGCAAAGAAAGTGGAAAAATACACACACACACACACACACACACACACACACATGCAGCACAGGGTACTGAAATCCCAGTTTATGGGATAGATGTCTCAACAGAGAAAAGAATGCTTCTTTATTCTCCAAGAATTTCAAGATAGAAGAGAGAAATCTTACAAGTTTAGAACTCCAGGCGTTTATTACCTACTCTAAAATGAAGAATGATAGAGTTATTGGTGAGAGAGGATATGGTTTCTACAAATCCAGAGGTATTTGGAGAAA
Organism: Callorhinus ursinus; assembly: GCF_003265705.2. Lineage (NCBI taxonomy): Eukaryota > Metazoa > Chordata > Mammalia > Carnivora > Otariidae > Callorhinus > Callorhinus ursinus. The sequence continues at coordinate 435,675 of NW_027397091.1, forward strand.
TGTACAAATCGTATTCTTTCAGGAAGGATTCAGGCACTACTGGGCAACCTCTACCCAGAAGGGCAAATGTCTTCTTATCAGGATTTTTCCAGAAATCACACCTCCAAATTGAAAGGGACCTTAAGTTGACCGTCTAGTGTAATGCCCTCGACCCTGGCTGATCTGCCAACTGCCTCCAAAACATTTCTGTCATGATCATCAAGCCTCCATTCATCCCTCAGTGATGGACAAATCCACCATCCCTTGACGTACTGTTTCTCTTTACCTGAGTTCTGGAAAGTGTTGTCCTTATGTTGAACTTCAACCTGCCAACCAGGTACTTCTACATCAGAGCCCATTCCAAAGAAAGCCAATCCCTCTTTCAATGTGACAGCCCATCTGTTCTGAAGACCATAATCATGATGCTTCTGTCTCACGCAGCTTAAAGTCTCTAAGCTAAATATCTCCAGTTAGAGGGTAGTCCCTTAAAACATTCCAAGAAGAACTGGCTTCCCAGACCCATTATCATCTTGGCCATCGTCCTGGCCAAATGTCAGCATTGACAGCTGGATACCAGAGATAGCCTGAATTCAGAGGGTACTTCCTCTAGGATAATTACTTGACATCTACCTCTGACCTCAGAAAAATGCCCTCTAAGCAGGGAGACAATGCAGGATGGGAAGGATGATCTCTGATTTCAGAGCTGGAAGCTTTAGAACTAATGGGGTCCATAGCCCAGGACTGTTCTGGGTTGCCAAGGCAACGGGCAGCACCATGTCAATAGCTCAGCACTGTATCAAGGCTTGGCCTTGGCTGAAGCCTGTGGCTGTGGGCCCAGCAGAGGGGTGGGACCGCATTCTCCAGAAGATCCCTCAGGGGCAGGTGGACCCTCCCTCCCTGCAGCTCAGGCAGCAGGCTTATCAGGCCACTCTTGCCACGGCAAGTTACCTGTCATTTATATTCTGCCCGCCGCACAGCCTGCCTATCTCAGGCCTTGTGTCTCTCATACACAGGTTCTATAATCTCAAGAGAGAAAATGTGCCCAGTAAATGTCCAGAGATTAAAGGGGTGAGACCATAGAGCAGGGACACTGAGAGGCAATCAGGTGTCAGCCATGCTTTGGCCTTTGACATGAAGCTCCTTCCCGTGGAACATTCACAGAACAATAGAGCTAAAAGAAACATCACAAACCCAACTTCTTCCTTCTCGTAGATGAGGAAACAGGTCCAGAGAGGGGAAGTGATACCCACCCAAGGGCAAACAGTGATTGCAGAGGCAGAGGCTGGACCCAAAACCCACCTCCTAGACCCTAGAGCAGCCACTCTTGTTTTCTAGGATCGACCATGAAGGCTCCCTTGCAGGAGGGCACTTGATATGAGTGTTTCCCTTCCTTCACCCATTTTGCATAGATGGAATGCAGGCTCACAAGCACTATGTTCTGATTTCCCATCTCAAAGAGCTTAGGTATCATATTGCACAGAAATCATGAGCTCACAAAGCGAGTGGGCGCACCATGCTGGACCCAATGACTAGGAGACCAGTAAAATACCGGTTTCTTGGGTATTTGGTAAGAAAATAAAGAGTCTCCTTGGGTAATTTGTTGCGCACTATAGCTCCCTCTTGGAGAGTCATGCACACAATATTGAAGACTCTAAAAGTCCTAAAGACATTTATTTAATTTTATTTAAACCAACTTTCTCCAAAATACTCTGGCCTCCTCCTATCTAAGGAACTGGTGTTGTGAAGCAAACAGCCTGGGAAATCCTGCACTGAAAGATTTCCCCGTCCGCTGTAAACTATATTTCATCTAGAGACAAGGTAGCCTGGTGTAGTGAAAAGACTGTGGGCCTTGGAGGTAGAAAGACCTGGGTTCAAATTTTGGCTCTGCCTTTTAATAGCTGCATGGCCTATAAGCAAGTTACTTACTCTTCCAGACTTGGATTTCCTCATCTGTAAAATGAGCACGATAACCCCATTTGTTAAGCTTGTCGGCTGTTAAAACTATCAAATGAGTTAACAGATATCAAGTATCTAGTACAGTGTTTGAGACATAATAGGCCTGTAAGAAATACCAGTTCCTTTGCTCTGTTATCCTTGACACTCTTCTTCTGCCTCTTTCCCCCATGCCCCCCAAACCAGAGCCAGCCATTGGCAGGGCGGAGAATGTAGCAGAAGAGTCTGTTGAGCCAAGATCTTCCTCACATGACCCTGACCATGTTCTCTTAGTTTCACGGAAGAACTACACCCCAAAAGGACCAAGGTGAAGGGGCTAAGGGGGAGGTGGCAGACAATCTTGCCCTTCTTTGCCAAACAAGGTGTTTGTGCTAGGCAGCTAGATGCTGTCAGTAAAAAGAGAAGATGAAAGAACGCTTTCAAACTGTTCCAGAATGAACACCCACTGTCATAAATGGACTTCCTAAAATAGCAAACTCTTTCCAAGCCCCAACTTGAGGGCAGAGCCTTGGCTTGTTTGCCTGGGCAAGAAACTGAAGCAAAAGTCATGATCTGAGTGATGGCAAGCACAAAGAGCAGGGTTCAGGATGGCTTCTAGGAGCTTTGGCACCAGGACCTCATTGTGGGATCTGCCCTTGGAAAGAAGCCACCACTTGACAAACACGAATCAAGCACTAGGTTTGTGCCAGACACGGGGCTTAATTGTGGAGAAGGAAACCAGGAGTCTGCCAGGGAGGCAAGAACGGGCGATGGGGCTTGGCTCTATGGAGACTGAACAAGCTGGTTGTATCAAATGCATTGGAATCTCTTTGGACTGATCTTGTTTCTGTACAGCTCTTTTCTTCCTCCCTGCCCACTGTTGGGCAGTGTTCAGAGAAGGATCACGGGCCTTAGAGACTTAAGTAGCTTCCAGTCTTACTTTGTCTTTGCTAGTTTCATGACATTGGGTGTGTGATTTGATCCTTCTGGATATGAGTTTCCTCATGTGTAGGATAAGCAATCATCCCTACTTCCTAGGGTAGTTGGGAAGACCAAATGAGCTAATCTAGATGTATCCTGAAGTGGGGCATATATAACTCTGACATGGAGACAAACATCTTTAAATTCTAATAGTTATATGTTGGTTTAGATGTACATTAGAAAAGTAACTAACATACCAAACCCTTTTAGAGATGTTATTGATTGGTACAAGGCTAAAGTAGGTATGTAAGGCAAAGAAAAAAAGAAAAGAGAGTTAATTTTAAAAAAATATTAAGTAAATGTTGGTATAGCTGGTGTGTAGATATAGCAAAACCCATGAACATGTTACGTGAATGGCTGAAGCATGGGAAACTCGGAGTTGATACAGGACCAAATATGGCGGCTGGCACGTGGCAAGCGCTGAGGGTCATTTCATCCTTTCTTTTTTGGGAGTGGAAGGGAAAGAGACTAGGAAAGGAAGGGAGGAATGAGGGGGGAAGCAAACCTACTTACTTACCTGCCTACTTGACTTGTAAGTCTACTTCAGCCCTACTCTTCTCTGCTCCAAGATTCCCTTTACATACCAATTGCTTCCCTTACCTGTGTTTCCTCCTCCTCCCAGACCCAGCTCTCAGCTCTCCCATCAGGACATTGTTTTTGCCTTAAGCCTTTGGATATCTTCAGGTATCAGAAGCTCTAACCACCTATACTCAGTACTCATCTCTAACACACTCCGAAATGTCTCCCAGAGCTTTTCAGGAGATAAACATTGTAACAGACATGAGAGAAACAGAGACAGAAACAGAGAGACACAGAGTGCATGAGAGTTACTTATGGAGGAGAGAAGAACAACTTAGGAAGGGCAGGTTGTGGGGACAGTAGAGTCTGATCATGACTTTTGAGTCTTTGGGACAGTACTGAGTTGTCTTCCTAAATGGGCTTTCTCTCTCTCTCTCTCTCTCTCTCTCTCTCTCTCTCTCTCTCTCAGGAGTGGAAGCCCAGAAAGGGGAAGTGACTTGCCCAAGAAAACAGTAAGTACCTGACTCTAAATATCTTGATTCTTAGTCCTGTTTCCTTGCTTTCTGCCATACTGGGGAATCTGGGCTTTACAGTCCTGGAAGAACCAAAGTTTGCCTTTAAAAATGGGTTCTGCTATTAAAGACAAAACAAAACCAAAAGCTGTGGGACTGAATACCTCTAAAATCCAGACTCTCAAAGGTCAAGGGCCCAGTTGTTCCATGACACAGGTGGACAGGCACGGAGGAAGAATCACCTGCCGGAGAGTAGAGCTCTCATCACACAGAGCCAGAGGGGAGAGGGTCGTGGCTCAAACATCACAAGCTCTACTGTTCCTACTGAGATTTAGCAAAATATTCCTACATCTCTAAGAGCCAGACTTATTTGGACTTTCCAGACCTTTACATTCCAGAGAGGTGAACAAAGCGATTCTCAAAACTTACCCCCACCCTTCTGGTTATCTCGACTCGTTTCCGGGAGAGAGCATTCTAGCATCATTTGCAAGTCACTCTGCCAGTGCAAAGTTACTAACTTCCTTGCTATGAAGGCCCATGCTATGCCAGGACAAGCCTTATAGCTTTTTTTTATAGGTTCATGAAACCAAGATCTAAATCTGCTGCATGGGTTCTTCCTACTTGTCTTTGAGCATTCAAGAAGTCCCAGTGTTGGATAAATTTGATGAAGACCAAAACTGCCAATCAAATCTAGCTCAAACTGTGAAATAATTCATTAGTAAGTCATCTAGTGCTGAACCCATTTTTACTTAGCTGTTCGATGTAACAAGATCAGATCAGAGTGGAAAGTGGACCGTTGGCACTGCTCATTCCTAGCTGCCTCCTTTGAAAAGACACGAGCTAGCTTGATGATGAAGCATGATGCTCAGGTGGGCCTGGCAGGTGGCTCATAAGGAAGAGTTGATCCAGTGTGCCACTCCCCAGCCTTTTCTTGGCTGAGAAGGCCTTTCTTCCAATTTTTGTTTCTTCATATCTACCTTTGAAGCCAGGGCCCAAATGTTCTCTCTTCCATAAATCTTTTCTTGAGCCCTTACTCCATTGTGGTTATTCACCTCCTACAGAAGGTGAACCTATGGAACCCTAGTCCCTACTTCAGTCAGGTGTATTCTGCTCTCACCTCCTCTGTTAAATTATCAGCTCTTAAAGGCAGGAACTCTATTTTATTAATACTTTCTTCAAAAAATAAAAACTTCTTTTTCTTTCTTGCTACCTAGTTTATGCATATTCATTATAGACACCGAACAATACAGCAAAGCAAAATCAAGAATACAAATCATTTGCATTTTATTGAACGACATACTAGGTTCTTAAAATTCCTACATTCGTTATAAAGATGCATCAAAATTGGATCATCTCATACATAGTTTTTGAATCTACTTTATATTTCTATAAATCATTAACATCTGTGGTTATCTGGTCATTTTTTTAAAGATTTTATTTATATATTTGACAGAGAGACAGCACAAGCAGGGGGAGAGGGAGAAGCAGACTCCTCGCTGAGCAGGGAGCCCGACATGGGGCTCGATCCCAGGACTCCGGGATCATGACCTGAGCTGAAGGCAGACACTTAACCACCTGAGCCACCCAGGCACCCCTGGTCATTTTTTTAAATGGAAATTTGTTTCTCTGATTTTAAAGATGTGTGATATGATTTATAATATGATTTATAAAAATTGAGAATATATAGAATTTTATAAAGTATCAAGATCATTTTTTAATAACACCACAGGGACGACTGTTTATGTTGTAGCACGGTCTTCTGTATACTAGACATACTAGATTTTTTTCTGTGAGAGCAAGTATGTATATATGTATCTCATTCGTATACAGTTGTTTATGTTCATTCATGCACATAATTTTGGTTTTTACTGAACATATCATGGACATCCTTCAATGTCAAGTACATAAACATCTACATCATCCTTTCTAATATCTGCATGTATGGCTCTGCCATGATTTAATAAGCTTCCTGTTACCGAACACATTTTTTCCAAAATATTTCCTTTTATTAACAAATGTTATCAACTGTTGTTTTATATGTATTTGTATATGTACCCTTTTCCAGGTTTTGGTAGGCATTGCCCTCCAGAAAACATGTTCATTCTTTAATCTCCCAAAATGTCAAAAGAGAGCCCTGTGCACAATGGACGTAAATAAATGTTGGGGGGGTATGAATGACTAGAATCCAGAAGCGATTGTTTGCCCCTCCCTCAGATCTTTTTTCTTTTCTTTTGAGACCTCAGAGGAAGATCTACTGATTCTTCAGTCCCACTGGGAAGGACCCAGATTAAGGCAGGGTGTGCATAAAGGAGCCACCTCAATTCTTTTATCTCAGTGGTGGTAGCCTCAGAGATGGGTCCTGAGAGGGGATGCCTGGTTTCCAGTCTGCCTGTAGGGGAGCTTCAGGGCTGGAGCCAGAGCGGGCTCCCTGCACCAGCGGACTCCCAGCTTGGCCTGTGCCTTTCCACTGACCACACTCCCCTGGACAGCCCTGCACCCCCTTCCCAAGACTTTAGGCTTCTTCGTAAATCACATTTATACCCAAGCGGCTTATGCTCTGTCATATGGCAAGCCAGCACAGGTGTGATCCAAAACTACATTTTTCTGAAACCCACTTATTATTAGCCCTAACATAAAGTGGGGAGAGAGTACGGAATTTGGGATCCAGAGTCTCCCATTTGAGTCTGGCTTCTTCTAAGATGCTGTGGTCCCCCGGGGCATTCACTTGCCCCCCCGGAACACGGCTGCTTCCTAGGAGCTGGGTAAGGATCAGGGGAGAGGGTGACTATCAGAGCAAATTTTGTGGCCGTTGTACGAGTGTTTAGCGATGTTAATAATATTTGCCGCTATTGATAACACGGACAAACCCTCCGCTACTTTTGCAGGCTACCCCGTAGGCCTTTCTGCGGTGGGTCTCTCAGCGGAAAGGAAGGGACGGACTGAGCCTGCGCAGAGGAAAGCAGGTACAGAGGGCCAGAAAGGCCGCGCACTAGTCCCAGGTGATTCGGCCTTCGGTGTCCTCATCGGTAAAAGTGGACAAGGTGGACAACTTGACCCCTAAATGCTCTTCTGGCTCTGAGACGCAGGTCAGGCGGTAATTTTGTGACCTTGGGCAGGTCTTTTCTCTGAAGGCCTGTTTCCTCATCTCTAAAATGGCCGGGTCAGGCTGGATGACCTCCCAGATCGTTTCCTTTTTGGGATTTTGCACAACCCCAGTGACCTGCTCTCTGACCGCCCTGTCCTCCAGCGTGCTCTCCGCTCCGATGCAAACCGCCACGTGGCCTTCCCGGTCAGGGCTTGGGAGCCCACACAGGATGGGCTGTGGCTTCTCCTCTCCCTGCTGTCTGGCTTCTCCGTGGCTGGCTCGCAGACAAAGCCGAGCCACAGCTGGGCAGAGGAAACCACGCGTCCCTCGGGAGGCCTCCGACACATGGCAAACCGAGGCTGCCCACCTTTCTACCTTCCCCACGCCTTCCTTCTGTTTCCCCGTGCAGCGGGGGCCTCTCTGGCCCCTTCCCACTGTGCTTGGGCGCCGAGCGCTCCCGATAAACTCATTCGCAGACTTCCTGGGCAGAGCTGTGTGCTGTCCTCCAGTCACTTTCCTCCCGCCCGGAATGTCTCCCTGTGATCTTGACCTTCAGGGTATGCCCCAAAGGCATCCTCCTCGATAAATAACTCTTATCTCCACAATGATATAAATCATTCCTTCTGAACTCTCTCCATCAGCAGTATGCACACCTTTTTAGTTCTTATCAGTTTCTGTCTTTTAAAAAACAAGTCCCATTGCTCCCCGTCTATCTTCTGGGGGTGTGGGGGGCTGGGCGTCCCTTGGCTGACTCTGCACCTCATGAGAGCAGGCATTTGATGAGATGAGCACAACAGGAGTTAGAAGGACTTTTACAGATCTCTTCCTTCAAGGTTTTGTTTGGGCGGGATTGGAAAATTTGGGCATAAACTTATTAAAGTGGAAGCTTTGATATTAGTCCTGGAAATGGGCTCGCGTTCAGCCCTGGGTTATTAATGCCATCATCACCAAGATCAGGGATAGTCTCCTGAATGCAAGACCCCGGTTTCACTGAACTGGAGAATTTGTCAGAGACAGGGTGGTAGAGACGGGGTCTCAGCTGCCAGATAGACCTGAACTCAGACCCTGATGCTGCGACTGGTTAACTGTGGAAGCTTGGTAAGTTCTGTAGCTTCTCCCAGCCTCTGGTTTCTGATCTGAGCAATGGAATAGGAATATCTCCTTGTTGTCAGGAGGCTTAAACGGTAACTGCTATGAAACTCTTAGCACGGAGACCGGCATGAGGAAATGGCAGCCAGCCATGTGGGCTGGCCGACTCCCCTCCCAAGGAAGCATCACAGACACGTCTAGATGGTGTGTTGATAGTGCCTGGTGAATGGCACAGAGCATGTCCGAGAGGCGCCGAGGTAGGGGGGAGTCGACGCGTCTGGTCATTTACAAAGGGCTTTCCGTAGGTCATCTCACGATTCTTCAGACTGCTCTAAAGGGTGAGGGGTGCGGGGATCATTACATTTTTCAAAGGAGAAGCCTTAGATTCAGAGAGTTTAAGTGGTTTGCCCAGGGTCAGTGTGATTATAAAAATACACGCTCATGCTCGTGATCAGTGAAAATGTGTCTCTGAGACTGACACCTAGATTTGCTTGTTTCATTGCAAACCCTCTTTCCACAATACACTGGCAGGATGGGGAGGGAGGGAGGGACTTGCTTGGGGCCTTGGTAATGAAGAGACCTCTAGCCAGAAGGAATGGGGAAGGTGTTGCCGGCAAGGGCATTTTCGTGTAGAGGCAAGGACAAGCAGGTCAGGTTCTAGGAAAAAGGATTCGATGTGTTTTGCTGAGGAGGAGAAAACAACGAAATTAAGGTTGAATTTACACTGAAGGGCCCTGAATGCCAGACTAGGGAATTTGGACTGCAGGAGCCCGTGAAGAGCCACTGAAGGTTTCAGAGGAGGCGAGTAACGTGATCTCACCAAGATGGGGAGCGATCTCTAAATCAGGACTCATCAGGAATGGTTGAAGAAACGGACGTTGAACCTGGAAAAGAGAAAACTTATTGCGGGGTGTGGGGGAGGTGTTTGCCAGACTTGCCCCCATGCTGGGGGAGAACATGGTCATGGCTGGGTGAAGGGAGAACGGACTTATTTCACGTGGGCTCAATGAGGGGTTGCAGGGGAAGCAATGAGGATCACCGGGTAGATGCTCTAGGAGGACAAATTCTCAGTTCAAATGAGGAAGAACTTTCTGGTCCTTTCAACGCACTTGAACCCCAGTTTAGTGAGAGCTCACGGCATGCCCCAGGCACAGGCATGCACTGATGGATGCCAGTGGTGGATGCAGACAGTTCCTGCCCTCATGCAGTTCCTATGAAATGGGGGAAGATACTCCTTGAACAGAAGAAGCACCCCAGAAATGACTGTTACAGGCAGACCTGGCTAGTGTGAGGCGGGGCTCTTTAAGAGTGGCAAGTTCCCCACCACTGGAGTTTTCAAGAGAAATTTGTCAGGAAAGGGGATCCTTGGGCTTGGAGAAAGGCTGGGTCGATGACATCTCATAAGATTCTGTGCCTCTCCACAGGTTGCAAATCTCCAGCTGCCCTAAATCCCTTAACTGGAGGGAGGAAAAAGGCAAATGATTAACATTGCCTGTTTTATTTTCATTTTGTTTTTATTTTTTTATTTAAATTCAATTAGCTAAGGTACAGTACATCTTTAGTTTTTGATATAATGTTTAACGATTCATTAGTTGAATATAACACCCAGTGCTCATAATATCACATGCCCTCTTTAATTCCCATCACCCAGCATTGTCTTTTTTAAAAAGCCCGTATTTGGGGGTGTCTGAGTGGCACAGTCAGTTGAGCATCTGACTCTTGGTTTGGCTCAGGTCATGATCTCAGGGTCGTGGGATCGAGCCCCATGTCTGGCTCCACGCTTAGCAGGTAGTCTGCTTGAGATTCTCTCCCTCACCCTCTGCCCCTCCCCCCCTCGAATAAATAAATAAATCTTAAAAAAAAAAATAAAGCCCATATGTGCATGTTCCATCTTAACTGGAGTCCAAGGTGCAGAGTGTGGCCAAGCAGGAATTTCATCCTGCATGTAGCTGGGTGACTCCACCTATGAACTGAAAGTCATTTAGCTAAAATTGTGACATAAACATGCAAATTACTTGGGCTGTGGCTACAGCCATGGTGCAATCCTCCAGCAGCTAACATTAGGCCGACTAAAGGCAGACTCTGGGGTGGCACAGGCAGGGCCCTGCTGCTGGTCAGTCAGCAGGTTGCAAGGGAGCTGGCCAGGGCATCAGGGAGAGGAGGAAGGAAGCCCAGCCCTGACATCTTTGCAATACCACCTTACCTACAGAGGAGTGTCATACTCAGGATTTCATGGCATTGAGCCTTGCTACAGCCCTGAAAGGTGTGTAGATAGGCCAGTGAGGGAACTGAGGCTCAGAGAAGTAAAAGAATTCCATCAAGGTCCCACGGTGGGCACACCACAGAGCCCGGCTTTCCATCGGGTCTTCTGAGTCCAACCTGGGCTTCTTTCTACCACACCGGGGTTAAGACTGATCAGCCATAGACCTTTGCAAAGGAAGACCAAGTGGGCAGGCACCTCTGTCCATGCTTGTGGGTCCCAGGGCAAAATCTGCACCACTCAGGACTGGAGGGTTCTATAAGGCTAATAAGAAGACTAATAATGCCCACACTAACGGATTGCACTGGGCTATGCCAGGCAGACACTGTGTTAAGCACTTTCTATTGATTGTCTATTTTGATTCTTGCTGCATCTCAACCTCAACTTTACAGATGAGGAAATGGAGGCTCTGAGAAGTGAGACGACTTGGCAGGACCAGAATTTGGACCCACATCTATGTGACCTCTGTGGCACCGCCTCCCTGTCACCTCTGCAAGTGGCCTCGCCAGGTCATTGAAAGTGCTGGGGAAGAAAAATGTCCTCTGCCCCTCGAGGTTCTTCTGGCTGCTCTGCGAATTAATTGATACGAGACAGATTAATAAGAGAAAATCAAGTTTAATTACATCCATGCAGAGAACCCACATAAATGTGAGAGATTCCAAAGACAGTCAGGCAAGATGAGGTATCTATGTCATTCTGGGCTAAGGACGAAAGGGTCTGGGGCCTCAGAGGGAAGGAAGGCCAGGCACAGGAAGAACAGGAAGGGTAAAGGTTTGCTGAGCAGATCTTGGCTCAGCAGATCCCAGGAACAATGGGACAAAGGGAGGGCTTGGATCAGACGGGCCTTGCCGGCCTCCTCCCTGTCCACCGAACCTGGTTCATGTCATACTGCCATTATCTATGGTGACAGCTCCCTTCCTGGAGCAGGTCCTCTCTAAAAAAACATTGTAGGCAGTTGGGGAAGTGGGGAAGTCGACGTTTCTTCCTGAGTCTTGTGGGCCTTGGTTGTTTTCAGTTCGAAATAATTCACATGCCAAAGTAGCACATCTTAGGGCAACTCGTTCTGAACCTCCAGGGTTCCCACCTCTGAAACTCCCCCTGGAAGTTTCACATCTTAAAAGCTGAGCCTGTGACTGTGGAGAGAGAAAATGGGCTAGTCGCTGAGTGGCGAGGGAGCCACCATGGGAGGGAAGACAAGGATTATAACGAGGACAAACAGGAAAGAACAAGTGGAAACACATGTCCCCGCGGCTCCTTAGAGCAGCTTCCCAGTCCCAGGAGCAGGGCCATCCGGTATTGGGGCTGGGTGCGGTCACCTGGCCCAGGAGATGTGCACTCTGCATGCGACCTGTTGAAAAGGAGCGCTTATTAATAAGGGCAAGACACAGATTGAAAAGGCGCCCAGAGTGGACACTTAGAGACAGGAAATGGAACAGATCGAGACCCGTGCTCTCCAGCCAACTTTCTGATTCATGAATACGGAAAAGTCTTAATAAGAAAAGGAGTGTTTGGTTTTGTCGTTGTTGTTGGGTTGTAGTGTGAATGTAGGGTGCTTTTGTTTGTTCGCTTGCTTGTTTGTTTTAAAGGAGGGATGGGTGACAGGAAAGTTGCCTGCTCCGTGATCTTAGGAAAAGCTGTCTACTTTGTGATGCTGACCGTTTCTGGTGCCTGGGAACTGGCCCCGGAAAGCCTCACATTAAGGTTACCTGTAAGGCTTGTCTCCAGTGGTCTTGAGAGCGGTGATCTGGGTCTGCTTTGGCATGGTTTGCGTGAACCCAGGAGGATTTTTCTTTTATTTTGATAGCAGTGTGGGTGGTTAGCTGTACCTCATAAGGTCTGTCCCAGCAAGGTGACAGCACATGCTTGCCTCTAAAGACCTTGATGCACGCCCAGTCTCCCGGTCAGAAGGGATGGCAAGGCTCGTCCGTCAGTGTGTGCCATGCTTCTTTCACCTGTTGGTGATATGCTTCTAGTATACTAGTTAGTTCCCCCAGATGGCTAGTCATGGCATTAAATTGTTCACTTCAGTCCTTGTAATGTTCACTTAACCCACAGAAGTTTGAGAGATGCCCATTGGGTAAGCATTGGGTACCCAAATGCTACTTCAAAAGGAGTTGATCCGTGCCCCTCTTTGGAGCATCCTGGATCTTTATAAGAGCCAAGGACAATGCTTCTGGACATTTAAGTCTGGTTTCTTGACAGATGTTTCCTGAAGTCCTTTCTCCGTCTAGATTGTTATGTCCCACTTACCCTGATGATCAAGGATGATACAGGGTATGAAATCTTAATGAGTACCCCAGAGTTTTTGCAAGCAAGTGGTTTATCTCTGCTGTAAAATGAGTTCCTTGATCTGATTCAGTCCCTAAAGGGATGCCAAAATGAGAAACAATCTCAATTATTAATTTCTTTACCACTGTTGTGGCATGAGCTGGTCTAGTCGGATGGCATCAGTCCATCTACTAAATGTGCAGAGAATAACCAAACAGTGAGAATAGCCCAAGGCTGAGGGCAAATGTACAAAATCCATCGGAAGTACCGCAAAGGGCAGCATGGACCTAGGAGGACGTCCTGGGGCATATCGATTTCTTCCAGAAATTTGGTGAGATTCACAAGTAGTACACAGGAAAATAATTTGGTCAGAAATTTTGTGGATGCTGAGGCAAAACCAATTGGCTTTTAGTTCCTTAACTATCCCCTACTGCCCATATGTCCCATTTGGTGGAAGAAAAGTACAAGCCAAAGGGTTGAAAAAAAAGGGGGGGGGAGGGCTATAGAAAGTCCATTTGGCCCGACAAATATATAATCCATCTGATAATTGTTTGGCACCCATTTGTATGCTACTGTCTTTTTCAGATTGTGGGGCATCTGCCTGCAAGTTAATCATATTGGTCAAGGACAAAGGCAGGTTTGCAAATTGGGTGGAGAGAAGATAAGGGGGGCCATTTGGGGCTGCATATTTAGCAGCTCTGTTAGTCCTATCCTTTCCTAAAGATATAGCATCCGTTTCCTTAATTTGGGAACAATGAACAAATGAACCACGGTGACTTTAGAAGGGAAGTGAATAGCTTGTAATAGGTCAACAATTATATGCCCATTAGCAACTGGAGTACCAGCAATGGTGTGCCAACAGCATGGCAGCCTCCAAAAGCATATTTGCAGGCTGCGTAAATAGTGGCAGGTTTCCCTCCTGCCAACATGCAAGCTCTAGTAAGAGCTAGGAGTTCAGCCACGTGGGCTGATTTTAACGGGCAAAGAATATGCCACCACTGTGCACGTGGGGAAACTATCGCATACCCAGTTATTATGTTTCTCCAGAAATACCATTTCTAGGAGCCATCACAAAATAGAAGTCAGTCTGGGTGTTTCAAGGGATGTCTGAGAGATCCTCTTGTGTCTTTGAGACCATTTCTATACTTGTAAGGCAATCATGGGGAATAGAGTGGGCTCTCCATCATCGGGGGGCGGTAAGGTAGCTGGATTTCAAGTGTGACAACCATCTAAGATGATGGAAAGGTTAGTCAAGAGCTTGTTCACAAGGGGTCTGTCACTGTGTAGAGAGGTGCTGGGTTTTATGAACTTTTAAGAGAGCAGACACAGCATGGGGAACACAGAGATGGATGTGGAAACCTAATGTAAGTGCGTTGGCTTTGTCAATCAAACTGGCAGAAGCCACTGCTGCATGCAAGCATGGGACCATCCCTGATGCCGCAAGGTCTAACTGGCACGAGAAATATGCCATAAGATATGTCTGAGAGGCACAAGATTGTCCTAAAATGCCAGTAGGAATCCCACGATTTTTATGGCAGTGTAGATGAAAAGATTTGTTAAAAGTCGGCAAGCCAAGAGCTGGGGGTGCTGACATGTTAGTTCCAAGGCTTCAAAGGAGGTCCATGTCTCCGAGGGCCAGGGTATATGGTATCTAGGAGAAGGGCATACAGATGTTTAGCAAGGGTTGCAAAATTAGGGATCCACAGGCAGCAATAGCCAGCTGCCCCTAAAAATTTGTGTAACTGCTTTCTCATTTTGGGAAAAGAGATGGATAAAATTGACTCAAGGCGTTTTAGGGTGAGCTTTCAAATGCCCCAAGATTATCTCATGTCCTAAGTAGGTAATAGTTGTTTGCACCCATTGAAGAGGGACTGGAGGCTCTCTGGCCTGGTTCAGCTAGTGCCTTTAGCAGAATGAGGGTCTGTAAGACCTTAGTTTGATCACAAAGTAAAAGATCATCAAGAGAGTGAACAAGCATGGAGCCTTGGGTAAAGGCTATAGAATCCAAGTCTGCTTCAATTACTTGGAAAATACTGAGGGAGACTCACAATATTCCTGAAGTATGCGAGTCCATGTTAATTGTCTCCCTCTGAATGTAGATGCAAAAAGAAATTTGTGAGTCAGGGTGCAATGGGATAGAAAAGAAAGCTGAGCAGAGATCAATTACTGTAAACCAGGCTGCCTCAGCAGGAATCGAACTAAGAATAATAGCCAAATCTGGGACTACAAGATGCAGAGGAAGAACAAAGGTTTCTGGCCCTTAGGTCTTGCACAAATAGATGGATCTGATTCCAGTCTCCGTCAAATTTACCTTCTTTCTTTACTGGCAAGATTGGAGTGTTCCAGGGTGAAGAAGTAAGGAAAAGAACACCCTGCTACAAGAGAAAGTCTATTATAGATTCAACTCCTCACTCAGTCAGGCTGGACAGAGGATCCAAGTGGCCCCCGCTTTTCAAAAGTCTGCGTTACACCACTTGGCGTTTATGAAAGACCTATATTGGTCCCTGCTTTTGCTAACTGAAAGAAATCCTAAGAGGATTTTCGTTTTTACAGAAAAAAGGCGAGAAGCAAAAATAGCATTCAGCGTTTGTTGCGCAGTGAGCCCTTATAGAGGCTGCACACGCCCCCAGCACTGAGAGCGGCCCCGCCCAGCTCCTTCCCAGGGACCTACACAAAGCATCTCAGCATCAAGACACCATAGCTTCGAAGTGTGTCTGTGAGCATCCATGCTTTGTCTTGATTTATTCTGTGCATCTGTTAGCAAGATGTGTCCTAAGGTATCATCAAAGCTAAAGAGAGGTTAATTTGGGGTCTGGGAACACTCAAAAATATTTTTCCACATAAACTGATAGCAATTGCTTTCTTCATTTTCTGCCACTTTGGCTTGCGAAAGATTTCATAGGGACACTCTACTTATCTATAGTGGCGGGAACCCGTATTGAGCTACTGATGGAATTCGTTTTTTCCTTCTCCAAAGTTAATGCAATGCACACAGGCTTGGCACTCAATCCAACTCCATTTGCGTGTGTAGCCCAAGGACTAATTAGAACATCTTTTAAACACCTCCTCTTGAGGGGCGCCTGGGTGGCTCAGTCAGTTAAGCATCTGACTTCAGCTCAGGTCATGATCTCAGGGTCCTGGGATCGAGCCCCGGGTTGGGCTCTTCACTCAGCGGGAAGCCTGCTTCTCCTCCTGCCCCCTTCCCCATTGCTCATGCTCTTTCTCTCTCTCAAATAAATAAATAAAATCTTTTAAAAAAAGATATTTTCAGGGCGCCTGGGTGGCTCAGTTGGTTAAGCGACTGCCTTCGGCTCAGGTCATGATCCTGGAGTCCCGGGATCGAGTCCCACATCGGGCTCCCTGCTCAGCGGGAAGTCTGCTTCTCCCTCTGACCCTCTTCCTTCTCGTGCTCTCTATCTCTCATTCTCTCTCTCTCAAATAAATAAATAAAATCTTTAAAAAAAAAAAAGATATTTTCAGAGGAATTAAAATCAGAATCAGTTTCTAGCAAAGGAAGTAGGAGATTTGGGGCTTGGTCTGAGGGAAGGGAGCTAAAAATGCCCTTTTCACTACATTTTAAAGTGGCATTAAATTTACATAACACACAAAAAAATTTACATAACACATCTCTACCAAAAAGCCTTGCTGGTGAGCAAGGCCTGGGGCACCTGGGTAGCTTAGTTGGCTCAGGTCATGATCTCTGGGTCCTGAGTTCAAGCCCCACGTCAGGCTCCCTGCTCAGCAGGGAGTCTGCTTCTCCCTCCCCCTCTGCTGCTCCCCCTGCTTGTGCTTTCTCTCTGTGTCAAATAAATAAAATTAAAAAAAAAAAAAGAAACTAGAAAGGTATGAATGGTGTTAAGAGAGCCTAAGATATTGGGGCGGTCTGGGATGTGGGCAGTGAAACGGGCTGCCCGGAGACTCGGACAACCTGGATGGAATCAGAGAGGATGGCTGGAGGGAAATCCTCTGAGCAGATAATGGAGAAAACCACACCAGTGTCAATTAAGAAATCCTGTTCTCCATCCTCTATTTTAGGCTTAATGGTGGGCTCTGGGGTGTGGCTGAAGTTCAGCTGACCTGTCATTTGAGGGGAAATTGTCTCTCAGGAGGAGAAAAATGAACTTTCTGAGGGTGATACAGTTTAGGGAAATTGCTTCTTAAACTCTCCTTTTTTCTTTCTCTCTCTTTTTTTTAAGATTTTATTTATTTGACAGAGAGAGACACAGCGAGAGAGGGAACACAAGCAGGGGGAGTGGCAGAGGGAGAAGCAGGCTTCCCGCAGAGCAGGGAGCCCGATGCGGGGCTGGGTCCCAGGACCCCGGGATCATGACCTGAGCCAAAGGCAGACGCTCAGTGACTGAGCCAGCCAGGCGGCCCCAAACTCTCCTTTTTTCTTAAGTCCAGCACAATTTTTCTTTTAATGTTCTAGGTTCTTGCAACATCTGCAATCGTCTGGAGGAAGATAGGGAATGGGCTTTGCATTCTCTCAGAGTCAAGCTTTTGCCTTTCCGAAGATTCAGGTTGCAAAAGCAAGAATTGTGGCTTTAAGGTCTTTTTTTTTTAAGATTTTATTTTTAAGTCATCTCTACACCCAACGTGGGGCTCGAACTCATAATGCCGAGATCAGAAGTCACATGCTCTATCGACGGAGCCAGCCGGGCACCCCTAAAATCTTTTTTTCCCCCCCGAGAGCTGGCACAGCTGGGCAAAGAGGAGATCTTGGAGCACCAGCCTCTTCCACTTCTAGGAAGTGCTCCTCTCGATGATGGAGACCAGAGAGAGTATTCTTGCTGGTCGTAAAGTGAAGCTCTCAGAACCCAGAACAAGATGAAAGGGAAAACCTCACCCAGTTTTTTTTAATATGCACATTAACAGCTTTAGCTAAGCCTTTGGTCCCTCGGAGGCATGCGCTACAGGGTGGGGGACTGTGTGCTGTCTTACAGAGCACCTGTAAGACCCACGGAAGTGTCCTTGAGGTTGTCAGGTGACCTAGTGTCCCCTTAACCCATTCTGTGGCCCACTTATCTGAAAAAGGGAGTCTCGGGGTTAGGTGGCAAGTGCTCTAACAGTTCGTAAGTGCTCCATCTGTGCCCACCAATTTTGTGACTTTGGCTTCCAAGATGTCCCTTAGCAACAGCCTTTACCTCATGTGCACGTTGACCCACAGCACAGCTGTCTAAACAGACACTGGTCTGGTGAGAACCATGAGCTCCCCGAGTCTAAGGCCACTCCAGCTGCAGACTTAGAGGACCTACACCTGCGTTCATACCCTATAGTTTTTCCTTCTTACGACAAATGACACAAAAGACACAGAGAAAAGCAGTGACTCTCTCTGAGAGGAAATGGATCCATAAAACCCAAATTTACCAGAGTCACTAAACCCAAGGAACTACTTCCACAAACATTTTCCTGCTCATCTCAATTTAGAGATAGAAAAAGGACTCTCCCCACTTTGGCTCCACCAGACCCCACAGAAAGAGAGTCCGGGCTGTTGACAGGGTAAGAATTCTTACCTCTGCTGGGCGGTTCGTCCTAGGATCTCTCCTCTGCAGCGTCTCTGGCCAGGGAAGTCTATTCTGCCAGTTAGGCCAACTACTGAGGAGGAAAAATCTTCCTCTGCCCCTCGAGGTTCTTCTGGCTGCTCTGCGAATTAATTGATACGAGACAGATTAGTAAGAGAAAATCAAGTTTAATTACATCCATGCAGAGAAACCACATAAATGTGAGAGATTCCAAAGACAGTCAGGCAAGATGAGGTATCTATGTCATTCTGGGCTAAGGACGAAAGGGTCTGGGGCCTCAGAGGGAAGGAAGGCCAGGCACAGGAAGAACAGGAAGGGTAAAGGTTTGCTGAGCAGATCTTGGCTCAGCAGATCCCAGGAACAATGGGACAAAGGGAGGGCTTGGATCAGACGGGCCTTGCCGGCCTCCTCCCTGTCCACCGAACCTGGTTCATGTCATACTGCCATTATCTATGGTGACAGCTCCCTTCCTGGAGCAGGTCCTCTCTAAAAAAACATTGTAGGCAGTTGGGGAAGTGGGGAAGTCAACATTTCTTCCTAAGTCTTGTGGGCCTTGATTGCTTTCAGTTCAAAATGATCCACATGCCAAAATAGTACATCTTAGGGCAACTTGTTCTGAAAGGAATGCCCAGGGTCCAATTCTTCTCAGCTCCTAGCCAACAACAACAACAGAAGTAATAATAAACAAACCCCTCTTGATGCCACACTCGAGAGTGTACAGCGCACTTTCAGACCCTCAGCCAAAACAATGCACCATTCTATGGGTTTCTGCAGGACTGACCCAGGATAAGGAGGGCTTTGCTCAGAGTCACAGAGCCAGTGTCATAGCAAGGGCCAAGACCCACAATTGGGGCCCAAACTCCGTGCCAGACACCCCTCTGCCCTCTTCTCTCTTCTTGGTCATCTGCCGGAGCCAAGAGGGGGTTGCATTCTGCTTGGCATGGGCACAGTGCCACCTTACTTGGACCCTCCAGAGAACTCAGTCTTTCCCACCTCACTTGGCCAGCCGACTTCAAATAGGCTCTGGAGTCGCTCACATATGGGTGTGAATCTCCAGGCTGCAGAGATTCAAGTTCACCCGTTTCTCCCCACTGCAAGATAGCAATAATTGTACCTATGTCATGGGATTGCTCTCAAGATGAGAAAAGGTAATAGATGTGAAGTGTTTGACCTGCCACGGGGAGCACTAAATTGAGGGTAGTTAATATTTCCATGTTTATGGTGATGGGTTGATTCACTTATTCAAAACTATGTGGCTCCTGCCGTGCGCCAAGCCCTCTGCTCGGCTCAGAGAAGATGCGAATAGTACACAGCCTGTATATTCAACAGCTCAGTCTAGGGATGGGGGCAGACCTAAGCAGATGAACCAGCGCAGTGAGATGCATATGGCCTTCTGGGGCCCAAAGTGCACCAGGTACAAAATGCTGTGGGAGCCAAGAGAACAGACAGAGGATGCTGATTCCTCTTTTCCCTCCCACCTGTCTGTCCGGTCTCACCTTCCTTGAGGCCCAGTCTTGCCACCTTCTCCCTAGAAACCCGATCTTGTTATGGTGGTGCTCGGTCTTCATTCCCACTCTACCCCTGGGGGAGGCCTCGAGCAATCTCTGCTCTCTCATGACTCCTTGAAGCATTATGATGTTTTTAAACTCCTTTGTTGATCACAGGAAACCCCGGTGCTTGTAAATATCCACACTAGGATTTCTTGAAAAATGTGTAAATGACAAGCCAGCGAACGCAAAATGCAATCAGAGTCATCCCCTGCCCCCCGATCCTTTTCAAACCCTTGTAGAATGTGGGCTCAGAGAGAGACCATGACTTACCCTCCCTCCTGCAGAGACTGTGGGGCAGAACCGGGATGAAACCATGTCACCACGACTAGCTCTGTGGCTGTCCCTGCTGCCTCTTTAGAAAGAACAGTCTCCCCTCGGTCTGGATTTACTCCATGACAGTCCACATCCGTGCACTTCACACTTGTACCACCTCATTTGATTGTTCCCAGCACTTAAGGAGCGGAGAAGGGTGGACACAATGACCCCCCAGTCACAGACAGGGCTTCCAAGGCTTTGAGGTTCAGTGATGGCCCAGGGCCCTGCGTGCGTCAGAACCCACTGCTTCAAGCTCCAAACCAAGCGCTCTTTCTGCAGCACTGCAGCCTCAATAAGCCGGCCGTGATGAGTGTCTCCTACCTCTTGTGCAAGCAGAAAATACCAACACTGTGTACATGGAGAAAGGACCATGCCCGTTTCCTGCTCCTGGGTTCTGTAGAAACATCCATCTGCCCCCTCCAGAGGACTTTTTAGCACCACCTCTGGACAAGGTCCTTTGAGAAAAGCATGACATCATTTCCTAAACTCTGCAATCCGGGAAGTTCGTCTTCGAAAAAAAAAATCACAAAAGTGAACCCCTGGCATTTCTTATCTCCCTTCTTCTGCCCAAGCTGGTCTTGCACAAGCAGGATGACCTTCCATTGGGTGACAAGTATGTTGTAAGGGAAACGTTTACAGGCACTACAGGAATGACCTGGTGCCTCGCCCACCTCATTAGAATTCTAATTAGATGTGTAGGAGAGGCTGCTATAAATGGTAAGGACATCCCCAGCCGTCTCCCCACACCTTCCGTCCGTCTGTCCGTGCCATTCCCACAGAAGAGGCAGAGGAAGGCAAACATGACGGGTGAGTGCATGGCATCTTCTCTCCAGGTCCTTGCTGGAAGCCCAGGCTTCTCCCGGGCCAGCCTGAGAGGCCCGTGTTTGGCTTGGGACAACTGCCCTGGGGGGCTCTGAAGGTGAGATCTTAGTACTGAAGGATGGTATTCACGGGCGCCTCTTTCTCAGGGGCTGCCTCGTCCCTCCAGCGCGATTCCAGGGGTAGGACATGTTTGAAATGTAGTCCTGAGTAATGGCCGGGTATTCCACCCAGCTGGACGTCACATCCCTTAGACAGATGGACATGCCTGGCCTTTTCAAGCCGGCTGAGCCCTGCTTCCCCTATTTCTCAGTGCAGTTGTTCCAGCTGTCAGGAACGTAGGCAAAGGAAAGCACATCTCAGTGCAAGAGAGAGCGAGAGTGACAGCATGTAAGTTTATTTAAAAAAAAATCATTAGCACAGCTGGAATGCTCCTAAGTAAACCACACATCCGGAAGCACCGCAGGCTCTTTGAAAGCGACTTGATGAGCTGAAACCTCCCGTGGCAGCAGGAGTAGGTGTGCCATGAAGCTGTCCCTTCGAGCAGCACCGGGGAAGGGGGTGAGAAAGAGCTACGGGGAGTACAGGTTCTTTGGCCCTGTGGTCACTGCTGAGGATCTGGGCTCTCGTTAGTCGGTGCCCCTGCCAGGCAGCGTGCTAATTATTGCCTGTCAGGGGTGCTCAGCCTCGTGGGTTGACTGCAATGCCAAACCCAAACAGGGCATGAGTCAAACCTGTAAAATACCATGAATGGTCGTTAGGACCTCGGGAAGGTTTGCCAAAGAAACCCTTCAGCATGATGCAAAAGGCGAATGCTGGTTACTTGGGTAATCCCAAATCCCAGGGCAGGGTGGCTGCGAACACGAGCCCCTCCCCTGTCCCCCATTTCCTCCTGTGAACATGCATTCGCGCCAGGTTGCTAACAAGAGCTCTGGACCATACAGACTGTAGCACGAGGGGATGTCAGTGTGACCTAGGCCATCTCCCTTCCTCCAGGTGGGCAGGCTTGCCGGGGTCACATAGGAAGTTGGGAGCAGAGCCCAGATGAGGTCCCAGCAGTGCCCTTTCCACTCTGTCCTGTTACCAGAGCTGAGCTCAGAGATGAGCACGTGTGGCATCTGGGACGCGGGAAAACGGTACTGACCTTGGTTTCTCCTTTGAGCTCTCTTCCCAACTGCCTTTGTGTTTCTTGACATCACCACGCCCCAGGTTCCCGTTTGTAAGATGCAAGGCCTGGAGTAGACAGACTCCGGGCTCCTTCTGTTATTGACCACTCTCACCATGAGAGGAAACCGGGGGCAGGGAGCCTGGGCCCCGGCACATGCTCACCCCAGGGGGCGAGCGCACGGCCATCACTCCGCAGGCCCTGCAGGGACCCCCCCCATAGCTTGCCCGCCGTGAGACCACCCCGCAGCCGCATGCAGCCTGTCAGTGCCCGTGACTCGTGAAGACTCTGAGCTCTAAAAACTCAACATCTAAATCAACCAGAGATGTCCTAAGGTCACGACAGAATGTAGACACTAGCCAGTTAGGAAAAAAATTCAATTTTTCAAAAGGCAGGGGAGACACAGGTGGATACCTTCATTCCCTTGGATTTGTCACGTTGTCACGCATGCAATTCCTAGCTCAGCACCAAGTCACTCAGCCAGGCAGTGCTCAGAAGAAGTTTCTTGAATAAATGAACTTTACGCGTAGGACAGCCAGGGAAAGGAGCCACGGCAGGTGCAGTGGGGGACCCAGACACAGGAGCTGGAGTCTCTGCCCTCAGTGAGCTCACAGCCGGACCGTGCTTGGAAACACCAGTTCATAGGCAAGCGACCCGCAAGGCAGAGTGTCATTAGGCTGCATTGCAAATCCAAATCCAGCACTGTGGGGGCTGGCGGGAGGAGGACATTAAGCTCAGCCAGGGTTTGGGCTAGGGGAGGCCCCGGAAGCAGATGGCATTTGGTCACAGACAGTGAGTTAGGCGTGGTCAGGAGCCTTGTGGGGTGAGGAGTGCTTTGGGCACAGGGAACAGGGAAATGAATGTGGGTGGGTCGGCAGGTGTGAGCCAGGGTTCCAGGGGCGCGTCCGGCTCCTAACTAAAGGTTCTAGTTGGAATCAGCAGGGACTCAGGTATTCCACTCCCGCTGGAGGGAGGAGCCTGGACGGTGGTGGGGACGGTGGTGGGGACGACAGTGGCAGAGGAAGGCCTGGCTGGCTGTGCTCTGCACAAAGTGGTGCAGAGCCCACCTGGAGGGGGAGCCTTGTTCCCCACCTCCAAAGCCACTTGGGGGCCCTGGGTCAGAGGCAGAGTCCTCAGGGTCCACACCTGCGGGGGGCCAGGACCTCTGTTCTGGGGACTAACCCTCGGTCCCCCTGGGCCGGTGAGCTTTTCTTGCCAGCTACTTTCCCGGGCAAAGCACAGACCTTCCCTGGACTCGTGCCCCGTCTGCCGAGGACCTGTGCCATTCTGGGCTGTGGGTCGGCCCCAACACATTTTTCCTTGGAGCTGGGACACCGGTGGCTCTTTCTGCTATAGAAGCAGCCAGGAATTCCTCCTGGGGTCCTGCCCCCCTTCTGTAAACTCAAGAGTGTGCAGGGCTTCGCCTTGCAGTGGCGAGGCAGGGGGGGTGTGGGGGGGCGCTGGCTTCCTGTCTCAGCCCCCTGGACCAGAGCGACACCTAGGCTCCTCTGCAGGCACATCGCCCCTGCGGGCTCAGGGGCTCAGGGGCTCAGGGGCTCAGGGGCTCAGCGCTGTAGCCGCTCAGCGGATCAATGACAATAAGCTGCCCCTTCTCTGGCTCAGCTCCCCGCCCAGCTTCCTGTCACCTGGGGCAGCCCCTGCTCCCTGTTCCCCGGACCCAGACCGGCCAGCAGCTGCATCTCCCTGCGGTGAGGGCTGCCCAGGGTTCCACTTTTGCCGCCTAGGATTCCATGCGGAGGTAGAACAGCTCCAGGGTTACAAGTGCACATCCACAGATGTGCCCGGGGCTGAATCTTGGCTCTGTCCTTACCAGCTGAGTGACCGTGGGCAGGCTACTTAACCCCGTGTCTCAGGCTCCTCATCTCTAAAATGGGGCTGCTTTAGGGGCACCTGGGTGGCTCGGGCAGTTAAGTGTCTCGATTTCGGCTCAGGTCATGATCTCAGGGTCGTGGGACCGAGCCCTGCGTCGGGCTTCACCCTTAGTGGGGCATCTGCTTCAAGATCCTCTCTCTCCCTCTGCCCCTCCCCTCACTCGTGCTATTTCTCAATCTCTCTCAAATAAATAAATAAGTCTAAAGTAAAATAAAATGGGGCTCTTTTGGTATCTGCTTCATAGGTGCTCAGGCCACATATTTTATTATTACTTGGAAACTTCTTTCATGAGCCTCTTCTCTCATTGCCTTGGGGTCTGAAGAAAACCCCATGAGATGAAGTCCATTTTTTAATCAAGGAGGAATTCCCAGGACCCTGCCCCGCTCCGGCCCCCTCACCAGCCCCTCTCAAGTCCCCAGTTCTTGTCTGCGTGCTGTTTTTCTTCACCTCCCGTAATCTCTCCATCCGTCTCCACCTTGCTGGGCTGCACTCCACACTCCCCAGGGCCCACATGCTGGCCTGGGGTGTGAGCCAAAGTAGGAAATTCTTTTCCCTATCGCTTAGGAGTGGAGGGAACAAGGCCCCAGGGTTTCTGATAGAGGCTGAGGGATGCGTTCAGAAGGCACCTGCCTTCCCTGCTCTTAGCTTAGTTTCCTCCTCTGTGAACAGGAGCCTGTGATTTCCCCCACCTCCCTCCCAGAGCAGCCGTGTGGCTCAGGCGAGACAGTTGGTGGGAGAGGGTGCTGATGTGTGGTAAATGGTGAATAGGCCTAAGGGAGGGATTCTCAGTCCTGCCTGCCTATTAGAATCACCAGGCAAGTTTAAAACAACAGAAAAAAAAAAAAAAACCATAAAACAAAAAAAACCAAACCACCAATGCTGACCCTATGCCTGAGACGCTAATTGAGTCAGTCTAGGAAGGGGCTTAGGCCAATAGAACACTCTGCAGGTGATTCTTATGTGTAGCCAGGGTGGAGAACCCCTGGTTCAGGAGCTTCTGACCTCTCTTTGGAAGTGAAGGGGCCACGGAGTCCTTCTTCCTTCCCCTCCCCCTGACCACATAACATCAAGGCAGGGAGTAGGCTACGGGTGGCCCCTTCTCTGTGACAGCTTCCTGGAACTGTGCCCAAGTCATTGACTCCACAGTCCCCTTGGTTAGCTACAGGGTGGCAGCTTGGAGTCATGTGTGGTCAGGCAAAACTGGCTTCCAGCCTGGGCTTGGGTCCAGGCTCTGCCTGAGCATGTGCTATTTGGCAAGTGACATCACCTAACTGGACTTTCAAATCATTCATCCGTGACATGGGGATAATGACATCGTGGGGTTTTTGTCACTATTGAGGGACATAATGCAGGTAAGATGCACCGTGCCTAGTGCGTCTGAGGTCCTCAATGGCAGCCAATAAAGAAGCTCAAACCCTCCTCTATCCTGTGCTGCTATTGGTGTTATGTGTGGGATCCCAAGGGATTTGTCCTCTGCACCCTCACCTCTGGGGGCCCGGGCGTTAGTGATGGGATCCCGATAATAACCCTACCAGAGAGGACGTTCCTGTCTCACTGTCCCCTTCTACAGATGGAGAAAGCATCGTCCAGAGATGTGGAGAGCTCGCCCGAGACCTCTCACCCCTTCAGCCCAACAGTCCAGGGTTCATTCCACATGACCCCAGGGGGCCTTGCTAGCCTCTCACTCAGCTGCCAATGGAACCCCGTCTTCCCCACCACCTGGGTGCCAAGAAACTCTACCCCCCCGCCCCCCGTGCTGCACGGGGATCAAATATGTCTGACTGTGGGGGAAGGACAAAGGGAAACTGCCCAGGCTCAAGAGAGTTGAGATCTGAGAGGAAAGCCCTGTGTGCCTGGGGCCGGTGCGGGGTTGGCCAGCAGCTAGGGGTCCCAGGTGCCCGGAGGGGAGCAGCAGGGAGAGGAGGGCGAATTGGGAATGGCTCACAGCCCCTCAGTGACCAGGATTCCAGACCTAGTTTCTGGGCCATACTCTGCTTCCAAACTACTCTGTAACCTTTTGGAGGTTCAGTGTTCTTCCTATAGTATGGGAATATTGGATTACATCGCTGTTTTTCAAGCTGCCAGTTGTCACTCATTAGATTGTAAAATCAGTTCAGTGGATTCTGACCAGAAATCAAAAAAAAGAAGAAGAAGAAGACAAAATATCAGTGAAACGCTATCTGTTATAGACCCATGTATTTAAACACTCTCTAATTTTTTAATGTGGTTTCTAACAAAATGCTTGAAGACACTTGGCTAGACGATTTTTAGTATATCTATCAGCCCCAAATAGCTCTAGAAACCTGTAAGATAAGAATCTGTCTAGGGAGGGGAGATGGGTCTAGGGTCTGGGCAGGTGGGGAAGACCCAGCCACCGGAGTATCAGTTGTCATGCTGGCCCACCTGCCGGCACCGGATGGTGCGGTCCTCCTGGAAATAGGACCACATGCAAACCCCAGGCACACACCGGACAACCCCTGTCTGCGGCCAGTGATTCAGTTATAGAGCCAGGCTGATGAAGATTGAGAGAGCTGGGATCTGTTCTATGCTTCTCATGTTATCTCTGACAAACGTGGACCACAGAATGAGTGGGTAGGAGTTACATTTCAGAAATATGGGATTGGGCTTGGTTATGAATGACAGTGAACTCCCAAATAGCAATGGCTTAGAGAAACAAGACAGAAGCTGGTTTCTTTCTTAAACGATAGGTCTAGATGTGGGCCCTTCTGGGCGGGTAAGGCAGCGGCACGGTCCCCAGCGGCCTGACTCTGTCCAGGCTCCCACTCTGCCATCCCCAGGGGATGGCCCTGCATGGTCTCAGATGGGCTCTGTCCACATCACACCCGCACTCCAGGCAGCAGGATGGAAGAAGAGGGAGGTAAGTAGATTCTTAATGGTTTGCCAACCATTTTTAAAAAGAGGTTTCCTCAAAAGAATTGAAAACAGGTATTCAAACAAATACTGGCATAAGCACATTCCTAGCGACACTCTTCACAGAGCCAAAAGGTAGAAACAACCCAAATGGCTCTCAGTGGATGAATAGGTAAGCAAACTAGGCTACAGCCATACAACAGAATATTATGCAGCCATAAGCAGGAATGAACTCCTGATAAATGCTGTCACATGGATGAACCTTGAAAACATTATGCTAAGTGAAAGAAACCAACCTTGAAGGCCACAGAGCTGTGTGATTCCTTCCATATGAAATGTCCAGAATAGGCAAATCCATGGGAACAGAAAGCAGGTTGGAGGTTGCCAAGGGGGAATGGGGAATGACTGCTAATGGGCGTGATGAGCAGATCTGAAATCGGACCATGGTGATAGTTTCCCAACACTGTGAACATACTACACACCACTGAATTGTACACTTTAAAATGGCTAAAATGGTAAATTGTATGTTCTGCGAATTTTAGCTCAATTAAGGGGGAAAAAGAAGAGGTTTCCTGGCAGCTATATAACTTCTGCCTACAGGCCATTGGCCGGAACTCATTCACGTGACACCCCCCCACACACACCAGCTGCAGAGGAGCCTGGAAAATGTAGTGCCCAGTTATATGGGGGCTTTTATTACCAAGAAAGAAGGGGCGAGGGAATATCGAGATAGACGCTTAGTAGTCTCTGCCACGTTGGGACTGCTGGCGGCACTGATATTCTCAGAATAGAAGATTTGGGGAAATTGCCCCAGGCCTGACCCTGGAGTCAAGCGCTAACTCAAGGAGGTGGCATGGAAACGTAAGAACACTGGGAAGAGGGTCCAGAGATGTCCCACTGCGGGCAAGCCACCCTCTGGGCCTCCAGGTGCTCACATCCGGAATCAGGGTGTGAGTTTATGATCTGTTCTCCATGGTTTCTTTCCCTCTGATGTTTTTTAAGAGTGTATGTTCATAAGTCAAGTGTAGGAGTCATGCAACTCTCCCTTCCCTCCTTCCTTCCTTCCAGACTGGGGCGGAATACAGCCCTGAGCCTCATAAATGTCCATGAGGTTGTAAACTCTAGAAGAACCTTACTTCTCCTGTCCTCCCCCTGCCCTTCCCTACCCTTCCCTTCCCTTCTACTCAGGCAGAGGGGGCTGGGATTAATGTTCTGGCAGCGGGGGGGGGGGGGGGGGAAAGGGAAAAGGGAAATCCTACGACAGGAACATCAGATCCCTGATTTGAGGGCTGGCAAAGCCGATCCTAGGGTTCAGAGACAGGACAGTGACTGAAGGAGACAGCTGTGGAAGGAGAAAGTTCTCCAAAACCACACCAGAGGCTTTACGAGCATGCACTCAACCTGCCAGTCCTCTCGGGAATGCAGAGACAGGCTGCTCCCCTTTTATCCACCTCCCACGTAGAATGAACGCCCTTTTGGAACACGCTTCTCTTCCAGACGCTCCCTCTCGCCTCTTTGTCAGAATACAAACGGCAGCAGGGAGGATAATGTATATAGTGAGGTCCCCTCACCACCTGGGTAACTTATGGACTGAAGGTCCTACATGGGTCCCCCTTCCAGGCAGAGAACTGGGGACCACGGCAGCAGAAGAGTGTCAGTAAGACCTGGGTTCAGAACCTGACTCTGCCAGTTACTAAGTAGACCTCAAATAAGACATTTATCTCCTTGAGCATCAGTTTCCAATTTGTATAAGGATTCCAGCCACGATGTATGCAAAGTGCTCTGTGTATTGTTAACAGCAGTTGACATGCAGTAGACTGATGTCAAATGTGAGGCCTACTTCCCCTCACCTTCCAGCTCAGAGAAGCCCCTCATGGGGAGCTTGGCTCCTTTGTGCCATGGCTCATGCTTGGGGTCAGGAAATGCAGAGATGACCATCACAGTCACTCTGAGCGAAGCCTCACCTCCTGGGGCATGCACAGAGTTCCTCATCTCCTTCGAGGATCTCTGCAGCCAAGTACCTGCAGCTCAGCCTTTTCTTTGTCGTGTTTCCTACAAACAAGCCATTGGTTTCTGGGATGAAAGGGAGAAGCCCCTGCTAGGGACTCAGCAAATAGTGTATAACCCCTGGTGGTGCAAAGAAGGAGGGGAGGCAGATGCAAGCTACAGACATGGAACCCCTCTTTCCTTACCCCTGTGCTTGGTAGAGGGCTGTCTGGGGACATACGTTCTGCTCTCAAAAAGGTCATGGTCTAAAGTAGTGAGCTTCACCTGGAGGAGAAAGGCATGCTTCCTTTTGGGTTTGGAAGGGGGAGGTGAGGAATCTCTGGAGACTCATATGATCTGAAGCTACATGTTCCTTAGGGCTCTTCTTTTCTCTAAAACAAGACAGAGAGTAAAGCTCTACGAGATAGCAACTGGCAGGGATGTGCGGTAGGTAGTAAGCAAGTTGGTAGGAAACGCGTTTAAAACGATGGGACCATTGCCCTAGAAAGACCAAGCAACTAACAAGCTAGCTCTATACACGTGTTATAGAGCTCAGTGTTTGCCCAGTTATACGGGGGTGTATAGAGTGTCTCAGATCTGGGCTGTCATTCAGTATTTATGTACAGGAACGTTCATCTTCTTTCCGCTGTCCCTTTATTCAGTAGATACTTGTTGATCGCATGAATGCTTTCATTTCCCTGAGTTTGTGCAAAACTTATCACTTTATTCTTTCAATACTTCTCTGTTGAATGAATGAATGAATGAATGAGTGAGTGAATGGCAGATGTCAATGAATGAATCTTTCGGACCCTGAGCCGGTGGCAAGATCACTTCCTGAACCCCTTCTCCAGCAGCAGTCTTTGGCTCGCCACCCCAAACAGTCTGCATTTCTCCTGAGAGAGAATCTATGAGGAGCCTCTGCCCATCTCCCCTGCTGCTTGGGTGGGAGCTCCCAGCCCTGGGCCTGCCCTGGAGCCCCACTCTCTCCCACTTCACCTTCCTCTTGCGTGCAGAGCCACTGGGCTAGCCAAACAACACACCCGCTTGCCCTGCCTTGGGAATCTTCTGGGATTGCTGCCTCTGCATCTAACAAAATTCTCTTCAAGACCCGACATTTTCAATGAAACTTTTTCTGATCCCTACAACTGAGAGGGATTCTTTTCTGCCTGCATCTCCTAGGCGCCTTTTACTCTGGACAGTGGACTTACCCCATTACATCATCCATTCCCACTTGTCTTACCCATGGCTGAAGCTCTTTGAGGGTTAAAACCACTTTTCATGCATTTTTACGCCTCCAACATTGTACCTAATGTAATGTCCTACAAATAAAAAATGCTCTATGTATGTTTATTGAATGAATGCCCCATACTCACCTTTCCTTATGGACAAAATTTTGAGCTGTAGTCATAATGGTCATTGCATGATGAGTCTCTGTTTGTTCATTTATTCCTTCATCCATTTGTCTATCTGTTTGTCCTAACACAATCAAGCAATGTGCTAGGGATCAAAATATGAAGATCAAGAATGCACATTCTGATGGAGAGAAGCAGACACATATAAAAAAAAAGGTTGTGCCCGGCACTGGGACGTGTCACCACACTCCCATCATAAAACCAGAAACCAATTGGGTTTGCAGAAGAAGGATGATAGAACATCTCAAAAGCAACTTGAAGGAATAACATTTCTCAGAAGGTTGAGCTAGGCTACCCTCCCTATACATCATGGCAATCATCATAAACCCTTCTCAGTTTAGCTCCACAATCACATAAGAAGAATCTGGGACCGGGGAAGGGGGGTTCGAGGTATTTGTCCTCAGGGTCTTATCCAGAGGTCTCATGGGGCTTTGACTGATCCCTATATACCATTCTTGCAAGTGAGCATCTGAAAATCTCCTCCAGGTCAGTGACCGCCCCATCTCTTGGCCTAGAAATGCTTCTCAGTGTCATGCCACCCCCAACCCCAGCCAGTAGTAGAGGCGCATCCCACACCCAGGGGGTGCACAGCTAGAGAAAGTAAATATACGAATAAGCACTTGCTGGATCCTGGAGTAGGTAAAAAGCACCTGGTGTCTGGGAAGGTGCAAAGGGAAAAAGCAAGCAAGATTTTCCCTTGGTGGGTGGTGGGTTTGAGACACACAGCCTCCTCCCGGGTCAGTCTGATGCCCACCCCCCACCAAAGTAATGATGCTGAAGCGACAGAATATGCTTACACAGAACTGGTTGCATGGTTCTCCTGGCTGGTTGGGTGAAGCTACGCTGAGCACGTGGCCTTGGGGCCTTAAAGCTGAGTGACAGGTGACCAAGTAGAGGGGAAGATAGTCTCAGGGGTAGTGTGCACAGAGGTTCGGCTGCCTGGACGGGCAGCATGGGAAACAGGTTATGAAGTGTTTGTTATGCTCAGTCAAGGTCTCTGCATTTTAATGTGCTTCTTCCTAGAAGTCTGGCTCTTCCCCAACCAGCCCCACCCAAAAGCTATCCTTTTGGTAATTGCCCCACGCCACCATCCCTTGCCTTCCAGGACCTCAGGTCCCCCCTCTGTCTTACAGCTTTAGAACCTCAGAACGTTAACTGGCAGACGACCTCCAACCGGCAGGCACATCACACAGACAGGTTCTCCAGCCAGGAGCTCATCTTGCGGAGAGGCCAATCCTTCAATTTCTCATTGAGCTTGAACCGAAGTCTTGGCAATGGAGAAAGCCTGGGTTTCGTCGTCTCCACAGGTACTTGCTCACCACTTCCCCCCAACAAACACACACACCTAAGCAGCCCTTGGGGCTGTCCACCCAAGGGGTGGTGGTGTGACATTGGGGTCACTAGGCGCTGGGCTCCAACCCAGCCCTGCCGTTGACTTGATGTGACCTTGGGCTAGTTCCTGCCTATCTATAAGCCCAAGAGTCCTACTAATCAAGTCCAGAGAGATTTGGCCTACCTGGTCTCTCTGGTTGCTTCCAGTGTCATCATGTGGTGCTTCTGTGGTTGATGTCCCCCCAAAGCGCCCCTGCGGTTGTACCAGGATCGGATCTCTCCCCACAGTCTGGCTGGCACTCCTTGGTTCCCATTGTCCTCTGTCTTCTTTTACAGGGCCGTACCCCTCAGAGTCGGCCAGGACAAAGGCTGTGTTTCCACTCTCCAATGGGACAAGTCGTGGGGGCTGGAGTGCCCAGCTTGTGTCCAAACAGGACAATATTCTGACCATCACCATCTCTAGTCCTGTCAGTGCACCTATAGGATGGTACACACTGAGCACTCAGATCTCCTCCCAGGGCAAAGACTTCATTCTGAAACTTGGGATGTTCGTATTGCTCTTTAACCCCTGGTTGCCAGGTAGGCACCTAACCAACCACACTCGCGGCCAACAGCTAAGCAGTACCGACGATGGAAAGGAGCTGAGGGAATGACTTTTACAGGCTCAAGTTTGATTAGGGAAAGTTTGTGGCCTATGGAAAGAGTATAGAGGCTAGGAGTCAGAAGCCATAGATCTGAGTCCAGCTCTGCCAACTAACCAGCTCTGTAAGTCTGGGCAGTCTATCCTTCTGAGCTTCAAATTCTTTACCATTAAAATGGAAACCCTGCTATTTCCTCTGGGGCTATTGTGGGGATCTCATGAGCTTTTACAAAGTGCACAATATGGTATAACTATAAGGGACAATGACCACAGTACAATTCTATAGCATGGAGACAGCTTCTCGCCTGAAGGAGAAAGTATTTCATTCCTAGGGTCTCATTTTCAGACCCTCAGGTCATCCCGGCTTCTTCAAGTTCATAGTTGCCACAATATGAGTTGGAAGCATTAGATTTCAAGGCTTCATTCCTTAGTGGAGGTTGAGGGAAGGGCTGCAGGTATGGTTTGCTCCAGCCACTAAGCTGGTACTCAGGAATGGGAGGAAGACTGGTTTCTATAGTCCTCTGTAAGATTCTAGTTCATGACATCTGATTTTTGTATCAAACAGAGGATGTTGTCTTTATGAGTAACCACGCTGAGAGAGAGGAGTACATTCAGGAAGATGCTGGCATCATCTACGTGGGGAACATGAATCGAATTGGCATGGTTGGCTGGAACTTCGGACAGGTACAAGGGTCATAAGGAGGCTGGGGATACTGTTCTTATTACCCAAGAAGCTCTGTGGCTGGCCCTGCAGAGAGGTGGAAGTTCCCAACTCTATTTGCCTGCCCTTCTATTCATTCACTTACTCATTCCGAAGACATTTACTGACCACCTACTATGTGCCAGGCCCCAGCTGCACACTTCTGCACCCAGAAGGGAGATAAGACACATTTTCTATCTTTGAGGGGCTCACGCTCTAGTGGACAAAACAAATATATAACTAAATCAATACAATGGGGTTTTTACTGGTACCATGATACGCAGATGAGGATAAGGCCTAGAAGAGCCACTTGGGACAAAAGTGTACTTTCTGTTATTCTTTCCATGTAAGAATATGACAGAACTTCCCTGGTAGGAGCATTTGGCCTCTCAAAGCCATAGCTTCCCGGTCCTTCGTTACTGTGACCTCCCCATCTGAGTCCACAGAGCTCCTAGGAAACATTCGGGGATCCCCTCCACCTCTCCTTCTTTCCAGCATATAAGTGAAGATATTAGGGTGGGTGGGGTGCCTTGGATATCCAGGAGGGGATGGGCAGAGCATGGGCCTCCAGATCCCGATCTGTAGTCAACCAGAGCAAGTCAGCTATATATTTTATATGTTGGAATTTTTCGGCCAAGTTTCATTGGAAGGAAGAAAAAAGAAAAAAAAAATGTGTAAGGGCATGCAGTGCACCTCAAGGTGGAAGGGAGGCTGATTTTGATGGCGTGGTCTGGAAAAGCCTCTCTTTTAATCAGAACTTTTAATCAGAAACCTGAGGGAGGGCAAGGGTGTTAAATAGATGTCTTGGGGAAAAGCATCGGAGGCAGAAGGAACAGCACATGCAAAGACCCTAAGGCAAGAGAAAGCGGAGCCTTCTCCATTTGAGAAGAGGTGACTAAAAATAAGACTTATTTTGGGAAAATGGCTTCAAAATCTTCTTTTAGTGGGATATTTTATCTTTATGATTGGTTTCCCAGAAGTCTAAATAATATGCTCAAGACCATAGAGTCAGATGGAAACTTTGAAATGAGCTTGGCCTGATCCCCTGTTTATACAGACAGAGAAATCAAGGACCAGGCAGGCTAAGAGATTTGCTCCCAAGGCCACGACAGTGAGGGAGTCTCCTTCAGTTTAGGGACCTCGACAAAGGGCCTGGTGGATAGCCAGGGCTCTGGCTGAGTTTGCGGGCTAGAGGCTGGGCAGCTACTCCTCGGGAGCTCTCTGTCCTGGGGGCCACAGAGTGGAAGGCCCCAGGTCGTTCCTGTGGTTCTCTGCCGCGTAGCTCCTGTACCCTTAATTAGCCAACACTCCATGTCATTTCTTTCACCATCACCTATGGTCCCATTTTGAACAGTTCGAACAAGGCATTCTGAACATTTGCCTCTCGATCCTGGATCACAGCCTGTATTTCCGCCGTGACCCTGCTACTGATGTGGCCCGCAGAAATGACCCCAAATACGTCGGCCGAGTGCTCAGTGCAATGGTGAGTGATAGGAAAACCATAATAACCAGTCGTTACCGTAGATCGAACTCATGGGTTCGGTACATGTGTTAGGTACATGTGTTCCTTACATATGTCATCTCATGGAAGCCTCACAAAATATGGTTGGTGGTTATGACCATCCCACTTTGCACACACAGAACATGAGACTCCTCTAAATTAAAGCACTTGCCTCAGACCCCTGGTGAGTGAACGGCAGAGGCCGAACCGGACCCAGGTCTGCCCGGCTTCAAGGCCCTGTCCACTCTATCTTGGGGCCTTTCTCAGATGATAAGGGAACTTGCCCTTTTGGTGTCTCCCAGGCTAGGAGGATACAAAGCTGAAACTCTGCTCCATCACTGGGCCTCCTGGGGAAAATGGTAAGTTCCCAAGTGAGCCTGAGGTATTAACCTCCTTTGCTTTGATCCCTGCCCTCCACAGCAGAGTGTTCAGATGTCAGCCTGGGCCACAGCAGGCCGGCCCACTCAGCATCTAGATGGGGAACCCCGAGCAGCTGAAGGGACTGGCTCACAACACACGGCCTCTGAGTCAAACCAGAACAAGTCCTCCAAATGCCTGCCCAGGCCTCTTGCAGTCACTCAGTCCTTTCGCGTGAGACCTGCCCCTCCCCCAACACACACACACACACGCACGCACGCACGCACGCACGCACACGCTGGGTCCTGGAGGAGCCTATCTCTCACTACTGAGTGTGTTGACAAGGCCTCCCTCAGAAAGTGTCCAAACATGGCCGCCCCCTGCTCAACAGTTATAAATTAAAAAGCGGAAAGCTGAAGAGTTCTTGAACTTTAAGCCTCTGAAACTCATGGCCCAGGAGTGTCTAACTTTTTTGTTATTATTAATGGCTTAGGCCTTTCTCCCTCTCTTTCCTTTGAGCATATCTGAGTTAATGAGCTAGTTAGGTTGCTAGACGTGGGAGCAATCTTCTGACTGCTGAATAACCAGAGGGCTTCCTGCAAGAGGCGAGGCTGACACCGGGCTGGCAGGAAAGGAGTGAGGGTGAGGCCCAGGGGATGTGGGGGCCACGGAGGCAGCGGATAAGAACCCGGGAAGCGGGGTCTGGGCTGACCCTTGGAAATGGAGTGGCCTGGGAGAGGTGGGATGGAGCTGAGGCCGAGGTCAAGGAAGACTGAGCCTCATAGGCCCAGGAGAGGGTGGGGGAGGCCAGCCGGCTCCAGCAGCTGCTGACTCACTTTGACCCTGGGGACCAACCAGGTTATCTCAGTGCCAAGTTCCTCAGCTGCACCTCCCTGCGCTCTCTCCAGGCCTCCTGATCGGGCCGGGCCTTGAGCTAATTACGGCCTGTATGGATGGGGCTTTGAAATGCTCAGCTTTCAGCCAGAGATGACCCCGCTGATTACCACTTTGGTGGCTGGAGCACCTCTGACTCAGGAGATGGGAGGGGCTACATAATCTTCCATTGTGGAGAAGGCCCGTCTTGCCTGATTCTGTGATTATAGCCCAGGCCTTGCTGGAAGTGGGGGGAGGAGCGCACCCTTCCTGCGGAGGGGCTGGGGAAGACTGGCCTGGCCTGTGCTGGGCAAGGATCCTTGTGTGTCCAGACTCTGTTCTCATTGGCCCCACAAAGACAGGGAGCAGGGCTCAGGGCCTCTCACCGGGCGGTTGGGGTCAATCAATGCTGCTGGTCCAAGTTTCATGAGCTCTGAACACTCGGCTCCTGGAAGCCCATTTGTTTCTAACTTTCCCTATTTGGGAAGGAAGGTGAAGAACAAAGGCCCAGAGAGGTGAGCTGACCGGCCCACCGCCACCCAGCTGACAAGTGGCAACGTTAGGCTTAGAACCTAGTTTCTCCTTTCTTTCTCTTCTAACTTTTGTGACAAAGCTCAGACCTTCACAAAAATAGAGGAAACAGTAAAACGATCTCCCAGGTACCCACCACCAGCTTTTATGGTCCCCTTCTCAAGGCCAGTCTGGTTTCAGGGCTGATCCCCTCCTTTACAGAGTATTCGATAAATCACAGACATTATATCATTTCATCTGTAAATATTACAATATGTGTCTCTAAAAGACAATGAAACTCAGGTCTCCTGATTCCTTTTTTTTTTTTTAAAGATTTTATTTATTTATTTGAGAGAGAGAGAATGAGAGATAGAGAGCACAAGAGGGAAGAGGGTCAGAGGGAGAAGCAGACTCCCCGCTGAGCAGGGAGCCCGATGTGGGACTCGATCCCGGGACTCCAGGATCATGACCTGAGCCGAAGGCAGTCGCTTAACCAACTGAGCCACCCAGGCGCCCGGTCTCCTGATTCCTAATCCGGTGCCTGTTCACACTGCATCCTGCCTGTGCTGCATATACAAGAATCAGGCCTTCATTTGAAAGAATGAGTGAGTGAGTGAATGAATGAATGAATGAATAGCAATATTCCATCTTCATGCATTCTAAGAAGTTAGCTGCTAAAGTTCTAAAGGCACCTTTTCAGAAGATCAGTATCCCCAAATTGAGTTTCAAAACATGGACTCCCAAGTCAGACATCAACGACAGCCCATGAGTCCTGGCAAGAAATCACCGTCAGGCTGGCCTACGGACCCTGCCTTGCCCCTGACAAGCCATGGAGCCTCAGGTTACCCTGTGAGCCTGCTCACGGGATTGATAGATGGGTTAGGGGCAATCGATAATGGCCCATTAAGCAAAACATTTTTAAATTAATAAACTGTTCAAGACCCCTAGAGGATCATTATTACCATTATCATCCCCAAATCACCCAGGCAGACACAGAAAATCCACTTGACATCTCCCTGGTTTCCCTCCTCATCTCCCCACCTTGTCCCCTGAACTCTCCGCTGATCTGGGGCTCCCTCTGCTCAGGTCAATGGCAATGATGACAATGGCGTGATCTCTGGGAATTGGAGTGGCAACTACACGGGTGGACTGGACCCACGGAACTGGAATGGCAGCGTGGAGATCCTCAAGGAATGGAAAAAATCGGGCTTCCGGCCAGTCCGATATGGCCAGTGCTGGGTCTTTGCTGGGACCCTCAACACAGGTACTCGGGGACGGTGGGCAACCGTGGGGGGTGGGGGTGGGCCCAAGGTGCCATTTCCGCTGCAGCCTGGGTCCTCATTCTGCTCCTTGACTTGCAGTGCTGAGGTGTTTCGGGATTCCCTCCCGGGTGGTCACCAACTTCAACTCAGCTCATGACACAGACCGCAACCTCAGTGTGGACGTGTACTATGACCCCTACGGGAGGCCCATAGACAAAGGCAGTGATAGCGTGTGGTGAGTAGCTGACCCTTTCTGAGCACCGAACCTGAGCGGCTTCTTACTCTCCCCCTCCCCCCGTCCCCCAGGTCCTGGGACCCTGGTCCAAACAGGAGCTGGGAGGCAAGTAACACGTGAGCGCAAGCTTTAGAATGGGAATGTTGCCCATGCTGATGTGACCTCTCGTAAGACCCAAAACCAAAAACAATGCTTCCCTGGGCTCTGCGAAGTCTGGGTGTCCACTGTCTCACCTTTGAATGAAGGGTCCAATACCAGTGACTCACGGGCTCTGGGCAACTGCTCTGAATTTAGAGGGTCCGCTAGACCCTAAGCTACTTTAGAATCTTGATTTTCCGGTACCAAATATAAATTTATCTTGTTTCAGGCAACCCATATGACTTATAGGCTGACTTAAAGGAAAGCGGTGCATTTTCTCTTATGCATGTGGACCTTTTATGCACCTTGATTGATAGAATACAAAGTCAGTTTATGCTGGATTTCAACTGAAAAGAGGAAGCCGTGTGTGTAATTGAACATATATATGTCTAACCGTAAATATGCCACGTGCACATGTATCTTTATGCACATATATACATGTAATGTCTAATGGGTGGCACCTGGAAGTCATATAAAATTTATAGACATGTATCTATAACTTCATATAGTAGTATATATACATAAAATAAATATTTTTTTTAAGATTTTATTTATTTATTTGAGAGAGAGAGAGCAGGGTGAAGGGCAGAGGGAGAAGCAGACTTCCCGCTGAGCAGGGAGCCC
The DNA here is from genome assembly GCF_003265705.2 of Callorhinus ursinus. Lineage (NCBI taxonomy): Eukaryota > Metazoa > Chordata > Mammalia > Carnivora > Otariidae > Callorhinus > Callorhinus ursinus. Next base: position 474,005 of record NW_027397091.1, read on the forward strand.
GATGCGGGACTCGATCCTGGGACTCCAGGATCATGACCTGAGCTGAAGGCAGACACTTAACCGACTGAGCCACCCAGGCGCCCTAAAATAAATATTATTACAGCTATTTGAGATCATACTATATGCCAAGTTATTACCAAGTGGTAACTGACAATGATTCTGTCTATCTCTGCATGTACATATAGATATCTATGTGCCTATATATGCAAAGAAGCACGTGCATATATGCCAACAATCTATTGTTTTTAATCCATTTCCAAGGATACCCCCTCTCTCTCACACACACACACACACAAACACACAATCACTCACACGCATATAGGGCTAAATAACCTGATAGCTGTTGCCACCTTATTTCCAGGTGTTCAATTCTGAGATAGTCTGTAGAAGAGAGTTCCTATTACTTCATATTCCCAGAATAAGGAGGTCCAACTTTTCTGAAATGTGCTTACTGTAACCAGTTGAATAAAGTCAAAGAAATATGAACGGGAAGAGGTGTTAAAACAAGTCAACAACAACCCCACACTAACACTGGAACTGAGTAAGATAAACATTCCCTCACCTCCGAAGGAGAGTAAGGCTTACGTAATTCACCCGAGGTCACGTGGCTTCTAGGCTGTAATGAGGAAGAGAAGGCTCGTTTCAGGATGTTCTTTCCAGATCTGCACACATACAACTTTCTGTCTAATGACATTGCTGCGTTAGCAAGATGTTGTTTCCCAACTACTCATAAATGAGGGTTTTTTTTTTTCCTCCTCCCTGTTTTTTTCTTTTGTTGTTGTGTCCCAAATCACTGCAACCTGTTTTACACCGCTGGGTGTAAAATGCCATTCCTGGCCTTGGTTTCCTTCACAAGAGGAGATGATTTGTCCAACATCATCTGGGAAGGGAAATCCCTTTGGGCGTACCCCTTCTGGGATTATCCTCCGTGCTAGGATGCGCAGAGGGACCAGAAAGCTGGAGAGTCAGTCCTCTACTGAAAGCATTCTGGTGCTGCTGGAAGACAGGGGATGGAGAAGCCATTAGTCGAGGATGTTTAGCAACCTCGGGAGGTGCATCAGACGGTAAGCCCCATGGGAGCTCAGGGAAGGAGTCACCAAGGAAGGCTTCCTGGGAGCAGAAATGTGGGGCTTTTAAGCTGAATTTGGAATTAGGACTCAGATCTCTTGGTTACTGGTTCACACTACCACCCCACATTAGCTTCATAATTCATTCCAAATATAATTATCTTGGGACAAGTATGGGCCCGCAGTGTCTCCACTGTCATTTTTTTGGCTTCGTTGGAGGATGTCAGGCCCCAAAGCTCTGATCTTTGCTGGGGGTCTCCTCCTCTCTTACCCTCTCACCCCCACCTCGCCCCCCCCCACCAGGCTTTCTGGTGAAATCAGTGGCAACCAGTGGTCCCTCCCCAAGCTGCTGCCTACCAGCTGCAGCTGGAGAACCAGCACTGGATGGAATGAGGACAGGGAGCCCTGAGTCCTGGTTCCAGCCCCACCACCATCTTGCTCCAGGGCTTGTGTAAGCCACCTCATCTTTCTGGTTCCAAGTTTCTCCTCAGGGAAATAGAAGGGTTGGCCCAGAACTAGGTGTTCACTTCAGTCTCTTACTGGCTTTAATTTTTTTGATCCCCACCCTCCTCTTTGTATGAGAGCTACCCTTCCCAGGGGACCGATACAGACCCTTCTGCATAGATCCCACCCAGGCGGAGATAAACCACGAGTCACTCTCTGCCTGGAGTGACTTCCCCAGCCTATTATTTAAGGACAATTTGGGTTTGGACAGAAACACTTCGATCTGAATCTGTGTGTTGCACATGTTGGAAACTTTTAGAAGCTTGCCCAGATTTGCCTAAAGTAATAGAAAGTAGGGATCAAGTGAGAGTAAGCCTCTGAAAGTTCTTGATAATAACGGCAGGAGCAAATAGTTTGCTGAGCAATTGCTGTGTACCAGGCACTTACTCTTCAGAAACAATGAGGTAGGCACTATTATCATCATCCCATTTTACACTTGAGGAAATTGATGCCCAGAGTCACTCACCCAAGGGCACACAGCCAGCAAATGGTGGAGATGGGATTTGAACCCAGGCAGTTTTGTAAACTATAAAGCACCAGAGAGATGCCAGAGAACCTTGTTATTACTCCTGATTAATGTTACCTTGAGCAACCGAACATTGCTCACCTTGAGATTTTCCTGGTTGGCTGGACACCAACCGGAGCTGTGGTGAGGTTGGGTGCCGTCCAGCCCGTGCAGATGGAGAAGCTGGGCTCTTTGGTTCACACCTCGGCAGCAGATGTCACTTCTCTGTAAAACTAAACGCTACCTCACAGGCTCAGTGAGGAGAAATGACTTACCAAAGTCAAACTGTGAATTCGTGTCCAAGCTAGGGGTAAAATGCAGAGTCTTGCCAACAGGACTCTCCCAAGTCAGACAACCTTAGGACTTGGGGAGGGACCTGCTGATTTCATGAATTTAGAAAACGAAGCCCCGGAGAGAAATTAGAGAGATATTTTGGCTCTCTAATAAGTGTATGACTTTGTATAAGTTTCTTAACTTTTTTGTGCCTCGGTTTCCCATCTGTAAAATGAAGGACTAGATCAGGGGACCTCAGCAATTTCTTCTAGATCTCCTTTCCTTAAATCACATTCACTGCATCCCCTGGAGCACATTTTCTTCTTAACCATTCGGCTCATGCCAGTGGTTTGGCTTAAGAGGCACAAGCCTCTGGAGTGTTTGCTTCTTGAGAATCAGGCTGCTTTGGGGTGTGGACGGGGACCTTAGTTTGGGATGCTGCTTCTCCACGGTTCCCTTCTGAGTCACTGTAAAGGAGGACTCTGGGGCCTTGATCAGTCACTAAGCAGTAGGCAAAACGATTTGGAACAGTAGGACCACGGTTACCTTTACCTTGACATTTCTGGCTTGTTTTTTTCTTTCTTTTTTTTTTTTTTTAAGATTTTATTATTTATTTGACAGGGAGAGACACAGCGAGAGAGGGAACACAAGTAGGGAGAGTGGGAGAGGGAGAAACGGGCTTCCGGCGGAGCAGGGAGCCCGATGCGGGGCTCGATCCCAGGACCCCGGGATCATGACCGGAGCCGAAGGCAGACGCCAAACGACTGAGCCACCCAGGCGTCCCTGGCTTGTTTTTTACTTGATTCGTTTCACTTGATTCCCCGATTTCTAGAGTCACAGAGCTGACTACTTGTAGACTTTCTATAGTCCTAGCAGGCACGTGGAGATCGCCCTGCCCTGTCACAGAGAGGTGGAGTTGGCTAGTTCTGGGGAAGAGCTGTTGGCAACCACACCACAGCGGGTGCTCCTGGCTCCTGATGCAATCTCTCCATGGCAACCAGCCCCCACTAGTACTTAGCCGCCCCAGTGTACCTCGCTCAGACCTGCAGCAAGGAAGCCAGCTCCAAGAGTGGGTCGGGCTCCAGAAAACATGATTAAGTATGTACCGTGTGCTAGACCCTGCCCTGGGCACTGGGCACCAAGGGTGGGGGAGATGCAGGAACTAGGCCAGAGGAGCTCGCAGCTGCATAAGAAGACAGGCAATTATGGAGTAGAAAAAGTGAAATAACTGAGTTATGTGCAAGATTCTGAGATAGCACAAACATATGGTTGGCACTCTTCCAGCAGGAAAAGACTTTTTGGAGGAGGCAGTATCTGGGCTGCATTTGGAAGGACAAATAGTTTGCCAGTGGAAGGGGTAGGAGTTTGGAGGTCACTTTCTAGACAGGGCCTCCTGACCCCATGAATTCACAGGTAAGCATAACTCAGATGGTGTCTTTAGGGCAGTGGCTTATAAACTTCCAAAATTACATTAGAATTGACTTAGGTGGAGGGAGATAGGGGAATTCACATCTTTTAGTAAATGCCTCAGGTAGTTCTGATACCTACAGTGCGTCCTTTTGTTGAGCTCCGCCTCCTGAAACCGCTCAAGACAAAACAGAGCCCAAGGTTGGGAGGTGGGAGAGAGCATGCATACAATCAGAAACAACCAGAATTTCCATGATGGTGCCCTTGGACATTTGGAAAAGCACGTGCATCTCAAGTAACTGTGAGTAAAGCTGGCTTCCAAATGAGGGAGGGACCAAGAGTATCTGTTATCTGCTCCGTCTTAAATTCCCGCCTTGCAAGTAAGTATGAAAACACAGCTACTTACCAATTTTGTTACCAATCCACCCTTCCCCTAGGGTTCTCTGCCGGGAACTAGATGAACGTGAAACTGCTCTCGTCCCTGTCTTGTCTCTTGATCACGTTCTCACACTCCATGCTTTCTCCTGGGCGAATTCTCACTGATCATGAAGACCCACTCAAAAAGACATTTTGTGGGTCTTCCTAGGGATAGTTCTAAAGAGAGTGTGCACAAGTGGGGGTTGTGGGGGAGGGGCAGAGGGCGAGGGAGAGAGAGAGCCCCCGACACCAGGCTCCATCTCACGACCCCGAAATCTGAGCCAAAATCAAGAGTCCGATGCTTAACCGACTGAGCCACCTAGGCACCCCGCCTAGCGATAATTTTTTATGATGACCTCCCCCCTCACAATTATAGGGAATAAAATCATCTGTAATCCTATTGTTCACATACTTTTAATATTTGATAGTTTTCCAGTCAATCTTTTCTCCATCAGTTGCTGTCGTTTATGGAATTGGGATTACACATTTTACAAGGCATGGGTACAAGACAAAGTATATAATAGGTGCATCCTACCTCTTCCCACACCTGGAAACCAACTTTGCAGTTTTAAATCATGTGTTTTTGCCAAAACGCTATATTTTGAGCATTTTCCCTATGTCATTAAATAATCATCAAAAATAAGATTTTAAGTGCATCGTATTCCCTTGTATGGTTGAACCATTATTTCTTTTCCTACTGTGACTATTACCATTCCCTATTCCCCTTCTTTTCCCTGTTATATATAACACAGTCATGGGCATTTGTATATGCAAATCTTGAACACATCTGCCATTAGTCCTGTAAGAAAGATTCCTAGAAATGGTATATCCTGGGTTAAAGGGAATGAGCATTTTAAAGGCTTATGACAGCTGTCACTGTTGCCTTCCAGAAAGACTGTGATCACCTGTGTTTCATTTTAGTAGTGAATAAGAGTATTCTTTTTCTCTATTCATATCGTTGGTTGGTATTATTCTTAATCATCTGTTCACCTCTTAGGGCCTAGTCCCCTTCTGCCTTGTTTCGGAGCCGACTTTTTATATCTCCCCTTGTTCCCTGAAGGACCAGCAGGGTCAGGTTGCACCCCATAAGTACTTAGGGGACACTTCCAACCCTCCAGTAGCTCTAGAGTTTACAACTCCCCCATGTACATAGATCCCATCTGGCCCCACATGAAGCTTCTTCCAAACATGCAAAATGAAAACACTTCTTTCCTGATTATAAAATAATAAAAAGTAGGGGTGCCTGGGTGGCGCAGTCGGTTAAGCATCCAACTCTTGGTTTCAGCTCGGGTCGTGATCTCGGGGTCCTGGGATCAAGACCCACAGCGGCCTCCATACTCAGCAGGGGGAGTCTGCTTGAAGAGTCTCTTCCTCTGCCCCTCCCCTACCCACTCGCGTGCATGCGCGTGCTCTCTCTAATCTTTTAAAATAATAATAGCAATAAATAAGTAAGAAGAGTCATTAATAATATAACTATCCAAAGGAAAATGCAAATAACATTTTGAGATAGATCCTCCCAGACATTTCATTCCGTTTATAGTCACACATATTCGATGTATGTGTGTTGTGTTTTAATTACCCAAATAGGATCAAGTTAAACAGTCTATTTTATGATTTCTTAAATCTTTCAATGCCAATAAATAAAAATTTAGAGAGACAGTATCGTTTGGTGGTTAAAATCATGGACCCTGCACCATTTCTTACTTGATATACTTTAGACATCCTTCCATGTAGGTGCTAGATTGATTTTGCTCTTTCTTCTGGACAGCTCCGTGATGCTGTTGCAAGGCTGTACCACAATTTCCTGACAATTTCCCTGTTGGTGGATTTTTCCCCCATTATTTTTGCTCTTACAAACAATGCTACCATGAACATCTTCCCATGTATACCTGTGTACACTCACGTGGATTATTTTATAGGAGAAATGCCTAGAAGTGAAATCACTGGCTCAGTGGGTACGTAGATTTTTAAAGGTTTTTCATACCCATTGCCAAATGGCCCTCCCTAAATATCACACCAGTTTCAACTCCTACCAGTGGGCTCTGACTGTGCTTGTTTTCCCGCACCTGGAAATGAGTATCACACAATTCTGTGTATCATCCTGGGCTTTCATCTTTGTCATCTTATGAGTGTAATAGTATCTCTTTGTCACTTTAATTTCCTTTTCATGGTAGTGAGATCAAAACTATTTTCATGCGGTCAGTGATCACTTGTATTTCTTATAAAAATTGCCTGCCCCCGTCCTTTTACTGGTGTGTTTCACTTGTTCTTTTGTGTGTCGTTCTTATTGACTTGTAAGTACTTTATAATATTAATTACAATAAATCTCTGCCTATACATATGTTATATATATCTTCTCTATTTTATTGATTTTTTTCCAATCATTTTTCTCTTCCTTCTTCAGCTTGGGCAATTTCTCCTGGTCTGTCTTCAAGTTGACAGAACTTTTCCTCCGTCCTCTTGATTCTAAGCCCATCCACTGAATTATTTCATTTAAGATAAGGGTGTGGTTTTTTTTTCCAGTTGCAAATTTCCATTTGGTTCTTCTTTCATCTTTTCTCTTGCTCTGCTAAGAGTTCCTCTCTTTTCACTTGTTGTTGCCCTGTTTTCCCTTATTTCATTGAGCTTAGTTATAACAGCTGCTCTAAAGACCTTGTTCAATCATTCCAGTATCTGGACTATTTTAAGGTTACCCTGTTGGTTGTCTTTTCCCTTGAAGGATAGATCCCGTTTTTCTGGTTCTCCGTACATTGAGTCATCTGGGTCCATAACCTGGGCATTGGGTATGTCGGGATTCTGTTAGTTTATTTCAACAGGCTGCCTGCGGTGGACCCGGACTGAGAGCCGGCAACAACTCAAATCTCAGCTCAGCTTCTTTTATCGTCAGCCAGACTGCTTGTCTGTATACGTGCATGGGTCAGAGTCGCTCAGAGACTCGGGCAGAGTTTATGAACTAATCTGGGATCTTCTTTCTCTGACCCCTTCCTTTCCAGAGCCTCCCCCTCATGCTCTAGTGGCCCCGGTTGACCTGGGCTCTTTCTTGGCTCCTCAGGTCAGAAAAATATGAGTTGTCTGTTACAGTTTCTACTGCCCTGCACTTCACCCCAGCTGTGGCCTGTCCTTAGGGCCAAGTGACCAAAAGTGCAATTTGCCCCATGCTGGCTCCTTCCTCCAAGTTTTGACTCCTTTCCAAAATCCTTCTGTTTTGTTCACTCTCAAGTAGTTGTCTTGTTTTTTTGTTTGTTTGTTTTTTGTTTTGTTTTGTTTTGTTTTGGAGTTGATTGTTATCTGCAGAAGGGACCATCTCTTATGAGCTTACTCTTCCATAGAGGAAACAGAATTACAGTCTGGTTGGTTGGTTGGTATATGCAAGTTTAATATTTTCACCTAGCCAAATTTATCAGTCATTTTCTTTATGGTTTCTGAGTTGGTACTCTGCGTTAAACTATCTTCTCCACCTCCTGAGTATAAAAAAAAAAAATTTGTTTTCACGTTGGATGGAACTTGGGCTCATGTCGGACTCACAGCTTCTGGTTGGATCAAAGCTGCCAGAACCAGGGCTAATGCAGTTGCACGGGGTGTGCAAAGGAGGACCAGATCGAGAGCACAGAACCACAGGACGGAATGACGAAGACCAGCTAATCGGCTATCCCTGGAGATGTGACTGAGACGTGCAGATTGGGAGACCAGGGGACGCCTTTGATGAAGAACGTTTTAGGACTGGTGTATGTCATTCTTCGATCCACACCTCAGCCCAGAAGCAGGTGGCTCTTAGCCAGAGCCAGGTCCTCCTCGCTGTAGCTCCATCCATTCTCAGTCGATGGGAGACACAGAGGTGTACCCCAGCAGGACGCCCATGAGAAAGCCGTGTGGGTTTGTTTGCCAGCTTGGTTGCCGGCTCTCACCTGGAGCCGTTCTTCTCCTCAGAAAGGCAGTAGAACCGTCATGGTCAAGGACCCAGGTTTGGGGGTTAGGCCTACCTGGGTCCAAACTTTGACTCTGCCATCGCAAGCTGCTTAACTTCTCTGAGCCTCAGGTTCCCTGTTTATGAGATCGGCAGAAAAATGGTACCTGTTTCATAGTGCTTTGAGGACTTGCGAGAGACAGAGCTTGGCAAGGTTTAGCACTGTAGCTCGGGCAGGGTAGCCTCACTCGATGATGAGTGGGGGGTGCTGCACTGTTCAGCCAGAGACGTGGTATTTTGTCACCTACGGCTGTGTGGCCCTGGGCAAGCTCTGCAGTCTGGTTCTGTCTGCAGGAATTTCCACGTCTGGAATGAAGGCTGGTTTGTGCGGACTGACCTGGACCCCTCGTACAACGGATGGCAGGTTCTGGACGCCACCCCCCAGGAGAGGAGCCAAGGTAACCCTCTACTGGCCCCGCTGACCACCCCCTTCTCTGGGTTTCCCTCTCTGTCCTGGCCTCTAGATTCTTTACGGTAGCGGACAGCGGCTCTCCATCTCTGGAAGGCACGACAGAATTAAGCCAAAAATATTTTCAGAGTAGACTTCTCATCCTAATTTTGCCTGGCTCAGGCTGCTATCTAAGTGAGTGGCTTCCCCGCGCCCACATGACTGTTGTCCCTGCTGTGGAGGCCCTGGCACGTGCCAGGCAACAAGGGAAGGAACCCGCGATCCGCCAACAGTGATTTCCCCACACCGCCTCTGGTAGCCTGTGTCTCCCAGCGCAGACACCATCTGGTCCCCGTTGCCCAGGGATTTAGCCCAAATTCCCCCGCTCGGCTGGAAGTCTCTGATCATGACCCCCGGCACCTCTGTCCCATCCACGGCATCCTTCTGCCAAACCAAACTCTCCTTTGTGCAGTCTGGCCCCCTCCCTGTCCCTGTGCCCAGGGCTTCTGCTCCCACTTCTGGCCACTCCCTTCCGAGCTTGGGTCCCAGACACTCCAGGAAGTTTTCTTTCCCCTCTTATGACCTCCAGGGAGTAACTTGTTTGCTACCTTCATTTTGAATTGTTTCTCTCAAACTTAAAAAAAAAAAAAAATTATGGGGCACCTAGGTGGCTCAGTCAGTGAGGCGTCCAACTTTTGATTTCAGCTCAGGTCTTGATCTCAGGGCCATGAGTTTGAGCCCAGTGTTGGGCTCCACACTGGGTGAGGGGCCTACTTTAAAAAAAAAAATTAATTATAAAAGTAATATGTGCACATGGTTAAAAAAATTTCAAACCATTCTAAAAAGATTCACAATAAAAGCTAAGTCATACCTCCCTACCCTAACCCCACCCCTCTACCAGAAGCAATAAGCATTACTGGATTTGGGGTGGGGGGTAACCTTCCAAATATTTTCCAGGCCTCTGGATTTCACACTTTTCACTGCAACCCATTAATGGTTATAAAATCAAGTTAGTGAGTTGTGACTAACATTTTTTTTAAAGATTTATTTATTTATTTGAGAGAGAGAGAATGAGAGAGAGAGAGAGTACATGAGAGGGGGGAGGGTCAGAGGGAGAAGCAGGCTCCCTTACTGAGCAGGGAGCCCGATGTGGGACTCGATCCCGGGACTCCGGGATCATGACCTGAGCCGAAGGCAGTCGCTTAACCAACTGAGCCACCCAGGCACCCATGTGACTAACATTTTAAGAAATGAAGTAGAGGGGCGCCTGGGTGGCTCAGTCATTAAGGTCTGCCTTCGGCTCAGGTCATGATCCCAGGGTCCTGGGATCGAGCCCCGCATCGGGCTCCCCGCTCAGCGGGAAGCCTGCTTCTCCCTCTCCCACTCCCCCTGCTCGTGTTCCCTCTCTCGCTGTGTCCCTCTCTGTCAGATAAATAAAATCTTAAAAAAAAAAAAAGAAGTAGAATGGGGGCGCCTGACTGGCTCTGTCGATAGAGCGTGTGACTCTTGATCTCGGGATTGTGAGTTTGAGCCCCACAGTGGGTGTGGAAATTACTTAAAAATAAATCTTTTAGAAACAAAAGAAAGAAACGAAGCGAAATGGCATGGAAAGTGGGGTTAGAGGAAAAGAAAAAATCTCAGGGTGCATTGGACACAATAAGAACAAGTATTGTCCTGTAAAACTTTTGTCTTAGGACTATCTATGTGCCATAATATAGAGATCGTGGCAAAAAAAAAAGGTTGAAAGTCACTCTTCCAGGCATATAAACGTGCACGTATGTGGTTTTTTGGGTTTTTCTGGGGTTTTGTTTTGTTTTGTTTTTAGGGGAGGGGGAAGGGAGAATCTTAAACAGGCTCTGTGCTCAGCGCAGAGCCTGACATAAGGCTTGATCTCACAACCCCGAGATCATGACCTAAACCAAAATCAAGAGTTGGACACTTAACTGACTGAGCCACCCAGGTGCCCCATATGTGTCTTTTTTGTCTATTTGTCTTGTAAACACAAACAGAATAACCCCCTTCTTTCTATTCTGCTGCACCTTACTTTTTTCAGCTGGGCACTTCGTGAATGAAACTCTATCTATTTCTACATCTATATATCTGTCTACATGTCTATCCATCTATCTGACCTACCTGTGCCAAGTGCTAGAAGAGGAAGGTGATAGACAGGGCTTGGGAGCTCAGAGGAGCAAGACTCCTATGGGCTGGGTTTAGGGAATACTTCCAGGAATAAGGAATGAGGGATTGGGAAGGATGATTTGTAGGGGTAGAAAAGAGGCAGCCATGAGCACAAGAGGTAAGAAAGGAGACAGCCCAAGGGTGGTGGATCAGCATCCACCACGCACCCGCGGAGGGCAGGACGGGGCCAGTCTTCTGCAGAAGAACACTCTGTGCGGGGTGCCATGCAGAAGATAACAGGAGGGTCCATGCTGAGTGCCATATGAGGGGGGCAGGCAGCCGGGGCTGAAGGGGTACTGGGGGGAGAGGCAGGGGAGTGGTGTCGCTGGGGTGGCTCCTAGGGGACAGGTGCCGGGGTGGGCTGTGGCACCTGGCTTTGGCATGCACGCAGTCTCTGTACCTCACTACCAGGGGTGTTCCAGTGCGGCCCCGCTTCTGTTGCTGCCGTCCGAGAGGGCGATGTGAACCTGGACTTCGACATGCCCTTCATCTTTGCGGAGGTAAACGCCGACCGCATCACCTGGATCTATGACGTCTACAACAACACTCAGAAGCAGAATGCCTCGGACACTCACAGCATTGGCAGGTACATCAGCACCAAGGCGGTGGGCAGCAACTCTCGCATGGACATCACGGAGAAGTACAAGTATCCAGAAGGTAGGGAGGGCACTGGTGGGGCTGTGCTACCCGGGGCTTGATGATGGGAAGACAGCTTTGAGGGTGGAGAAGGGAAAATCCTTCATACTCCTTCTGTGTTCTCTGCGCGTTCTGCCTGAATGGTAGGACTGCTCCCTGGCACCTAACGTCCAGCTCTGCAGACTATTTCCAGTGGGGACAGAACTGTCACAAGCAGATGCAGCGCCAGTGGAATTTTGCCACAGGACCCAGCAGCTGTCAGCCCAGCTCTTCTCCAGCTGTGTCCCTTTCCCACAACTGGGATGACAGCTCTGTGATTGGACATCAAAGGGAGAAACACGGCCCCCATGAGAGACTGCCCAGGGCTCTAGGAGAAATTTCTCAGTCGGCCTGCTCTCTGAGCCTCCAAGAAAGACAGGCAGGAAATACTATCTGAACAAAGAAATGGACAAAGACCCTGAAGAGGTGGGCCCATGCCTTGCATGCATCAGAGGCTCCCCAAGAAGCCTGAAGCACCCACATGAGTCACTGGGAAGGCTCATTTTTCTACAAAGCTGCCTCTCTGCAAATTACATTAGCTACTCTAGTTTGGAAGCTGCTCTCAGAGTCAGCAGCCTGTCTCGCTGGGGACTCTCCAGAGTGACAAAGTTCCACGTATGAAGGTGACGTCCATTTGTAGAAACAGCCAAAAGTGAATGAACACTGGCTCTAGCAAGCCAGTCACTCCGTAACGCATCCCATGTCTCTTTCTAGTGTGTTTAGAAATAGACACTTTGGTTGATCCTCACACAACACAGGTTCTGAGGGGCCAAGCAAAGTGCTCTCCTAAAGGCACCCAGAACACACCCTAAAGTGAACCCCAAAGCTCTCACTACTGCTGGTTGTTGGTGTCAGCTGCAGTTCACGAAAGAGAAAAGCTGGAGAAAGAGCTCAGGAGATGAGGTCTGACTCCAGGTCCAGGTGGGTAACCCCTCCGGGTAGTGGTACATGTGGACATTTGGAGGCATGGGCCTAGGGTCATGAGATTGGTGGCTTCAGGGTGGCCCCCAATCTGCCTCTGCAGGCCCTCCCATGGCTAGGTCAGACAGCCCTTCTCTAGGTCAATACACACGTACTGAGACCCACCCAAGTGCCCGCTCCATGCTCAGCAGCTCTGGGGAGGCAATGAGGGACGTAGCAGATGGGTCCCCTGCCCGCCCCGCCCCCCAAGCTCACAGATGTAGGAGAAGTATTTTCAACACTGTTGCGATAGAGAAACAAGTGTAGGAGCCAGGGAACAAATAACCAGGGGCTGGAAGTCAACTCCAGTCCTACACTGATCACCAGGAGACCCCAAGGAGGAGTCTTAGGATTTCGGACCCCTTGCTTCCTCACCTGTAAAATGACAATAGCAATGCCTGTCTTCAGTAGGATTTAAATGAGCTGGTGTAGAGAGAGTGCCAAGTGCAGGGCCTGGCACCGAGAGAGGACTTCTGAAATAGTGGTGATGCTTATCAACTCGGACATCTGCGGCGTCACTGGAATAATGACCTCCCGAGGTGACTTTTGAAGTGCACTGCTTACTGGGATAGATGTCTTGTGGGGGTCCTTCCCTTAGTGATATACCTTGATTGTGCTTATTGAGGGGCTCTGTCTGTCCCAGGCAAATCTCCTAAGCCACGGAGCGGGGCCAGGCCATGGCCAGGTTGGGGGTGGTTCCGGCAGGACTCTTGGCGATGCCCCAGTATCTCTCTGCATGACAGCAGAGCTGGTCACCCTGCCTGTTGTTGCCTGTTCTCCTTACCTAGTGATGCCAGCTTGTCTGCGAGGGCCCCAGGGAGGAAAAGCTCATAAAGTGGGTTGCTAAGCATTTGCGCAATGGCAACACCAAAGGAGAAAACAGCAGCAGGAAGCTTAGTCTTGAGTCAACCCATCAGGTGACCTATATAGGTATCTGGGCTCTGAGCCTCATTGTGCAAACACACCCACTTTGAGTTCTCCCGGGCTCAGAAGGCTCAGCTCCCTGCACAGACATCAGCCCTGGGTGTGGACTTACAACTCTGCTGCAGGATGGGAAGGCACCAAAAAGAACCCAGCCCACCAGGAGCTATCAGCTTGGGTAATCTGGCTGCCTGCATCCTTTTCAGGAGGATGTTGGGGGGGGGCGGGGAACCTTGGACTATGGGTGTAGACACCTGGGGGCTGCCCCCTCTCTGCCTCTAACCCCAAGATTAGACCAGTTGCTTGGACCAGTTGCTTCTTGTCGTTAGGACCTTACTTTTAACATGATGGGCTTGGATGAGTTGGCCTCTGAGGTCTCAGCCAGTTGTTACACGGAACTTACTGGAAAGTCTTCGCTAAGTTTTAAAGTGCTTATAATAAGTCATCTGGTGTCTTCAAAACTTCACGGTGGTTGGGGAAGATGGGGGCCCTAAGTATGGTCTGCAGGTATAAACATGGTAATTCTTCTCTGTGTATGTCTGCCCATGTTCCTGGAAGGTCAACACACCTTCTCCTTAATAGTAGATCTGTCTTCAGGTCAAGGCAGGGAGCCTTATGTGAACCATGTGGCCACCATGGGCCCAGAGGCTTGGAAGTGGTTACTCACCTTAGTGCCCAAAAGCCATGACTCTGAGGGTACACCATGGCCGTGCTCACATTCCACAGCCCTCACAATCTGAGTCAGAGTCAGAAAATCGGTCCTTTGTGTTTTTAAAACCTAAAGTCTCTCGACAACTTAAACCAGTCATAACTGGGACCAAACGAACAGTGGGGAGTTCTTTTTTCACAAGGGCAGAAGCTCCACTCTGTGACCTCGAAGGACCTTTAGAAACAAAGCAGAATAACATGGAAAAGTGGTTTGAAAAAAAAAATTTTTTAATGAAGCCAATTCTAAACCATAACCTTTTTTTGTTTTCGTTTTTTTTTTTTTTTGCTTATAATTTCATTCTAACCTTTTTTCCACTCAGTTTTTTTACTTGTGTTTAAAGGAGCTGTTTGTTCTCACAAGAGACCTTTTCTCCAAAAATAAAGAAATACATAAAACGAAGAAAAGGAAGAGGAAATCTAACCTAGTTAGCCTGAGCCAAATATCAGGCCATATGGTAACTTCGTACAGGTGCTGATAAAGTTTTCCCCGCAGCTCGTTTGGACATGCAGAGCTGTCAGGGAGAGCGCACGGACCAGCTGGTCCGTGCGCCTCGTACTAAGGAAGATGAAATGGAGAGACCCGGAGAGCAGGGACCCTTGCTTGGATCAGAATCCTTGCAGAGCCAACGAGTCCCAGGCTGCCACTCCGTCCCTGAGAAGCTTCCCTCTTTTCCCACCATGCAGGTTCCAGCCAGGAGAGACAAGTGTTTGAAAAGGCCTTGGGGAAACTTAAACCCCACGGGTCCTTTAGCGCCACGTCTGCGAGACACTTGGCAAGAGAGGAAAGGGAACCCAGCATCTTGGGGAAGTTCAAGGTCACTGGCATATTGGAGGTGGGCAAAGAAGTCAACATGGCCTTGTTGCTCAAAAACCTGACAAGCGACATGAAGACGGTGACCGTGAACATGACGGCCTGGACCATTGTCTACAACGGCACGCTGGTACACGAGGTGTGGAAAGACTCCGTCACAATAGCCCTGGATCCCAAAGAAGGTAACTCATCCTGTGGTTTGTGGGGGATGCCACGCATCCAAGATGGCTGATGTTCTTTTGGGGTTGGAGAGTTCCTGTTGGAACGGATTCAGCTAAGAGAGGAGCAGCGCACCATCACTGTGGTTAAGCCATGGGTTTTGAAGGCTTGAAAGTTGTCATGGGGAACAGTGCTAATCAGGGTGGCGCCGACCAGAATCCTTCCACACCAGGGGGGAGGAAGGAGGGAGGCTTTGGCAGTTAATAGCCCCACTGCGATATCCCTTAGAGGTATATACCACTTCACTCAGCACGCAGGGTGCTTCCTTAGATCCTCTCTCGTTTGACCTACTAAAAAAGGCAGATTTCAGTATCACCTTTTACAGAGGCAGAAACTGAGGCTTGGAGAGATGGTGACTTGTTTAAGAGATTAAGTGTCATAGCTAGTAAGTGGTGAAAGCAGGGTCTTGGTCCTGGGTTTCCTAATGCTAAATCCAGGCCCACCCCTCATCTTCTAGATTCTACTTCTGCCACCCCTGCCCCAGGGACTCCCCACCCCCACCCCACAATGAATCACTTTTCAGGTTTGACCCCGGAAGGGCTGCAACATACAGCAAGGTCTGACACCCTTGTCCAGTGTTCGTCCCCTCATAGCTGCCAGGTGGGGAGTCTCCTGATTCCCCAGGGCAGTGATGCCTGAGAATTTGGGAGGAACAGAGACCCGTGGCTGCTGGGAAAGGAGCGAGGTGGAGCAGCAAAAGCCTGGCACTCTGGGAGGATTAGCATGCAGGTGTGCTCACACTGGCAAAATCCTCCACGCTGTTATGAAAAATTGAGCCTTACAAAGCAGATTAACAAGGGTGGGGTGGCTCTTTGCTTCATATAAATAAAAACTGATTAATTGTACAGCCCATCTTGAAAGAGCTCTGTCTGTAGGGAAACTGAGATGTTTTACACCTGTCAGAAGGCAGCATCCCTAGCAACCTGGCTTCTGGCGGAGTTATAGCAGAAATCTTCCCCACACCAGAAGCAACCGCCAGGCTGCTAGCTACCTTCAAAACCCAAGGGGAGAGCTATTTTTTGCAGGCCAAAAATAGTTCACATGAGGGAAATGGTTAAAAATTTTTTAAAAAATCCATTCAGCACATTTGTCTGCCTACTCAGGGCGGGCCAGGCTAATTTCTCAAGTGGGAATGTCAGAGGCTACTTCCTCCTCAAAGAGCAGATGACCCTGTGGGTGCCGGGGCACCCCAGGCCACCCAGCATCACCACCGAGAGAGAGAGGTGGGAGTTACCCAGACCACAGAGGAGGGAGAGGGGCCCTGAGGCCTGGGGGGAGCCAAGTAAAGGGACAGAAGCCGGGGAAGGCATTTCCACGTGAGGGAACCATGCATGTCCAAGCACGGAAGTGACCATATATCTGTGTTGGCAAAGGACCGATGGGAAGCACCAAGGACTTCTTCAAGGGAGAGGGGAGTTAGGTTGCAGTGACGCAGGGCCAGATTGAGGGGTCTGACCTTTATTTCTGAGGCAGCGAGGAGTCGTGGAAAATTTCAAGTGACAAGGAAGAGGAGGAGCATGATGTTGGGGCGGGGGGAAGCTTCTGAAGCCGCGTCTGCCAGGTGTGTGGGGGTGACTGGAAAGCGGGAGAGACCAGAGGGGGGAGGCGGCTTGGGGTGTTGTCACAACAGAATTCCAGACTATTAGTTGGCCTGGGAGGATCCTAAGCACGTATGGAGCCAATCCCCGGCTTCCCTTCCTAGTTATTATTTGTTGTCATCATGAGGCAATCGGTAAGCCTCTGTATTCTTCCTGCCCTCTGAAATTGTCCAGGACGGGAGGAAGCTTTGGTCCCTACCATCCTATTCTCCTGGGAAGCTGCCCAGCCAGTCAGAGGCCCAGGGCCTCCCCAGCCTCTGCTCTGGAGGCTGCACAGAAGGGAGGCATGTTTCCCACAGAACAGGCAGGGAGGGTTCAGTCAAGCCCGGGGCTGCAGACCTTCCCGGCCAGCTCCCCACCACCTTGGCTGGACCTCAGCTCTGAAGGTTCCAGAAGTCAGCCCCCCTCCCTCTCACTCTGCCCTCCCTGGCTTCTCCTTCCAGAAATACAGCATCCCGTGAAGATTACATATGCTCAGTATGAGAAGTACCTGAAGGCAGATAACATGATCCGGACCACAGCTGTGTGCCAGGTGTCTGACGAGGCTGAGGTGTTGGTAGAAAGGGACATCATCCTGGACAACCCCAGCCTGACCCTGGAGGTAACGGGGGGTGAAGGGGTGCACACCCGAGCCACCAGGAAACTCCTTCCCTGTTGAGAGGGGCAGGGAACTGGGCCTAGCTCAGGTCCAGCCTCTGCCACATGAATTGGCCAGAGTTCTTGCTCAGACCAGCGTCCTTGTTCCTTGTGATAAATAGGCACATTGGCCCATGGGCTTCTTTGGTTCTGGTCCCAGATGCACTGGGGGTATCCGCCAAGAAGCAGCTAGAGGGACTCCTCGGCTCCCTGGTGCACTCAGCTCTGAGCACCTGCTGTGTTCTGGGCTCTGCCAGGCTCAGGAATCACAAAGAGTCACAAGGGGAGGGTCCTGCCCGCAGGGAGCCCAAGGCCCAGCCCCTGGCCATGTTGGTGGAGAATGGAGCACCACTCGCTTGCCTCTGTCCACATTCAAGACGCCAGAGTTACAGAATCGTGGACTCTTAGGAGCCCACTCTCATGCTCCCATACCCTGCCACGTCACACATGAGTAAACTGAGGCCCAGAGAAGAGAAGAGAACTGTCATCCCTGCCCAGAGCCAGGGCTGGACCTCAGGCCCTTGGACTCCCAGCCCAGGGCCCTTTCTAGGTGTCTGGGTGTGTCCACAGCCAGCAACAGCATCTTCACGGTGGTTGAGGATGAGGATGTCTCTGTCTCTGCTTTTAGGGCTTGCTTTTGGCTGTGACTTGGCTCCCAGGGTCCTTCCCAGGAGCCCAGGTGTGTGTGTGGGGGGGGGCTTGCAGGTGTACTGAGGCACCTGGGACCACTCTGTCCTTTCCTCAGCACCAGGCCAGTACTTGTGCTGACTCCAAGCCCATCCCTTCCTGTCCAGCCTACCTGGGACCTACCCACCCTTTCCTTCCGCCGGTCCAGGGCGGAGGCCACCAGAGGCAGACAGCACAGATCTGAGGGGTGAGGTGCTGGCAGGCAAGGGCGGGAGGATGGATGCACAGAGGAGGTGGATCTTCCTGCGGGGTCCCACGGAGAGTCTCACGATTGGGTCCACCCACACCTGCTGTATCTACTGTCTGCCCTGGCTGCCAAGACAACGCTTGCCTTTTCCATCCCATCACAATGCCACCAGCATTCCAAGCCCCAGATTTCTAGAGAAGCCAGCTAATTGTGGCTGCCCTGGTCCCACCTCTCCCTAAGCTGCACCCTAGCTGCAGGGATTCTTGACCTCAGAGGGCAGAGACCAAGGGCACACGTTCCCATTGCGGCTGGCCTGGGACTGAGCTCTTTCGCTGTTCCAGTTCGTCCAGACTGTGCTTCAGAATGGGAATCAGTCCCCCACCTCAGAGGGGGAGCCAGTGACCGGACAGGCAGTTTGGGGGGAAGCAGAGAGGGGCACGAGTTCAGCCCTTGAATCACCACCATGAATCAACAGCCACACTGAGTAGCCCTTGATCTCTGTGTCTCAGGTGCCCCAACGCTGTTATGGGGATAATAAAATACTTCCCTTGCAGGTGTCCTGTCCTCAGAGAAGCCTTTCCCTTACGTGCCCCCTCCCACACCCTCCAAATCAGGCATGGTCTCCAGTTACACACGCTTGAGAGCCTTCTGTCCTCTCACTTTGTTCTAGTTGAAGTCATACCTTTATTCGTGTACTTGTTTGGTCTTGGTCTGCTACCAGACGGTCGGCTCCAACAGGGGAGGCACTACCCCATTCTGGGCCCATCACTGTCATCCCTGGTACAGTATCTTGGAAACTAATCCAAATTTGTAAAATAACCAGAACTGGAGCTGAGCCCTTGTGCATTCTGCCCCACCCACAAGAGTCTTCATTTTCAGTCTGCGCTTGTCCTCTGCATGCTGAAGCCTCTCCTGATTCCTAAGACAGTTCCAAGAACTGTGCCTCATCCCTGCAGACGTGATGGACAGCCGAGGGCTGATGCCCCCCTGAGGCTGGGAGGTGACCCTAGATAGCAGCCAGTTCAGTTAGGAAAACGTTCCATGCTAAAATGATGAGTGTTTAAGGGAAGGTAGATTTTCCCCATTATACTCCTTTATCCTCAAACATTCTTATAGCTTTATCTTTTATTCAATACTTTTGCTCTACATCTTTTGCATTTCCATATCAAGTCAACTCTGTCTTTAAAGAGTCTATAATATCTTTAGAAAGGAGATCAGAATATAAACAGGCTGAAAAGGTGCCACCAAGAACTTTCTTACTTAATCTTTAAAAAAAAAAAAAGGCATCTGAGGGCGCCTGGGTGGCTCAGTTGGTTAAGCATCCAACTCTTGATTTCGGCTCAGGTCATGATCTCAGGGTTGTGAGACTGGGCTCCATGCTGGCGTGGAACCTACTTAAGATGCTCTCTCTCCCTCACCCTCTGCCCCTCTCCCGGCCTCTAAAAAAAAGGCATCTGATCATTCTTCTTTTGGACATCTTTGTGTGAATTTCCTCCTAACACAACCTCACCTTTACTTCAGCCTTCAGAGCATCAACACATTCTTGTCTTGATGAAGGAATCAGCACATAGCTCACTCAGAGCAAGGCACAGATTTTTAAACTCATGAGGGTAATCTCTATGAAAAGATAATAATTTGGGTGAAATCCCATGATCTAATCTGGCACGGATTGACAGCAGACATTGACGATGTTCTATTGGAATCAGACCATGAAATCTGAACTTTGTTCCAAAGGGTGATGTCCTTCGTGTTGGCCCATGAACCACTGATGATCAGACACAGATTTCTGGTGGCTCTTATCCTCTCTTTTGGGTGCATTTACAGATATGGGTCAATGGGCCACGGTGGTAAGCAACAATAAGGAAAGAAGAACAAATACATGAAAATCTCAAAGTGAATATCAATGTGAAAAATATGGCACTGTTTATGTAGCCATGTTGTATCCCAATGGCATAAAATTATGCTTCACGCTGCCCATTACGTCCCAGCCGTAAGTGAGTTCCATGGGAAGAATTACAGTAGAGATCATGCTGTGCACAAAGTACTGGTAGATATCCCAGGGCCTGGTAAGAAGGGCAAAGGCTCTGGAACCAGAGAGGCCTTGGTTGTTGAAGTTATCTGAACTGAAGCTTTATTGCTACCAAATGGTAGGGGCAAGAAAAGGAAAACCACGCTAACAACAGATGATCCCTCAAAGAAAGAGAAAAGAAATCCAGCAGCCACACCGATCCAGGTTCTATTTCCCAGACGTTTTCTTCTGCATCCATGATCCCATTCGGTTCCTTCCATGCAAGGCAGGGAAGGACGATTAGCCCTCTTTACCAGATGAGGGAGTCGAGGCCCAGAGAGATGACGTGTCTGCTCAGTCACGGCTGTTTCTTGGCAGAAGCACAGTTTTCCCTTCGACAGCAAACATATAGTCCAGGTGGCTTTTCTGACGGGAAACCCAAGGCTTCTCCAGCCTCTGACCAAGGACAGTGGGGTGCAGGAGCCCTGTCCAGACCCCACAGGGCACACAGGGAAGCTTTGGGCACCAGAAGTTTCGAAGGACAGCGATAGACTGGGATGTCATCGGAGGAGAGTGGCCTGAGCTGAGGTGGGGGCCCAATGCCATGGCCTGTGGAGAAGAGCGTGAGGCTCTGAGGAGACGGGGGTGTCTGAGCAGGCTCAGGCCTCCTGGGGAGGGCACTTCCAGGCCAGAAGGGGAGGAACAGGACCCATGAGTAGGAGCCTCAAGGAAAGTACTGTCACTAAGTTCAGAATGAAATAGTCCCCAGCCCTCTGAGCAGCCCACATGGAGCTTGGCTGTCCTGGGAAGCGGGGCTGCCCTTCCCAGGACGACCGTGAACCCGGCGGGGAAGCTAAAGTGCTTTCAGCCACTACGATGTGCCGCCTCTCCCTCTGAGCCCGGGGGTCCCGTCCGAAGCATGGAGATGATAGCAGTTTCCCAGGAACCCCCTGCATGATGTCTCCCCATCCCCAAGTCGCCCACCCAGCCGGGTGGGCTCTCACCGACCTGGTCACCCCTCTCCCCGCAGGTGCTGGAGCAGGCCCGGGTGCGGAAGCCCGTGAACGTCCAGATGCTCTTCTCCAACCCGCTGGACGAGCCGGTGAAAGACTGCGTGCTGATGGTGGAGGGCAGTGGTCTGCTGCTGGGCAGCCTCCGGATCGAGTGAGTCCCAGGCCTGAGGGGCCAGTGGGGGATGGCGGGAGGGGGTTCGAGGGGGCCTCCCCACAGCCCCGGGGAGAACCTGCATGTGGGGTTGCACATTTGCCTCTGGTTTGGGGGTTTGCCAGACTCGAACTCCCAGGAAGTTGAGATCACCAGAGCTTGGGGCTGGTGTTCAGGGCTCAGCGTCTGTGGGAGATCACGGAACTCCCTCCCTCCCCTGCTGAGGGGCCCCAGGGCTCGCGGGGCCCATGACCCAGGGAGGCAGCCAGAAGGCGCCACCTCACCAGCACAGGACTTGAGGGCCATAGAGGGCCCACCTTGCCTGAGGTCCCGTGAGCCTCCCCATCAACACTGACCCATGCCCTCCCCCACCAGCGTGCCAACCCTGCGCCCCAAGGAGCGGTCCCGAGTGCGTTTTGAGATCCTGCCCACCCGGAGCGGCACCAAACAGTTGCTCGCTGACTTCTCCTGCAACAAGTTCCCGGCGATCAAGGCCATGCTGTCCATCGACGTGGCCGAGTGAAGGGCCCGAGGGGCTCCCATACAAACTTGGGTAACACGGAGCAGGCAGGGCTCACCTGTGAAGTGAGCCCCCTGCCCACGCTGTCCAGCCTGGGAAACCCACAGCGCCCCCCAAGACAGCCTGGATTGGGCCCCCAGCCTCGGGCACACGCCCTCTCCCTCACTCCCAGGCTGGGCTGGCCCGACCCCGGCCTGGGACTTTGCTCACTTTTGCACATTCCCAGGAGCCCCATGGCCCTGCTCGGCCCTCAAGCCCATCAGCGCTGCAGGACAGAGTGGCCCCTGACCCAGCAACTCTCTGAATGGATATGGGGGAGAAGACAGACTCTTACTCCAAGCCTGCAGCTGGGACATTCCTACGTCTCCCTCGGGCCACCATGGGGGGAGGGGGTTGGTTGGCGCTCACGTCTTTACACTCAAAATAAAGGTTAAAAAGAGCAAAATCAGCACAGGCTCTCCAAGACTGCTGCTTTGCCTAAGGAGGTGGAGGAGAAAGAGGGGTGGGGGCCATGTTCTTCGGGAGAAAGGGGACCCCAAAGGAGTCTTGTTCCCCACATGGCAACGTCCAAAGGGAGCGGGCTTTTTCTCCAGGGGCAGAACTAGAGAGACAGTTCAAGTGAATTTAGGAAACCTTTCTAACAGGATGTCCAAACATAGATGAGGAGGGTGCCTGGAGAGGGAGCATCTTGTCCCAGGCAGGCTTCGAGCACTCTCTGTGTGGCTGCCGGCCAAATTCTGCAGGTAGCAAAGAAGGGACGTCAGAGTCTTTTCTGGAACCCTTTTGCAGAGCAGGCTCCCATGGTGGCCCCACCTCTGCTCCCATAGGGCTCTTCCCTCCTGGAGCCACACTGCCCCTCCTGCAGCCAGGCGGCCACGGCCCTGCTAACTCAGCTGGAAACTTCTCTGCCTTCCCACGTGCTCTGATGGCTCCTCAATCTTCGCCCTTTGAAAGGACCCCAAGCAGAGTCCATAGCTTTCCTGTCACTTGTGCTGATGAATCCCATTTTGGCAATCATGCCTCGCTTTCTGAATCTAAGGGACTGGTCCAGGCTTGAGAATGATATGTCTAGGTGTAGGGTTTTTTTGGCATTTATCCTGCCTGGTGTTCTCTGTACTTCCTGAATCTGTGACTTGGGGTCTGACATTAACTTGGGGAAATTCTTAGTCATTATTGTTTCAGATATTTCTTCTATTCCTTTCTCTTTCTTCTCCTTCTGTTGTTCCCATTACATCTATGTTACATCATATGGAGTTGTCCCACAGTTCTTGCATACTCTGTTCTGCTTTTTTTTTCCCTCCAGTCTTTTTTTTTTTAATCTTTGCTTTTCACTTTTGGAGGTTTCTATTGAGCTATTTCAAGCTCAGAGGTTGTCTCCTCAGCCATGTCTAGTCTACTAATAAGCCCATCAAAGACATTCTTAACTTTTGTTACATTGTCTCTGATCTCTTGCATTTCTTTTTTTGTTTTTTCTTAGGCTTTCCATCTCTCTGCTTACATTGCCCACCTGCTTTTGCATGCCGTCTACTTTATCCATTAGAACTCTTAGCATATTAATCATAGTTATTTTAAATTCTTGGTCTGATAATGCCAACATCCCTGCTGTATCTGGGTCTGGTTTCAGGGCTTCCTCTGTCTCTTTAAACTGTGTTTTTGCCTTGTAGTAAGCCTTGTAATTTTTTCTCGAGAGCCAAACATGATGCACTGGATAAAATGAGCTGCTGAAAATAACCTTTAGTAATGTGGTGATCAGGTGTGGGAAGAAGGGATAGTCCTATGTCCTATATGTCCTATAGTCCTATGATTAGGTCTGCTTTTTTGTGAGTCTGTGCCCCTGAACTGTGAACTTTACACATGCTTCTCAGTTCCTGCCCCTCCTCCACAGGGGAGACTGTATGGCGAGAGTGTACTGGAGATGTGTATTTCCCTTCACCCACGTGGAAGGTGAGAGGGGGTCAAGGTTGGGTATTTCCCTTCCTCTGGGTCAGTTAGATGCTGACAAAACCCCAACAGATCAGGTTCTGGTTAAATAGTTTCTCCTAGGGCAGACCTTGTTAAGAAGAATATTCTGTTCTTCTTATGAAGAGTATGCCAGAATATTCTGGCATATTTCAAAATTTTTCAGAACCCTTCCTCATGTTCCCTTCCTCCTCCTGCAGCATGAGGGGATTTTTCTCTGATCTTCACTGGGAGAATCTAGTAGGGCTCCTGGGGGTAAAAGTCACAAAGGTGTGGAGTGCCCTTGGAGGACCCCTTGGAGTTTTTAACGCTCAGACTTGTCCACACTGAGCCTCCAGCAATTCATCAACCACAGTTCAGGTTTCCCTACCCCAACACTGGCTCCCACAGAAGATTCTGCTCGGGGGGTTTCTGCTCCTGTAAGTTATGACTCTATATTCACCCATCATGTCTCCAGTTTTGGTGTTTGCACGGTGACCTCATTTCTTTCATGGTTCTAAAAAGAGTTGGTTTGTTCAGCTTTGTACCTGTTAGGATGGAGTGACGATGTTCAAGCTTTGTACTTGCCAGACCAGAAGCCAGAAACCTGTTCTAAGCATTTTTTGGTATTTGTGGATTTACTCCTTCCAACAATCTTTTGAGGAAAAGACTAATATTGCCTTCATTTTACAGATGACACAACTAAGACTCAGACAGTTAATTAGGTCATGGGAGAGTTAGTAAAGGCAGTACCCAGGCAGGCTGGCTCCAGGGCCTAGCCCCTGTGTTATGCAGTGTTACCTACACAAATTCTCGAAAGGTATCCAGCAATAAATGCTATCACAGGTTTACAAAGAGACAGGGAGGTAAATGATACAGAAACTCAAGGAAGCGTGTCTCTGCCGTGGCACCCAGCCCTGGGGAGGCATTCTTGGATGCCTCCTCCCAACCTACTTTCCCACAACTGCTTATTTACCAGCTCTGGCATTCCCATACTGAGGAGGTGCCATCAGCAGGGGCCCCGAGAGCCCCTTTCCCGGAAGCAGCCTCTTCATCTGCCCTACTTCTGGTTCTCAGCCATTCTTCCTCCCGACCTTGATCATACATGCCTCAGAAGTCAGACTTAGATCAATGGATTCAACCAGCATCTCCTGGAGCCTGCCCAGTAGGAGGGGTTCCCCCGTTATGTTGTTTCTCCTCCTGGCAACCTTCAAAAAGGGACATGATTTACCCACCCTTGTGTACCAACAGAGGCCAGAACAAGTTCTCTCCATTCTCTGCTCTCATTCTAGCCTTCATATGCCTTTATGATCACCTACAATATTTTATTGCAACCATTTATCTGTCAATGGTTGCCGATCTACAGGGTGGAAACATAGGCAAATGTGCATAAAAATGATGTATTGATATCACATTAGAATATACGATACGTTCAATGACATTACCTGATCAATCCAAGGTGTTGAATTATTGCACAGCATAATTTGTTGTGCTGTGCAAAACTGAGACAAAATTGGAGTGTTAACGCAGTGATTCCATTAATCTTTCATGCTGCCTTGGATGATCTATGTCTTTGATTTTCACGAGATAAACCCACACAGCATGCTTCAGGAGATGTAATCAAGGGGGTTCAATCTGGAACAAAATAAAATAATATTACTTATGTCTTCTGAGTTTATGGCCACTGTGTAGTAAGTTAGCTTTCTCTCTTGTAAAATAAAAAAATTTAAAATATATACAGACACATTTATTAAAATATTTTTATACAAATATAGTCACCAAAAAATTGCTTAAATGCAAAAGCACAGAAGAATGAAAAAACAGTTCCCTTTCCCCACTCCTCGTCCACTTTTTCCCCCAGAGGACAGGCAAGTTTTGAGACTGGAGTGCGCCCTTCCAGATTTTTCTCAGCCCTTGAGGGATGAGATTGGGGTGCCTCCTACTGTCCCAACTGTGTAATTGCAGGCTTTTGTAAAAAAACATCTGATGGCTGAAGGCCTAGACTTCTGTTTAAATTTTTTTTTTTTAAGATTTTATTTGACAGAGAGAGACACAGCGAGAGAGGGAACACAAGCAGGGGGAGTGGGAGAGGGAGAAGCAGGCTTCCCGTGGAGCAGGGAGCCCGATGCGGGGCCCAATCCCAGGACCCTGGGATCATGACCTGAGCCGAAGGCAGACGCTTAACGACTGAGCCACCCAGGCGCCCCCTTCTGTTTAAATTTGAAATGCCTGTGGGGACTGGGGGCATCACTCTACAGAGAGATTTTGATATTTTTGTGTATGACACTGGCAATCTGACTCACCTGATCCCGGAAGATGTGACCTCTCAGGGTCACCAAGCCATTAAAAATTCCATGGCCAAGATCTCACCAAATCACAGATGATTAATGAGCCCCTCCTGTGACGAGGTTCTAGGAATTCAGCACAGATGATCTGTACTTTCTGGAAGTTTGTCATCATGGGGAGGCAGAGGTACAGGGGTGAATGTGGGGAGATAGGTATTCAAAGGAATAATCAAATAAACACAAAGTGTAGTGGATGAATAAAATCCAGGATGTGGGTATGTGTTGGGGAGGGTGTGGGTAGGGGAGGCCCTCTGACAGGTGATATATGGGTAGAAACCCAGCATGGACTATGAGGGAGAGCCGTGTGAAGATCTAAAGGAGTGAGTTCCAGGAACAGTGCGGCAAAACCCCGAGGGGGGAGTATCCCTGGAGCACAGAAGAAACAATGTTCCTGCAGTGAGCAGTGGAGGCTGGGAGGAATCAGGACAGAAACTGAGCGGTGGAGGAGCGGGGAGAGATAACACTGTAAGGATTTCGGCTCCTACACTGAATGGGGAGCCCAGGATGGTTTTGAGCAGAGAAATGACAGCATCTGACTTGTGTTTTTAAAGAAACCCTCTGGCTCTGGGGTGAGAAGTGGTGAAGAAGGCAGAGCCCACCAGATGTCCCCAGGGATCGGATGTGGGCCATGAAGAAAGGAGGCATGAACAACGTCCTCTGGTAGCCTGAACCTTTCAATGATTCCAGCCCTCCTGGAGCACAGCTGTTTTGCTCTTCCTCCACCACGTGAGCCCTGGGAAACTGTGAAGTGGGAGGCTCTTTACCACCCCCTCCAGGCTCACTCCTGCCCCCCATCGGCCACCCTTCTGCATCCAACCCCCTAACCACTGTGCTGAGACCCCCTCCTAAGCTCAAGAAGCATCTTCTTCAGTCGAGGTCCCAGGTGCTGAGAGCTCCATGCCAGTCCTGGAAGGAGGAGCAGGGTTGGGGGCAAGGGGGGTGGCGGAAGAAGGCTTGAGGTCCAGCTGGGAGGCTGGGGCAATCAGGGAGGACTTCTCAGAGGAGAGCTCGCCTGGAAGGATGTTAGGACTCTCTCTTGTTCAGACAGGGGGCCTGGGATCCCGGCAGGGGGAAACAAGAGAAGGAGGTTGTGTTGCTAAACGTGAGAATGACAAGGACTGGGGAGAACCTGACCCTGACTGGCCAGAGTCAATTTCAGTTTGGTGGGGACCGAGCAGGGGGAGGAACCCTGTGCCAGATTAAATTTTCCATTTTCCAAAAAGGGCCACATACTAATTAGAATTC
This sequence comes from Callorhinus ursinus, assembly GCF_003265705.2. Taxonomy (NCBI): domain Eukaryota; kingdom Metazoa; phylum Chordata; class Mammalia; order Carnivora; family Otariidae; genus Callorhinus; species Callorhinus ursinus. Next base: position 501,330 of record NW_027397091.1, read on the forward strand.
CATATGCTCTTCCAGACTCAATCAAAACGTGGAGTCTAATTTCCTCCCTTTCAAAGGGTTGTCCTTTGAGACTATCTCGACGAACAGATTGCAGTAGAAGTGATGCTATTTGACTTCTAATAAATCATACAAGACAGCATGGCTTTTGCCTGGCTCTCTCGCTCAGGGCACTCACCTTTGGAACCCAGCCTCTCTGGTGTGAGGCAGGGCCACACAGAGGGGCCCCCCCGAGGCGGGCCAGCCGAAAGGCCAGCTAAGGTTCCTACCACCAGCCGGTGTCAACCACCAACCGTATGAGGCAAGGAACCCTCGGGTGGTTTCAGCCCCAGACATTGAGTTACCCCTCTCTCTTGACTTCCAGTTGAGGCCGCAGACATTATGGAGCAGAGGTGAGCCATCCCCCCGATGCCCTGTCCGAAATCCTCGTTCATAAGAATGATTAATGGATGTTTTACACCACTGAGTTTGGGGGTAGTTTGTTGTTCATCAGTAGTAACCGGAACAAGCTCCAACACATGTCAGGCCGGTGAATGATTTCCTAGTGTCATTTATGTCTCCCTATCATTTCCTGGGTTATCCATGTCTAAGTAGGCATTAGGCACAGGCATTAGGGCTAATTATAGACTTTTATCTAAATATTATTTTATTTTTGTTCCCCATTGTGCTTGACCGGTACCTGTTTGTTGGGGAGGCAGGCACCCTTCCCACCCAGGGCAGGGACAGCCCTTGTGATTCTGTTGAAGAGCAGGGATTTCTCTTCATGATGCTCTCTCAGAGTCGACGAGGTGCCTGCTCCTCATGAAAGGGAAGATGTGGGGGGCTGAAGGATGAGATCCGAGGTAAGGGACTTCTCTGCCCATCAGGTGCCTCCCACATCAGCCTCATCCCAAATATACCATCCACCTGTCATCTCTGCATCTGCTCAGCCCATCACAACCCCCTTGAACACCTGCTATGTGTCTGGCACCGCACCACAAACACAGAACACAATGGTCCGTGACCTCATGGAGTTTACATCCTCATGCGGAGCCAGACAGAACAAACGAACAAGTAAAATACAGTTTGTGATGAGTGTGATGAAGGAAAGACATGGTGTTGTCCTGGGGAATAACAAGCTACCTTCTCCCCGAGCCAGAGAAGCGCTCTCTGAGGAGTTGTCTTTCAGCTAACACCGGAAGGAGCCAAGCTTGGTAGCCCCATCTGCACGCAGTGGAAACCGACTCTGGCTGGATCAAGGAGAGAAGGAAATCTCGAAAGGACGTCAGGGAGCTCACAGACCTGGGTGGAGAAGACAGAGGACCAGGCTTAGAAAGCAGGGGGAACATCACAGACAAAATTGCATCACATAACCCGTGGAGTGAGCACACGAGTGGTGACCTGAGAATAAGGTAGCCCTAGAATCCATTTTTTAACCACCAGAACCACATTTGACCACCATCGTCCCCCAGAATGGAGTCCTCATTGTCCCCACTTCTCGTCATCAGCTCCCAATTAAAAATTCCAAGTGAGAACATGGGCTTGGCTGAGCCTAAGTCATATGACTGTGCTCATGCTGCATCAAAGTCTGTGGACTTTGGACAAGATACCTGGATCTGCAGCAGCCATCTTGTCACTATGAAGCAACAAGTGTGAAGAAGAAGAAAAGCCAACAGCCAAAGATAATGTAGGAGAAAGCTTTGACTGAACTGCTACACCAGCCTTGAGAATGTCTAATTCTGGACATTTTATTAAACAGACAATAAAGGTCTTTAGAACTTGAGCCACTGTTACCAGAGATTCTACTACTTGCATCAAACGCACTTTTAACTGTTGTCGAGGGAAAGAGACACGTGCTCAAGTCACTTGCATCTAAGATGACCGGTCGGATGTGCTCTAGTGGGTGGAAGAGGCAGGGCAGTAAGGTTTCTCACATTTCATAATAAATCAGGATCAACTAGGAGTGCTTTTTGAACACAGATTCTCACAGCTCAACCTCCAAACTCGCTGGCTCACAATCGTTAGGCATACACATTTTGTGCCATCCAGATGGATCTGATTTAGGCGCTGCACTGAGAATCCTTGATGAATTCTGCCCACACCGACACCCGACACCCGGCTCAGAGGAGCTTCGGGGCAGGAAATGCAAGTCCGTTCCATTCTCTGGCTCCCACTCTGAGTTCCGACTTTTCATCTGCAAAACTAAATGTGGTCATGAATATCAAGCAATTCACAGTGCCCGGAACACAGAAACAACAAAATAAATGATTAATAATAAATCAATCATCAAGCCAATTATTTAAATTATTAAATGAATAAAATTATTTAAATTATTTAAAATAATACATACTATTATTTATTGCATCAGACTGCCTAGGGAATCCCAGTTCTGCCTCTTCACTGACTATATGACTTTGGCAAATTACTTAAACTCTCTGTGCTTCAGTTTCTTCATTTGTACAATGAGGATGATATTGGTCCCCCGCCTCATAGAGCTGAGTTAATCATGTTGAGCTCTTAGAACTGTCGGTGCCGGGCAGAGTAAATGTTCAGGAAAGGGCAGCTTTAATTATTATTGCCAGAGCCAAGCATTGGTCCAAGCATCGTCCTAGCCTAAGCTTCACTACCCCTATCCAAGCACTAGGGTTTGAGAGTATCAGGGAGGACACAATCGTTCTGCCTAGAGGTAAGCGGGAGGGCTCTTGAAGCAGAGGAGATTTGACCTCCCCTCCGGTCAGGGTGGTCTAATCAGGGCTGAGTGGCCAGGCTGAGGCTCAGCTCAGAGCCTGAGGGTTTGCCTAGAATAGAGCAGAGACCCACTTTCTCTGGGGGATCACAGGGCTAGACACTGAGAGCTGGGCCCTGAATAGTAAGGCGAGACCCAAGCGTGATGAGGGCTGGGGATGGGTTGCTGCAATCTTAAGGATAACCAACAGAGGGAGCCCTAGACTGGAACTGGCCTCCAAAATTCGGCAACTGGGAAAGGAGGGACCCAGGAAACCAGGTGACTTCAATGGCAGCAAGACAGAATCAGCACCACAGAGAGTGAGTGCATCAAACGCACCGGGGGGGGGCGCCCGGGTGGCTCAGTCTGGTAAGCGGCCGCCTTTGGCTCGGGTCATGTTCCCAGAGTCCTGGGATCAAGTCCAACATCGGGCTCCCTGCTCAGCGGGGAGTCTGCTTCTCCCTCTCCCTCTCCCTCTCCCTCTGCCTGCCGCTGCCCCTGCTTGTGCTCTCTCTCTCACTATCTCTGTCTCTATGTCAAATAAAAATAAATAAAATCTTAAAAAAAAAAAAAAAAAGCACCAGGGGAGCTTGTTATAGCTGCATGTATTAATCCAGTATGGATTCTTAAAAAAGACAACAGCATAAAACAATACCAGGCTGCCTAGAATAAAGGACAGAATAAAAAGAGCAAAAATAAATGAAACAGAAAACGCTCAGTAGAAAGACTGAACAAAGCAAAATATTGGTTTATTGAAAAAAATTAACAAAACTGACAAACCTTTAGCAAATTGATGAAGAAAGAGAATTATAAAACTATGTTGATGTGTTCATAATGTATAAAAATGTCATGATGTATAAATACAATGACACAAAGGACGGAGCAGGAAAGAAAGCTATTTATCCTAGAGTAAAGTTTCCATATGCCGTTCACAGTAAGTCAGTATTAATCCAAACAGGATTGTTTTAAGACACTAATTGTAACCCCCAGGCAATCATGAAGAAAATAAGTTAAAAATTACAGTGAAAGAAACAACAAGGGAATGGAAATGGTATACTAGAAAACACCTATTCAACACAGAAGAAATCAATAATACAGGAAGGAAGACACAAAACAGAAAACAAATAGCCAAATGGCAGATGTGAATCCTATCTTAATGGTAATTGCAGTAAATTCTCTGTGTCCATCCCTGAGATTTTCCCCCCACAGAAAGGCAGAGGTTGGCAGAATGGATAAAAAATAAGTAAATAAAAGAACATGACCAAACTCTATGCTGTCTACAAGAGACCACTTCAGCTTCAAAGACACAAAAATGTTGAAGGTCAAAGGATGCTCAAATACATACCATGCAAACAGCCACCAAAAGAGAGCCGGAGTGGCTATACTAATGTTAGACGAAATAGACTTTTTTTAAAAGATTTTATTGTATTGTATTGTATTGTATTGTATTGTATTGTATTTATTTGACAGAGAGAGACACAGCGAGAGAGGGAACACAAACAGGGGGAGTGGGAGAGGGAGAAGCAGGCTCCCCGTCGAGCAGGGAGCCCGATGCGGGGCTCGATCCCAGGACCCTGGGATCATGACCTGAAGGCAGACGCTTAACGACTGAGCCACCCAGTCGCCCCCTAGACAAAATAGACTTTAAGACAAACATTCTTACTAGAGACAGAGTAATGCCTGCTTCTGGTGCAGGATCTGTGTAGACAAAGCCTAGAAATAGACATACTTACTTACCCTTCACTCTAGAAGTTTCTCTTGAACACTAACATTTAAGAACCACCGGTGTCTGTAGTAGGCCTATAAAGGATTTAATCTGGCCCATACTTTGGGATCAGCCCTACCATCTTTTGGAGGGACAGTCCTCAGGTGTATTCCATACAGTTCTTCAGAAAGTGCCCAGCAGGATTAAACCCCAGTTGCCCCTAGTAATTGTCTTAGTCCATTCAGGCCGCTCTAGCAAAGTACCAGAGACCAGGTGATTTATAAACAGCAGAAATTCATTTCTCACGGTTCTGGAGACTGAAGTCCGAGATCAGGGTACCAGTATGCCCAGGTTCGGGTAAGGGCCCTCTTTCAGGTTGCAGACTACTGACTTCCCATTACATCCTCATGTGGCAGGAGGGGCCAGGGGGCTCTCTGGGGTCTCTTTTTTTTAAGATTTTATTTATTTATTTGAGAGAGAGAATGAGATAGAGAGAGAGCATGAGAGGGGGGAGGGTCCGAGGGAGAAGCAGGCTCCTCGCTGAGCAGGGAGCCCGATGCGGGACTCGATCCCGGGACTCCAGGATCATGACCTGAGCTGAAGGCAGTCGCTTAACCAACTGAGCCACTCAGGCGCCCCGAGGGGTCTCTTTTTTTATAAGGGCGCTAATCCCATCCACGAAGTCTCGGTCCCCGTGAGCTAATGATCTCCCAGAAGCTCCACCTCCCAATTACCATCACATCGGTGGGTTAGGATTTCAACATACGAATTTTGGGTGGGACACTTATTAAGGCTAACACTGGATTGCCATTCCTCCCTTCCATGTCACTCATAATGCTCCTTCACTTCTGCTTCCTTGGATCACCTCCCAAATCAGCTACGTGCACCCAAGCCCTTGTCTTAAATTCTGCTTTCAGAGGAGACCAAACTAAGACCCCGTTCATCACTGCCCCCAACATGCCTCCCCAAGACACGTGCCAGGGCCCCTCCTGGGTGGGTGATCACCGTTGCCCTAAGCATCTCTAGACCCTGGACTCCTTGACTACTGTGGCCTTGCCTTCTTCACCTCCAAGGAGCCCTCTGGACTCAAGAAAAAGTAGCCAAAAGGAAACGATTGATGCACTCAACTTCATACAACACTGAAAATACTTCAGGTAAAATGGAAGCATGGGAGACAGGCCATGGTGACGGGAAGAAGGAGTTGGCAGTCAGGAGGAGCAGAGGAGAGAGCCTGGGCTTCTGTCAGGGGTCGGAGGGTGGGAAATGAAGCTTTCAGAACAGATTGAGGGGAGATAAAAAGATTGGTCTTGGACATGAGTTTTTGGTGCCTCTGAGGGGTATCCTGGTGGAGGTTCCAGTAGACATTGGTTATCGGTTTCTAAATTCTAGAATTCTAGAATTCTGGAATTCTCAAAACCGGAGACAGAGATTCAAAAGACCTCAAGCTATAAGCGATGCTCAAAGTCATGGGTATGGACAAGGTCACTGAAGGTGAATGTTTAGAGGAGAAAAGAACCTTAAGAATCACTGTTTTCCAGTTAGGAGTGGTTTCTGAATGGTGGGGTTTTAAGGGTAATGAATGAACTGCTATTGAATAGAACTTCCGTTCTTTATGAAAGAACTTCTATTTTAACTTTAGACACCTCTTTTTTGCAGCTTTATGGAGGTAAAATTGACAAATAAAATTGTAAGATATTTAAAATGGACACCCTGACGATTTGATGTACGTACACGTTGTGAAACGATTCCCCCCCCCATCTAGTTAATTAACACATCCATCCCCTCACAGATTTATCTTCTTTTTTTTGTTTTTGGGTGAGAACACTTGCATGCCACTCTCCTAGCAAATTTCGGTTACACAATCCAGTATTTATCAACAGTAATCACCATGCTGTACATTGGATCCTCAGACCCTACTCATCCGATAGCTGAAAGTTTGTACGCTTTTGCCAACCCCTCCCAGTTTCTCCCACCCAACCCCCAGCCCCTGGCAACCACCTTTCTACTCTCTGTCTCTATGAGTTCCCTTTAAAAAAAATAATAATAATACACTTTTGATTTGTTATTTTAGACAACGCTCTCTGTAGTAGGTGAGGATGAGAGAAGAGAACCAAAGACAGAGTCATGGAGACCCCCATGTTGTAACCGCTGGAGGCCTTTCTGGACCTCATCTTCCCACCTATAGGAGGGGGTCCGGCTCTCAACACAGGCCCCAGCCCAGTAGGCAGGCTTGTTCCATCTTCTGCATGTTAACCATGCCAGCCCTGCCCAGCACCCCAAACACTGCACGCCATGGGATTTGCTCAAGGGAGGCAAAGCGGGTTTATTTGCTGTGTCTAGTCACCTGATCTGACAGATGCCAAGTGCCCCTGGGCTGTTTCAGAGGGCAGTTCCCCAAGATAGGCACCGGCCTGCTCTCCTGCTGAAGAGTGCCACCTATAAAACTCAGAATGAGACGCCAGCTCCACCAAAGACTCAGTCCCTCGGGAACAACTCAAGTCCAGGAAGAGAGGCCTCCCCGTGGTCCCGGTGGGGAGCCACGGAACACAGAGATGGGGGAGAGCAGGGGCAGCGTGGGAGAGGGGCAGACACAGCGCCTGTCTTACCACAACCAACAGCAGTGTGATCCTTGGCCAAAGTCACCTCTCTCTGAGCCCTGGGTTCCTCATCTGCAAAACGGAAATAGTGACACATTTTCAGCCTCTTTGAGCAAAATTACATGAGGCGATAAATTTTAAATTTTTTTTCCAATTGTTATGTGCCGAACATGCTGACGAGGGACTGTTTTTATTACTCTGACTGCTGTCATCAGGACTCTCCTGCCCCCAAACAGAGGGATTTGATGGCCCCAGAGGTCATCTATCCCTAGATCCCAAACTTGGGTCAACTGTGAACCATGTTCATGACTTTCACATTTTCCTGACAAGTACTGCTTCTGCCAACCAACAACCACGAGAGAACCTTCCAGAAGAAAGGTGGTAAGATGAAGGTGAGCTGGTTAGAGACCCCAGGACTAGGGGAGTAACACAACAGCAGGGCATCTAACACCCACCACACTACCGAAGAAGGCAGCCTACAGCCAACCCCCAACATAGCAACTGAAGGTGGTCCAGTTAGGCTCATTCCTTCCCTGGATCGAACAGGTGTCACTCTGACACCACCAAGCAGACCCCAGCTCTGGCAAGGGGGACCCATCTAAATCCCACAGGCAGCCAGGGCTTCCCTCCCCACCCGGAGATGCCAGGTACTGGGCAGCATTGGCAAGGGAGATCCTGCCACAAGGAACACCGAGAAATCTCCAAGCCCAGATGGAGAATTCTACCAAACATGAAAGAAGAATTAACAAGAAGTTTGTGCAATCTCTTACAGAAAACAGAAAAAAAGAACACTTCTCAATGTTTTGTTTTGTTTTGTTTTGTCCTGCCTGTACCTGGTTTTGGTCTCAGGGTGAGATTGACCTCCAAGCTGTTGTGTGTCTCAATATTTCGTTCCTCTTTATTGCTGAGCAGAATTCCATGGTGTGGCTCTTCCGCCATTTGTAAACAATTCACCCATGGTTTAGGTGAAGGGGCTGGCTGTTTTCAGCTTTGGGAATTTTACAAATAAAGCTGCTATGGACGTTGGTGTCCAAGTTTTTACGTGAACATAAGTTTTCATTTCTCTGTATAAATGCCAAAGAATGCAGTTGCTGGGTCGTATGGGAATCACATGTCTTGTTTTATAAGAAATTGCCAGACTGTTTCCAGAGTGGCTGTACCATTTTACACTCCCATCAGGAACGGATGAGTCATTCCGGGTCTCCACATCCTCACCAGCATTTGGAACAAACTATTGATAAACACAACTTAGATGAGCTTCATGGGGATTATGCCATGTGGAAGAGAGGAAAAGCCAATCCCAGGAGATTACATACTACAATCCTATTTACCTAACATTCTTCAAGAGTCAAAAATGATAGAAACGGAGAACAGACTACCGGTTTCCAGTGGTTGGAGATGGGAAGGGGGCGTGCGGGAGGGAGATGGGTGTGATTATAAAAGAGCAACATGAGGGGTCCTTATAGTCATGGAACTGCTCTGTATCTTGGCTGTGGGGTGATGCACAAACTGACACAGGTGATAAAAACCTGCATGAAACTAAATACACACGCATCAATATGAGTAAAATTGGAGATCTAAACAAAGCACATGGACTGTATTAAAGTCAGCATCTTGATTGTAATATTTTACAATGGTTTTATAAGATGTTAGTGCTGGAAGAAACTAGATAAATGGTACCTCGGATCTCTCTGTGTTATGTCTTAGAACTGCATATGATTCTGCCATTATCTCAAAATTAAAAGTTTCACTGAAAAGAGACATCTGGGCCAACGTGTTCCAGTGTCACAGCACCATCCACCAATAGTCAGCCCTGGTCCACTTCTCAGATCTAGGGGTACACACAGCACTGTCCAATCCACCAACAAGAGGACCAACCTGGGGAATAGATCTCTTGGAGACCAATGTGGGGAAGGAGTTAGATGCAGGCGTGGAGCTGTTCGATCAAGACTAAAGATGGCGTCACATGCTCCCTGTGGTCATAACCTCCCCGTGGTCATGACCTCTTGACTTCCCGGAATTCTCTCCATGGAGGCGATGGGGGAGGGAACACGGTGCATGACAAATCAAATCCAATAACTCTACAACGTTTGCATGAAAAGCATCAATCACCCACTTCCTTTCCCCTAACCGCTCTCTCTCCTGTGGCAACTTCTTTCCCTTTTTGTGGTAAACGGAATTCTAAGATGGCCACTGTGACAGTTCATTTTTTTTCTTTTTACTAAAGTATAATTGACATACCACATTTTATTAGTTTCAGGGTATACAGTGAAATGATTTTATATTTGTATATATTGTGAAATGATCACCGCAAGTCATTAACATCTGTCACCATACATAGTTACAAAATGTTTTTCTTGTGAGAACTTTGAAGAGTTACTCTCTTAGCAAGTTTCCAATGTGCAAAACAATATTCTTAACTGTAGTCACTATGCTGTACATTATATTCCCAGGACTTATTTATCTTGTAACTGGAAATTTGTAACTTTTGACCCCCTTTATCCATTTCAGCAACCTCCCCACACACACAGCCCTGGCACCCACCAATCTGATATCTGTATCTATGAGCTTGGTTGATTTTGTGTGTTGGCTAATTTTATGTCAACCTGACTGGGCCACAGGGTGCTCAGATACTTGGTCAAACATTATTCTGAGTGTTTCTGTGAATCTTTTTGGATGAGATTAACATTTAAATTGATAGAATAAAGCAGATTGCGCTCCTTCATGTGGGTGGGCCTTATACAATCAGTTGAAGGCCTGAATAAAACAAAAAGGCAGAGTCTCCTGTGAGTGAGAGGGAAATCCTCCTGCCTGGCTGCCTTCAAGCTGGGACACTGGTTTGTTTGTTTTTTTTTCTGCTTTTAGACTCAAACTGAAACACTGGCTCTTCTAGCGTCTCCAGCCACTGACTTTCAGATTGGAATGGCAGCATTGGCTCTCCCGGTTCTCAAGCTTTTGAATTTGAACTAGAATTACACCATCAGCTCCCCTGGGTCTCTGGCTTTGCAACTCACTCTGCTGATCTTGGGATTCATCAGCCTCCATAACTGCATGAGCCAATTCCTTGTAATAAATATCTTTATATATATTTTATTGGTTCTCTGGAGGACCCTGACTATTACAACCACCAATAACGCTTGCCCTTTTAAAAATCCCCTCTCCTTTGAGTGTGGATAGAAACTATGAATCACCCCCATGATTGTGTTACATTACATGGCAAAAGGGAGATTATGCTGAGTGGGCCTGGCCTAATCAGGTGAGTCCTTCCAAAGCAAATTTTCTCTGCCTGGTTGCAAAAGAGGAAATCAGAAAGACCTGCTCTGGCTGGCCTGCAAGAAAGCAAACAACCATGCTGCGAACTGTCTGTGGGGCCACTTGGCAAGTAGCTGCAGATGGCTCCCAGTAGCTGAGAGCCGTCCCCAGCTGACAGTTAGCAAGACAACAAGGACCACGATCCGACATCTGCAGGGTCTGTCAACAACCTGAATGAGTTTGGAAGAGAAGCTCAAGCCTCCAATGAGAGAACAGCACTGGCCAACAACTTGATTTCAGGCAAGTAAGGCCCTCCGCAGAGAATCCAGTTAAACTAAGCCTAGACCTAGAGAAACTGTGAAATTAATGTTGTCTGGGTTTTTTGGCTTGGTTGGTTTTTCTAAAACAGAATTTTAAGGGCGCCTGCGTGGCTCAGTCAGTTAAGCGGTCAATTCTTGGTTTTGGTTCAGGTCATGATCTCGGGGTCCTGGGTCCGAGCCTTGTGTTGAGCTCCGTGCTCAGCAGGGAGTCTGCCTGTAGATTCTCTCTCTTCCTCTGCCCCTCCCTCCACTCATGCTCTCTCTCTCTCAAGTAAATAAATAAATCTTAAAAAAACACAAAAAACAAAACCAGAGTGTTATTTCACATATGCCAGGTCATAATTTCTGGATATTCCTCCCCACGCTGGAGAATAGAGACTTGCTATATTTGATTACTACTCAAGTTTAAGAGGCTCAGAACATTTTCAAAAGACACTAATAAGCACACCCCTCACTCCATTCTTTAAAGGGAAGTGTACTGCTCCATTTTGGGGAATAGAATTAGACCGGAAAACAGAATGGAACAGCGGATGAAGGAGGAGGAGAAAGAGATGGTTACCTCTACGTCATGATAGCTTCCCTTCATCAGGTTAGTGGGCTGCTATACACACTAACCCAGAATGACACCATACAATTAGATTATATAGGGTTTTCTTTTTTCAATGTGATGAAATTCACATGACATAAAATTAACCACTTTAAAGCGAACAATTCAGTGGCATTTAGTACATTCACAGTGTTGTGCAACCACCACCTCTATATATTTCTAAAACCGTTTCATCCCCCAAACAAGAACTCCATACCCATGAAGCAGTCACTCCCCATTTCCATTTCCCTTCCCCTCAGCCCTTGGCAACCACCAATCAGTTGTGTCTCTCTGGTCTTACTTACTCTGGATATTCCATAGACAAAGAATCATACAGTGTGTGGCCCTTTGTGTCTGGCTTCTTTCACTTAGCATGTTTCCAAGGCTCATTCACGTTATATCGGGCATTAGTACTTCGTTCTCTTCATGGCTGAATAGTATTCCACTGTAAGCATACCCTACGATGTGTTCATTCATGCATCCGTTGTTTCCCCCTTTTGGCCATTGTGAATCATGCTGCCATGAACATGGTATACATGCACTTGTTTGAGGACCTGTTTCCAATTCTTCTGAATATACACCTTGGAGTAGAATTATGGGCTTATAGGGTGATTTTATGTTTAACTTTTTGAGGAGCCACCAAACATTTCTTTATATATGTTTGTTTTAGCTGCTATTTGTGGTAATTTATTATGCAGGATTTTTAAAAGTCTATATCCAGCGACACCTGGGTGGCTCAGTCGGTTAAGCATCTGCCTTCGGCTCAGGTCATGATGCCGGGGTCCTGGGATCCAGTCCCGCTTCGGGCTCCCTGCTCAGCAGGGAGTCTGTTCCTCCCTCTGCCTGCCGCTCCCCCTGCTTGTGCCCGCTCGCGCTCTCTCTCTCTCTCTCTGACAAGTAAATAAATAAAATATTTTTTAAAAATAAATAAAATAAATAAAAGTCTACATCCATGTCTTCAAATAACATGTTCTGGATAATTTAATTGCTGCTTCTTTATTTTTCAGAAATATAATGACAACTCTCCCTTGACTTCCCACCATGAAAAATGAGGGTCAGGTCCTCTTAATTCCCACCCCCCATCCTGCCCCCAGGCAGTCTTCCCATCCTCCTCTTCCCAGGGTGGTTACGTCATAACTTTGGTAGGATTATTATGTGGTGCGTACATTACTATAACAACCATGCGGCCCGCACTGTGCTGACTCTTCCTTTCCTGCACAAAATTGGTTTTTTCTGGAGTTAATGATTTAAAATCTAGGCTTTATGTTTGCTTCATTTTCTATGTACTTATTACTATTTCAAAAATCAAACACTCTGGCAATTGTTGAAATAGCCTCTCAAGATTTGTGGACACCTCAGCTACTCCATCCATTTTAACATGCTAGAGAAGCTTCTCAGAGCCTTCTGACCTGCTGGACCCTGGACTTGGCTGGTCCTTATGCCCAGTGACCAGCTGGAGTCCTAGGGTCTCCCTTCTGGATCATTCTGGAATTTGTCCCTCTCCGTTGGGGCTCTTATTTCCTGTGTCACCTATCATTTCCTCTTACCTGGCTTACTTCCTCTTTTATGTTGCAAGATATGCTCCAGTAATTTCCCAAGAAAAGGTCCTTGGAGGTAAAACTTTTGAGACCTTACACGTCTACAAATGTCTTTATTTTACCCTCATACTTGGTTTCCAGTTTGGCTGGATCAAGAATTCTGAAGCAGAAATTATTTTCCCTCAGAATTTTCTTCATCCTAGTGTTACTGAGAAAACGAAAGCCACTTCCATTCCCAGTTCTTTGTATATGATCTGTTGCTTTCCCCTGAGGGCTTGTAGGATCTTCTCTTCGTACCCACTATTCTGTAATTTCACAAGACCTGGTGGTGTCCCTATTCACCTGTAGTCCATTCAATTTGTCATTCAGAAAGTCCTTTCGCCCTGGAAAGGCATGTCCTCTGGTTCTGAGAAATTCTCTTTAAATGTTTCATTGAGGGGCGCCTGGGTGGCTCAGTCATTAGGTGTCTGCCTTCAGCTCAGGTCATGATCCCGGGGTCCTGGGATCGAGCCCCGCATCGGGCTCCCTGCTCTGCGGGAAGCCTGCTTGCTTCTCCCTCTCCCGCTCCCCCTGCTTGTGTTCCCTCTCTTGCTGTGTCTCTCTCTGTCAGATGAATAAACAAAATCTTTAAAATAAATAAATAAATAAATATTTCATTGATAATTCATGTCTGTCTCCATCTATATCTTTATGAAATTCCCATGGCTCAGATATTGGACCATATGGACTGGCCTAGAAATTTTCTTATCTTTTCTTTATCATGCATATTCCCTTGTTTTTCTTTTTACACGACTCGCTGAGCAATATCTTCAACTTTCTTTTCCAAGACCTATATTCTAATTTTTCATTCCTGCTATCAAATTTGTAGTTTCCTAGAGCTCTTTGTTTTGAATGTTCCTTTTTTTCTTTTATCACACCTTGTTTTTGTCCCATGGCTACAGTATCTTCTCACGGTTCTGAGGATACCAAACGTGGTTTACTTTCCTGAAATGTTTCTCCTCAAATAGGCATTTCGTCCAAGGTTCTTGTTTTAGTATGTTTATTTCTTTTCCCTCTCTCATGATTAGAAGTTTTCTACAGTTGTCTGATGATTCTTGTCTGCTCAGGGTTAAGGATGGGTCCCCAAAGCGTTGGTAGGAGGCCTGGGGATGCCTGGGGATAGGAGTGTCATGGTGCGGTGACAGCTTGGGGTTGTTTAGCTAAGAAACTCCAACTCTGCATCTTAAAGCCTTTCTTTCAGAGCTCGTCAGCCTTCTGACAGGTGTATCCTGCCAGCTGCCAGCATCATGAGTGGGAAGGTCAAGAGGGAGGTGGAGGCAGGGTGGGCCAGTGCCCCGGCATATGATATTCGAGGGCCTCCTTGATGCACCTGTTTTCAGTGTGGTGCCCCAGCCCTCAACTGTGCATGCTGTGCGTCCGCCTCTGTTGCGTTCTCCCCAAAGAACAGAAGTCCAGGCTTTATGGGGCCCGGGTAGGGGAAGTCATTCAGCTCACATGGGTGGGCGGAGGTGTACTGCTTCATAAACAGACTTCCACCCAATTCCTATTTTATTACCGTTAGCCCCTCCACCCCGCCCTCCGGTTATGGAGGGGTCTGCTGCTGTCAGTTCCAGAGCCTCTGGGGGGACTCTGCCGTATGACAAGTTGGTTTTCATCACTGCCTGGCTCTCCCCATTGGTGATTCCCGGTTGGGAAGTGTTTTTCAGATCTGCTAGCGATTTGGCACTTTTGCCCCTGCTCTCCGTATTTCCAAGTTTTGCAGCTGTTACCTTTTCCCTGGCTCCCTCATCCTTGTGCATGTATGCATTTTGCATAGAAATTCCTTCCTGCCATTTTGGTGAGGTCTCAGGAAATGTCTGCAGCAGCACCATTCCTGGAAGCCCTCTCCCACCTCTCCTTGTTCTGCGAAGCTCTCAGTAAAGTTGTGGGGGAACATTCCCTGCTGGCTTTGTGGGGTGACTAGCCTGAGAACCATCTTAGGTGGTGCTGGCCTGGACACAGCCAGAACCTGACATTGTTCATCTTTTTCTTTGTTTCATCTCCCTTGAGAGTTTGAAGAATGTTTTGGGGCGGGGGGGTGGGGATTGGGAATTAGGTTGTGAGAGTATTTTTCCCAACTGGTTCCATTTGAGATTTAATTAAAAAAAAAAAAAAAAAGCACTCAGAATTCACAGGAAGAACATCCTTCTCCCAACAGAATGAAATCACTTTTAATTCATTTCCCGGGAAACTTACTGGAATGGTCTCTCCCAGCTCGGAGCGAATCCATTCTCTATTTACGCATTTCTTGGGAATCGTCCATTTCTACCATGTATTGTGATTATTTGGGGTATGGGTTTTATCTCTCTTATAAACGTTGAATTTCTTGAAGGCTAGAGACTTGGTCTTATTCGTTTTATTTTCTCTCCCCATCCCCTACTGTCACTTTGCCAGAGCAGGTGTTACTAAACATTTTATAAATGATGGAGAGAATGAATGAATGAATCGAGGGATTCTGAACAAAATAACACCCGGTAGCCGGAGTGTGTCTAACTCCTTAATCTTCCACAGTGCCTTACCCAGATGCCCCATATAGGTGCTAATACGCGTTCGGGGGCTGGCAAGAGGATATGCGGAGCCTTCAACAGTGATAACTGGACCAGAGAAGCGGGAGCGCAGCAATCTTCTTGTGTCCCTGCTGTATTCCTGCCGTGTCTAACCTAGCCCAATAAATAGCACCAGCTATCTACTGAAAAAATGAAGAAACAAAAAATTGCCTTGGGGCTGAACATCTATTCACTGCATAACCCTGTGGTTGAAAATATGGGCTCCAAATTCAGGCTGCACGGGGTCAAGTTTGGTTCTATCAGCATTCAAATGTGTGACCTTGAGACATACATGGATCCTTTCTGAGCCTCAGTTTTCTCCGCTGAGAAGTGGGGACAACACTGGTGACTAATCACACACGGGAAGCAGGTTAGAGCAGAGGCACCTAGGAAGCACCGTAGTAAATGGTAACCATTACAATTTCTCAAAAAGGTAAAGAAAATATGGCTTGTCAATGTTCTATCATGATCTCATCTTCGTGAGCCCTGGTCCTGCCCAGAAACAACAGATTTTAAAGGTGGGTCAGTCATTCCTTATTTTTTTAGTCCAAGTGGTCCGTAGTGATGAACCAGCCCCTAGTGGATGAATGCCCAGCCTCTCAAATCTCCTTCTCTCCCTGTTTCTCTCCAGGACCTCATCTGGGGCTTTTATGATGGAGCCCTCTGATCACAGAGAGGCTACCCGTGTCTGCTCCTTGACTGGTGACAGGTGATGCGTGCCCGATCCCGTGTGGCCCTCTGGAAATGGGGCTGGCTCCAAGGGCGGCAAGCTTTCACTTTTTACTTGGTGCTCTCTGACCTACTAGATCTGTGATTCGGTGTCTGACATCAACTTGGAGAAATTCTCACTCATGATTGCTTTGAATATTTCTTCTGTTTCTTTCTCTCTTTCTTGTACTCTGGCATTCCCATGATGCAGACATTACACTGTTTGTAGCTGTCCCACAGTTCTGGATATCCTGTTCTGGTTTGGGGGGTTGTATGGTTTTGTCTTGGCTTGTTTTTGTTTTCATTCTTTTCTCTTTGCTTTTCTTTTTTGAAAGTATCTATGGACATATCCTCAAGGCCACTGATTCTTTCATTAGCCGTTTCCAGTCTACTAATGAACCCATCAAAAGCATTCTTCATTTCTGTTACAGTGTTTCTAGCATTTCTTTCGATTCTTTCTTAGAATGTTCTTCTTCCTGCTTACATTGCCCACCCCAAGCATATTGTCCGTTTTTTTCCATTAGAGCTCTTAGCATATTAGTCATAGTTATTTTAAATTCCCGGTCTGGTAATTCCAACCATCCCTGCTGTCTCTGAGCCCAGTTGTGATGTTTTCTCTCTCTCTTTAAACTGTGTTTTTGCCTGCTAGTATGCCTTGTGATTTTTTTTTTGTTGAAAGCTGGACATGATGTACTGGGTAAAATAACTCCTGTAAATAGACCTTTAGTGATGTGGTGGTGAGATGGGGGGGTGGACGCGGGGAGCATTCTGTGGTTCTATGATTAGGTTGCAGTTTTTTAGTAAGCCTGAGCCTCTGGGCTGTGACCTTCACAAGTGTTTCTCAGCCCCTCAGCCCCCGTCAGTGGGACAGGATGGCTAAAGGGGGATGGAGTTGGGTATTTTCCTTGCCCCAAGTCCACTAGGCTTCTACGAAACCCCAGCTGAGGTTAGTCTCACTTAAGGGCAGGCCATGTTAAGAACAGAATGCTCTGGCTTATTTCTAAATGGTTCCTTTTCACCTGCCCCTGACTGAAGCATGGGGGGCGTTTTCTCTGATCTTCACTGTGAGAATCTGGTAGGACTCCTGGAGACAAAACTCACAAAGGTGCGGGGTCCCCTCTAGGACGGGCCCCCCCTGGAGTTTTTCTCTCTCGGACTTGTCCAGCAATTCGTCAATAACACACTAGGTTTTCCAATCCCAGGGCTGGTTCCCATGGAGGTTTCTGCTCCAGTCAATTGCCAATCTCTCTGTCTGTCTATCTCTCCAATTTGGGCATCAGTAGCTTGCCCTGTGACCTCACTTCTTCGACAGATCTAAGAAGAGTTGTTGATTTCCCGTTGCTTACTTGTTGTTGGAACAGCATGAGGACATCCAAGTTCCTCACGTGCAGGACTGGGAACTGGAAAGCCTCCTCCACTAGCCCTTTCAGCATCTGTTCCCCAGGGGCACGTGAGAACATCTGGATCCCCACCTGTTACATACAAGAGGCTTGTTTCAGGCCCGCCTCTCAGGCCTTCTCCTTGGCAAATGCTGTTTCTGGGGAAAAAAAAAAAAAAAAGAGCTTATTAAAAGGATGAGGAGGACCCCCAGAATCATCAGGAGCACTCAGCTTCTAGGAATGATATCTGGAACCTCACAACTGGCCTGCAGAGGAAACAGCAGGTCTTGCTGATGCTCCTGCCCCTGCCTTGCCAATACCACCTATGGGGTAGGAGCTCATTCTTGCGATGCCTGGGAAAACGTAACTGCCGTAGCAGCTGCTCTCAGCTCCCGCTCACACCAGCAAACGCCGATGTACAAGGACTGCGCACTCTGAGCTGGCGTGTGGGTGTGATCTGATGAGTGTACGTCACAGGCCTGCATCCTAGCTACAAGGGAGGCCGGGTATCGGGACTCCCGAGGCTGGAAATTCATCAAACACAGCAAGGGCATTCAAAGGGGGTTGGACAGCTGGACAAGATGATGCAACATGGAAAGAAAACCCTTTTTCATTTTATTATGAAAATGGTCAAACATACCTTTTATAAAATTTTGTCGGGGCGCCTGGGTGGCTCAGATGGTTAAGCATCTGCCTTCAGCTCAGGTCGTGATCCCAGGGTCTTGGGATCAAGCCCCATGTCCGCCTCCTGGCTCAGCGGGGAGCCTGCTTCTCCCTCTGCCTCTCCCCCTGCTCGTGCTCTCTCTCTCTCTCTCTGTATCTCTGTGTCTCAAATGAATAAATAAAATCTTTTAAAAATATTTTGTCAAAGAATTTTATAGTGAACATCATATAGATTTCACCATTAACACGTGACTCCACTTGGTTTGTCACACATCCATCCATCCATCCATCCATCCATCCATCCATCCATCCATCTCATTTTTGTTGCATTTCAACTGCACCATCATTAAATTGCAAACATCAGTACACCTCCCTCTAAATAATTCAGCACGACTCTCATTGAATAGAGTTTGAAATTTGCTTCCAGCTTACCTTTTCTTAACTGTTAAATTCACAATGAAATATGCAAATATTTTTTTTCTTAAAGATTTTTATTAAATAATCTCCACACCCAACTCACCCAACTTCGAGTGGGGCTCGAACTCACAACCCCGAGATCACGGGTCACATGCTCTACCAACTGAGCCACGAAATATACAAATGTTAAGTGTACATTTGTTGAAGTTTACCAATGCCTGTGTAACAAACATCCCAATCAACTATCCCAATCAAACTATCATCCCAGAAAGTTCCTTCATGTCCCTTCCCAGTCAATCCCTGTCCCCAACTCATCCCCAAAGACAACCACAGTTCTGATCTCCCAGCTCAGGTTAGTTGGCAATAATCCTTTTAATTTCGGCTTTTCCCTCAAACTATGTAGCTACAAATACCTCCCTGCCTGTCCTCCTACCTCTCTGGAAATTTGGTCAGGAGAGGTGAAATCAGGTCAAGAAATCTTCCTACTTCCCCTCCCTTGGTCTCCCTTCTCTTTCCTGCAATCAGCAGAGGGGGGCTTCCTTCACTTCCCGGATGGAAAGGATTTCAATGGGATATCCAGAGATCTCTGGCCCTGGCTTACAATAACCTTGAGGGTCTCATCTATTAGGCCTGGCTCCTGATTGTTAGTGGAGGTTTAGCCTTTACTAAGCCTTTTCTCAGCAAGGCCTAGCTTTAAAGATCATTGTCTTGTTAGACACCAATCAAAGCAAACAGAAACCCGAACACTGAATCAGGCAGCCAATGCCTGATATTTATTCTCCACTTCAGTGGGTGGGGACATAATTATAAACATAATTTATAAGACATACAGCTGAAAATACTTCAAACACATTATCCTCCATGAAGAATGAGGGAACCACATATGAACCGAGGGGAGGATCTAATATAGGTTGATATATAAACACTGATAATAAAAAAAAAAAAGTGTCCGAAGTCTATGTAGAAATGAATTTCGAAAGGAGTGATGAATGAGGAAGAATGTCTAAGTACATGAAGGGATCATGAGCGCCCATCGCAAAAACAGAGTAAGCTGTGAACGCTCCATAACTTAGTAGCAGCTTCTAGGTCCTGATGATGTCTGACAGACGGGCGGGTGGATGAACAGGGCAACACTTGGGTACCAGGGACAGGCTGTCTGTGATCTCCTGGCTCGCCCACAGCTTCTGGCCCTCACACAGGGGGCAATAACTGAAGATGGTAGCATGGAGCCTGGACGCTGGCTAGCCATGTCACCGTGGTTATTACTCTCAGGACGAAATGATGTAGAGATGAGTTAGAGATTCCCGATCTTTTATTAGTTACCCAATGACTTCACCCAGGGAATAGAATCATCTCCCATGTCACAGCTCAGATTGACGGAGGCCCAGAGAGGGGAGAGGAGAGCCTGCTACCAGACCAGTCCAGGTCTACCTGAGCTGGGTCCTTCTGACTCACTGTCCTGTGAAGATGAATTCCCAAGACAATGTAGATGACTTCCAGCCTGAGCGCACGGAGGATCATGTGTCCAGCTGGCAGCTCAGACCTTGGGATTCGCCCACAGACAGCACCAGGCTTGCAGTTGCTAGAAAGGAGGGTACCGAGCACCAGAGGGCTCAGTGGGACGCCCCTGCAGAACACAGCTGCCCTGGGATTTTTCGGGCCCATGGCCTCGACTTCACCTGAGGCCACAGCCTCACGCCCACTCCCCACTCCGTAGAAGGTAAGTACACCCTAGACCAGCATTTCTCAAACATTTCAGTTTTAGGACCTCTTTACTCTGAAAAAATTCCCAAGAACGTTTTTGCTTATGTGGGTTATAGCTCTGGATATCTGCTGACTTAGAAATTAACACTGAGGAACTTACAAAATGTTTATTCATTAACTCATTTAAACACTAACAAACCCACTGCATCTGAACACAAATAACATGTGCTTATGACAAATAACTGTATTTTCCAAACCCAAAAAATAATATTAGTAAGAGTGGCATTGTTTTACTTTCTTTCTTTCTTTTTTTTTTTTTTTTTAAAAATAAATAGAGGGCTTCACAGGAAAACAGCTATAGTCTCATATCTGCTTTTCCATTCAGTTTTTTGCAATGTCATGTATCACACGCTTCACTGTACACTCATGAGAGAATAAAAATGAAATTTAAAATAAAACCCTTCATAGTGCTATGCAAATAGGATTGACTTCACAGATTCCCTAAAAGAACCTTGGTGGCCCTGGGCCTCCCGTTGAGAATGGCAGCTCTCAGTAGAGTTTCTCAAATTGTATTATGCATATGAATCATGGGAGGAACTGTTAAAATGCAGATTCTGCTTCAGAGGGTGTGGGGAAGGGCCCAGGAGTCTACATTTCTAACCAGCTCCCAGCTTCCTTGGGGGAAGGGGCAGGGAGGATGCTGATGCTGCTGGTCCTAGGACCACACACTCACAGATTCACTACTCGGCCTCTGACACTGTCCAAGGCAGGGCCACAGAGATGCCCTGCATCTTGGAAAAGTCATGGTGTCCTCCAATCCATATAATTAAAAAAATTTTTTTAAATTAAGAATTAAAAGAGTAAATTTGAAATTAAATAAAGCCCCCAAATCCTTCTTTTTCCCAAAGTGATCACTTCATTTTCTTTTTTAAATTATTTTTAAAACTTGTTTTTGGTGTGCACACTTTGCTGGTGTGAAGCCTATGAGTAATCCATTACGGTTCAAAGGGCGGAGGTCCCACCTAGGTCTCTGCTGCTCTGAGAAAGCCTCTCCCCTATGCTCCGCTGCCCACGAGGAGGCCCCTGTTTTTCTGTATTCCCCCCACCAAAAGGACAGAGGACGTTAGCGTGACCCCCCTCTCCACCAGATAGAGGGCTCGGTGCTGGGAGCAGGTGAGAGGACAGAGAAGCTCTCCAGATGTCTGTCGTCAAGGAAACGGAAACGCAAGGACGCCAGAACAGCTCCGCAAAGAGCATGACATTTCTTCCTAAGGGCGAAAACCTGGGAAAAAATGACATTCCCATCAATTCAGGGAAAGTAAGCAAAATTATATAAACTGGCACTAGAAATGCCACTAGTGATGAGTGTGCACGTGTGTATTCGTGATCCGGAAAGGGAGCATGACATGAGCAGGTCATACAGTTAAGTGAAAAGGTTAGGCTCTAAATCCACGTCTCCGTACAGCGGGATGTGTGTGTATTTATTTACATATGTTTGCAGTGACATGCATGTATACCTTCTTCTTTCTCTACGTTGATTGAGTAGAGTATATATTATTTTTACAGTCAGAAAAGCAAACTATTTTTAAAGATTTTTATTTATTCGGGGTACCTGGGTGGCTCAGTCGGTTAAGTGTCTGCCTTTGGCTCAGTTCATGATCCCAGGGTCCTGAGTTCGAGCCCTGCATTGGGCTCCCTGCTCTGCAGAGAGCCTTCTTCTCCCTCTCCCTCTGCCCTGCTGTTCCCCCTGCTTGTGCGTGCTCTCTCTCGCAAATAAAAGAATAAAATCTTAAAAAAAAATTTTTTTTATTTATTTGAGAGAGAGAGAAAAAGCACAAGCCGGGGGGAAGGGCAGAGGGAGAGGGAGAAGCAGACTCCCCACGGAGCAGGGAGCCTGATGTGGGACTCGATCCCAGGACCCTAGGATCATGACCTGAGCCAAAGGCAGACACTTAACCGACTGAGCCACCCAGGTGTCCTGGAAAAGCAAACTATTTTTAAAGCATGTGTTTATTCCACAGGCACAGATTTATTTTGTGAAGCAACATTGGGGTTGTCCCAGTCTTTGGTTCCTGCCTGATCGTGTAGAATCAGACAAGGTCAGAACTCATAAGACCTAGTCTGCAATCTTATTAGGCATCACGGCCCAGAGAAGGTAAGTGACTGGCCGAGGGTCACACAGCCAGTTTGGCCCGGAGATAACAGAGCCCCGTCTCCTTGCTCTCATCCCAGAGTACATTGCTCTCCTCTAAGCTTGACTATGAATTGTCGTCTGGGGTTGTTTGGGGCTGGATGGCCGGGGGGTGGGGGGGTGCTTTTTAAATGCCCCATTTTCTGGGAGCCCAAGTCCAGGCAAACCCAAGATGAAAGATAAAGGGCCCTGGATGAGACAGTGATTAGTGGGGAGGAGCCTGACCCGCACAGGCAGAAAAGCAGCCTCAGTAGGGCCTGGGTCCGCAGCTGCGGGGCAGGAGGGAAGGAAGAGCCTGGCCCGGGGCCAGGAGGCTGTAATTAAAGGCAATGCAGGCCTGCAAACAGCCCATTAAAGATGTTTGCCCTGCATCAAACTCAACCCTTCTGCCACTTTCCACATCAAACACTTGGGGATTTTATACACTTTCCTGCATGCTCAGGTGATCACAGGGAGCCATGGTGCACAGCGCTTGCTGGCCTTGCCCCTTCTTGCCCGCCCCCCCCCCCCCCCCCGTCTTCCAGAGTCCCCCCCACACACACTCCCCCTTTCCTCCCTGACCCAGCCCCACCCAGCCTCTGTGGGCCCCAAGTCATCTGCTCAAGGCACTTACCAACAGAGAGAATCGTCCCTCCCAGCTCCCAGGAAGATAAAATTCCTTCTGTTTCATTCAATGAGATAAGACTTCACAAGCTTTGAGGTTTGGAATCTTGGAGCCTTGGGATCTTAACCTTTGAGCTAAGATGATGCTTCATGCTTTAGGCCAGTCCTTTTAGGTCACAGGTGGAGAAGCCAGGGTTCTGAGATGAAGAGGTCTTGCTCAAGGTCATGAGCACGGGTGGCTGCCAGATCTCTAAGCTTCAGGCTGGAGCCAGCTCACAAAGTCAGGTGAATTAGCCTTGGCTTTGAACCCAAGAACCACTCCCCTCTTTCTTACTGACCTCCTCCCAAAAGCCTAGGTTGATGTCACTCCCGGACAGGGAGACCCTGCAAGAAGTCCAAGGAATTGGGCTGTCTGGGCCTAGACAGAAACGGGGCCTCAGTTTCTCCCCCAGTTTCTCCTTCCAATTTCCAGGCTAAATTTCACTCAGGCAGAGCGGCAGGGCAGCATGCCAACTCCGTTGTCCCACCCCAAAGCTCAGAAGTCCCAAACTGGAAAGTTCACAGACTTTGAAGAGGTGGACAAGCTCAGGAATGGTCCAACCCGCACAGGATGAGCGACTGCCAGAGCCGAGGGACAGGTGAGTCAGGGTCCCTGGGCATCCATCCAGACCCTGTCCATGAGTTATCTCAGTCACCCCCAGGGTCGCCCTGTAAGGAGAGGCCCCTGTCTTCATTTTACTGCTCCTGTGACCAGGAGATGAGCTGGCCTTCAACCCCAGGCCTACGTGGGTCTGAAGTTTCTCCCTCTGAAACTCAGGGCTCCTTCCTGGAAGTCGAGCCTGCTGGTGGGGCCTGTGGGAGGCAGAGGGTGTGGCATGGTTGGGGGGAGCACTGCAGGCCTTACCCCTGTAGATGCCTCTGGGAGCCCGGCACAGAAGAGAGCACCTTGGCCCAGGAGGCTCCTGCCCTCACCCAGGATAGGAGAAGCCAGCCCCAGACCAGTTGCAGTGAGCCCCGGGGTCCCAGCCCCAGCTCTGCAGCTTATTACCACGCACCTCGAGGGCACCCTCTCCGAGGCTCCGTTTTCTCATCGGAGGGCTGCTGGGAGGGTGAGAACAGGAGACCATGAGCCCAGTTCCTGTCGGCTTTCCTCTCCCTCTCCTCTGTTCTTGCCAGGCTTGTGACCTTTCTGGGCCTCAGTTTCTCCCACAGACCAGCTCCCAAATCTGTGTGCAGAAAGCCTCTTGGCTGAAGCCACTCCCACGCTGGACACCCTTGAGGTGCAAACCAGGAAAATTAGTGGGTGATCAGGTGTCACTGCCAGGGTAAGAAAGGCCACACCCCCTCTAGGATTCTGACTGTCCTGCCCGGCAGCGCCCTGAGATCCGCCGTGTGAACTCGGGGCTGGCTGGCTGCTCCTACACGCCGTCCACACGGTCTGCACACTGCGCCCCGAGCAAGCAAGAGCAGGCTGCCCCGGCATGGCAGGTGAGTGGGCAGGGCCTGGGGGCCTCGGGGCACAGGGCCTCCAAGGGGAGCTTCAGGAAACTGCACAATCCATGCACTGCTCCCTCATGCTCCCGAAGACATGGAGGCCCAGAGATAGAAAGAGCCATCGCCAGACGGCCGGGCAAGGCCGTGACAGAGCCCTTCCTGGCCTGAAGCCAGGCCTTCCCCGCCCACCTGGCAAGCAGGGGGAGCGGGGGGGGGGGGGGGGGGCCCATGGGCTGTGTCCTCTTCAAATTCCCACCCCAAAGACTCGAGGGCAAGAGCGGCTCTGTCTGAGGTAAAAAGAGCTACGTGACCTTGAGCAGGAGAATTTGCCTTTCGTGCCTCCATTTTCCCATCTGTAAAATGGGAATTATTACAAATCTTCTCACAGGCCCGCTGTGAGGAACTGATGAGACCGAGTGTGCCAAACACCCCACAATATTTCATGTGGGGCCTCATAGGCAGCAGACTCAGAAAATGCACCACCCTCTGTGGGCCCAATATAGTGAGGGGCAAACTCACTTCCACCCCAGGAACTCATCCGCTAGCTCACAATTACATATTTTTTGCCTCCCCTGGCTTGGTGCTGGGGTCCACGGGGTGAGCAAGTCAGCCCACACAAGGGTCCTAGGTCTTTAAAGGAATTTCCTAATTCTATGCCTCCTATCTTCTATTGTCCAAGATCATGTGACAATCATATGAGTCAACTCTTGTTTATTTTTTGACTTTCAAAGTCAGGTAGTTTAATTTCCTTGTCATATTTGAACTTCTTCTCACCCCACCCTGGCAGTTGCTAACATTTATGGGCATCCTGGGCCCTGGCTTTTGGGCTGGGTCTGCTCCCTGAGGGCCTTGCCCCCGCAGCTCACTCCCAGATTGCTGTTTCAAGAGCCGGGGCTGCTTCTGCCCTGTTAGCCCTGGGTTCCAGGGGACTGGCTCTGCTTCCTTTGGGATCTATCTACATTTCGGGGCACACCTAGAGGTCCTTCTTCCCTAATTATCTGATACACTATCAGACTTAAAGTTGACAAAGTTTAATGGCTGAGAAAAGACCCTTCTGGGAGCAGAGTCAGGGACAGGGGTTTCCAGTGTCAGATCTGTTACTAACTTGCTGGGTGGCCATTCCTCTCTCTGAAACTCAGTTTCTCCTCCTGTAAAATAATGGGGAGACCCATCACACCTAGCAAGTAGAAGGGACAGATAGGTCGAATTCAGTTCCTTGGTCATCTGGGTCTTGCTGGCTTCTTGGGGACTTACTCCTCTGAGCAGTAAGCACCTGCCCACCATGGAATCAGTGCGTGAATGACCAAGACATCGGATTCTGAGAGCAAAGTGCGTGGCCTGCGTGCTGATTCTCCTCTCCCCACTGTCCATGGCAGACATCACGAGTTGAGCCCCGAACTCCCTCCCTCCTCCCCCCCCCCCCCCCCCATGGGACCAGGATGTGGCCCGGGGATTCTCCTCAACATAGTTCTTCAAGTAGTCCTACCAGTCGATCGGTGCCAGCAAATGAAGAAACCCTTTTGCCATTATTGGATTATAATAAGCTTTCAGCTCGGAAATTCTAAGAATCGAAGGACGTACTCTGGGCAGAGGTTGGTTCTGGCCAGGACGTTCTCACTATTGCCTAGTGGTGAGAGAGGCCAGCAGCTTCCAACAGGACCAGAAAGGAAAGGGAGATTGGACAGTGGCCCCAGGCAATGCCCCAATTAATCATTTAGCTGTGGAGGTCAGGTGCTCATGATGCACACTAAGGATAGGGTCATAATGGGGCCATTAAAAACCAATTATGCGGAGTCCAGAGTCTGGGAGAGATTGCTGGTGTCAGCAGAGCCTCCTGGGCTCAGCCCCACTGGGTGCCAGCCCTGGGGCTAGGACAGAGATCTGGGGAGGAGAGCATCACCAGCTGACTGGTGTCACCCCAGGGCTGGAGGAGAAAGAGCTGGGGGGTGAGCTAAGGCTAGGGGTGGGTTGGCGGTGAAGAGTGGGGGGGGGGGGGCAGGAGGCAAACTTTTCCTCCAAGTAGGACCCGTTCTTAGGCTCACGTCTGGGGCCAGCAGGTGAGCAAGGGAGCTGGAGAAAAGATGCGCTTGGCCAGGAGGGGAGTGGCAGGAGGGGCAGATGGTGAAGGACCTTGAATGGCAGCATCCCAGCTGTGGGTCTGATGGCTGTGAAGCAGGGGAAATGACACGCTGACCTCGTGCGGTAAGGAGGGTCCCTTCTCCTCGCAGAAGCTGGGTTTCTCCATAGTAACGGAATGGACTGAACAGCGTGAGCTGGAAAACGCTGAGAGGCTGTTGGAGCTGTGCGGTAATTTCAGCAAGAGGTGAAGAGGGGAGAGTACAAAGAAAACCAGTGCGTGTGGGAATAGGGAAGGGGCGGACCGAAGCGGTGGGGGACACGTGGGGAGAGGAGGAGCCCCCGCCCCCGCACGGACCCAGCGAACCGTGGACCCGGCACCAGGCTAAGTACCACATGCAGAGGTGGTTGACGCTCGTTGCCCGAGAGTGTTTATTTAGTTTTTTTTTAAAGATTTTATTTATTTATTTGAGAGAGAGAATGAGAGACAGAGAGCACGAGAGGGAAGAGGGTCAGAGGGAGAAGCTGACTCCCTGCTGAACAGGGAGCCCGATGCCGGACTCGATCCCGGGACTCCAGGATCATGACCTGAGCCGAAGGCAGTCGCTTAACCAACTGAGCCACCCAGGCGCCCGCCCGAGAGTGTTTATTAAATGGCTCCTCTCATTCTCTGGATTTCCAGGCTTAGGAGACGCATTTTCTCCTCGCCCTACTTACGGTCCTTACCTCGTCTTCCCGAAAATCTATGAGCAAAGTATTATTATGATTGCCACTTTCCAGGGAAGGCAATCTGAACCTCAGAGAGGTCCATTCACTTATCCAGGGCCACACAGCCAGTAAGCGGAAGATTCAGAACACTGGACAGGCAGTGAGCAGCTCTTGGGCAAGTGCGGACGAAAATCGGATTCATAGCAGCACACGCACCGAGCACCTCATAGGGGCCAGGCACTGCTCTAAGTACTCCACGTGACTTGTTCCACTTCAGGGTTACAACCTGAGGGGGCGGCTCCTATCACAATGCCCATTTTCACCAGCAGACTGGGGTTCAGAGAGGCTCGGTCACTTGCCTCAGATCACCCAGCCGGTGATGGGTGAAGCCTGCATTTGAATTAAAGTGTGTGCCTCTGAAGTCGCCGTGGAAGGGAAGGCTAAGAGAGGAAGGTGGGTGGCAGAAGGAAAGGACAGCAGCTGGGGGTGGGCCACGAGGCTTCGCGGTGGCAGGACAGGCGGAGAGAATGCTCTTACGGCACCCCTCTTCCCTCGTGTCTGGTGGGCACAGCCTCAGGTTTGGCGTCCGTCCGTGGGCCTTGAGCTCAGGGCTGGAGCTCGCCCCGCATATCCCCCGGGCAGGGGCCAGGAGCTGACAGCACGTCCTCCAGTCAGTCCTCAGGGCCTCAGGTGCAATGTCGATCAGAGAAGTCCTCCCCCATCCCCTCCCTGGGGCCCACCAGGGGCCGGTGTGACAAGCCTCCATCAGTGCAGGCTTGGGGGTGGGGGGGCATATTGTGGGCAGGGGCTGAGAGGAACCCCGGGGGTGTCCGAAGCACTTGATTCAGCAAACCACCAACAACCCAAACCGGAAAAGCTCTTCTGGACTCATTTCACAGATAAGGAAACTGAAGCCCAGAGAGAGGAAACGACTTGACCCTTATCCCATGGGGAGCCAGCGGCAGGTGCCCCCACCTAGGCCCAGGACTGCAGAAGGAAGGAAGACAGGAAGGAAGGGCCGGTTTGGGAATGCGGTGGCGTGACAGAGGGGATTATGGGTGGGTGGGGGGCACAGGGTGTGGGCAGCTGACAGGGCACCAGTGTTGATCCCCAAGGGTGTGCCAGGAAGCTGGGGAGCTCCCCTTTTCACACCCTTGTCCCAGCTGAGGGACAGGGAGGGACATCCATTCATCCAACCAACATTCACTGAACCTCTACTGGGCCCTGGGCCCTGAGCGGGGCTCAGACAACCCAGACAGAATGAGACCCGGGCCTTGCCTTCACGGCGCTCACAGCAGAGGAGAGAGACATGTAAGCAAACAATTATGTCTGGGCTTCCTCGATGACTGATTAGAGACACAGCCTTAGTCTCGGCAGAATTGGAGCTGAGCGCAGGGAGGAGGCGACGTCGGGTTTATTTTGATAGGGGTTCTGGAAGCCATCCTGCATGCACATCTATCTCCTGGCCTTGGGCTGCCCCATACGAAGGCCCCCCCTCCACTCTGTGCCCAGTGGTCCCCATGAGGGCTGAGGAGGACACCAGTTAGGGCCCAGTTGGGCTGTAATCACCAGAAAAGTGGCTTTCTCCCTGTGGGATCCTGCCCCCCACCCCCAGCGCTCACAATCAGCCCGCAAATGCCCGGTCACGAGGGTGTGATGCTCACGAATACAGATGGCGCGGGGACCAGAGCAGTGACTCCGGGGTCAGGGCAGGTATGGCGTGGGGAGGGTGGCAGCTCAGGATTTCTCAGTAACAGCTCTGCAAAGCCGGCAAGGGCCAAAAGGAACAGCTGTGTTCTGTGAGGGTAAGGGAAAGGCCGGGCAGGGACAAATGCGGGGTGTGGGGGGTGGGGTTTGCAAGAAAAAAGTCTTCGGTTAGCGGAAGGAAGAACTTTTTTTTAACATCGGGACGGTGGATGAGCCGCCTCTCAGAGGTATGCAGGCTGGAATTATGACCCTGTGGTCACCAAGAATTCGGAGGAGGGACTTTGACTCCAGCAGGAAGTTGTGAGAGAGATGGTCTCTGAGATTTGGGGATAATGATAATAATGGCAGTTGTGACTCATTCCACCCCCCCCTGCCTCACCACGGTGCGGCTCCAGATGCCCAGAGGGCGGTGGGAGCTAGTTTGGGCTGTGACAGGGTACGGCGAAGCCAAGATGGGACACTTGGGACTTGAACCCATGACCCGGAGCCCAAGGACCCTCTTTACCTCCTCACCAGCCCCCTCGCAAGAATCCCTGGGGCGAGCCAGCCCTGAGAAAATTACCACCCAATACCTTGTCCCCTGCTCCTCGCTCAACCCCTACAAAACAAGAGGAAACGAAACACAAAAAAACAACTGCATCCTGTTCTGGCCTGTCCCCACACAGGGTGTGGCTGGATTGGTGTCCTCAGGCAGAAGTCCCTTTCTTTCCATCTATGGGTCTCAGTTTTTGTCAGTAAAATACAGCCCTGGACTTGGAACGGCCCTTGCAGCTCTCCTGCTATCAGACAATCCCATACGTACAAGGTAACTGGGGTCCCTGCCTGTGCAGACAAAACAGAGGCCACCTGAGCTCAGACTCCTGGGACCTGAGAGGAAGGTTCCTGACCGAGAACTACCGGGGCTGAACGGGTGGTGGGTTCCATTCTACTCTCAGGCGGGAGAATTAGCGCGCGAGGTGGGGGCAGGGGGCTGGGTCCCTGGCTCTGCTGTTCCGGCTACCGCCAGACGGGGTCGCTGTTGGAACCAGTCCTTGCTCACCCACCGCCCCGCTGCCGAGCTTGGGACTCAGTGTCCGCTGTGTTAAGTTCCCGTTCACCTGTTCAGTCATTATCCCCAAATCACGACGCCCCGCGAGGGCTTCCGGCCGAGTTCGAGCTAGCTAGAACCAGCCTTTTCCAGGAATCTCAGGCCTGGGTATCGAGACTGGAGCACCAGCCTGGCTCCTCGTAAGTGGACACTAGGTGAAAGACTTTTGCAGTCTAGCCAAGAAAGATGTTCATAGCCTCCAAGTGGCGGTCTCCAGAACCAGGCTGAGGAGCTGAGACTCTTCCTTGGGGAAGGAGAAGCACCCCAAGAAGTCGTGGAAGTCAGGGGCACAGTGCCTACATCTGCACCGTTCACAACTGCCTGTCACTGGTCCACAGTCGTTAGATGCTGGTGAAGGGTAAGCCTGGGACCAGGCCCATTCCAGCTATGGTGGAAAGATGGGAAGAATTACTTACAGGGCCTGCCTCAGGGCTCCCAGGCTGCACAGAGGACTTGGACTTGGCCTTGGCCATGGGAGGAGGCAGAGGGTTAAGCAGGAAAAGGGACAGAAGCCTGTGGTGTGGTATCAGAGTGCAGGTCCCACCTTCCCCCCAGGAAAGAACATGACATTTGCTGAGTGCCTACCATATGCAAAATGCCGCACCACTGGATTTCCTGCAGGGGCAGTCTTTTTGGCTGAATCCTTCCCAGAACCCTGTGGGGTAGGTGCTATCATGGCCTCCACTTTTTAGATCAGGACACTGAGACTCAGAAAGGTGAGGTGATGTGCCCAAGGGCGCACGAGAGCTGACCCAACGAGGGTCAGGCTCCAAATCCTGCGTTTTCTCCAGCCCACACCCCAAAGACGCAAGACAATTCCTGGTCTGGGTCCTTGCTCACCAGAGAGGCAGGAGAGCATGGAACCCTGGCACCACCCATGTAGCTGTGTGACCTTTTGTAGAGTGACTTTACCTCTCTGTGCCTGAGTTTTCTCATCGGTAGAATGAGGGGTAATAGTAGTACTTACCTCAAGGTTGTTGTCATGATTAACTGAATTTATAAATGTAAATCACAGAGGATGATGTCTAGCTCATGGTGAGTATTAAATATATATGTATTAGCTATTCATCTTATTACTCTCATTATCATACTTGGGGCAGGGTGGCGTTCACATCACCTGGGAGAGTCTTACCAGGCCTCTAAGTTAGGATTTGCATATTGGAAAGAAGTTGATTATTATTGTTGAAGAAGAGTCCTAAGGATTTATCCAGATACCAGAGTTGCATGTTGAAAAGTTTAGCAGGTATGAACCGACAACCCAAACGTGGATGTGAAAGGTGTGTCACGGGGCGCCTGGATGGCTTAGTCAGTTAAGCGTCCAACTCTTGATTTTGGCTCGGGTCGTGATCTTGGGGTCATGTGATCCAGCCCCGCATGGGGCTCAGCGCTGGGCATGGAACCTGCTTAAGATTCTCTCTCCCTCTCCCTCTGCCCCACCCCCCTCTAAAAAAAGAAAGAAAGGAACGGAGGGAAGGAGGAAGGATGGAAGGAAGGAAGGAAGGTCACATTTACTGATACTATTTAAATGAAATCTAACTTTGGGTCCTGATCCCACTGGGCCTGTGGAAAATTCCATTCCAGTTATTCCTGGGGCCCCTGCATGTTTCGCTTATCTACTGCTGTATAACAAACCGCCCCAACACATAGAGGCTTAAAAAACAGCAATCATTCTCTCACTCACAAACCCGCAGTCTGGGCAGAGCTCAGTGGGGGCAGCTGGGTTCTGCTTCGTTTAGGATCAGTGGAGGCAGCATGACCAGAGGCTGGAGGATTTGCTTGCAAGATGGCTCGGTCCCATGGCTGCCAAGTCGGTGCTGGCTGTCAGCTGGGCGTTCGGGGGGCTGGGGCCCGGGGGTCAGGCTAAGAGTAATGGTTCGGTATTCGCTAATTCAGTGTTCACAGCAAGTTTGAGGAACGTAAGTACTGTGAATAACCAGAACCAACTGCAAATGATAAAAAGTAGCTGCATGAGCGAATGACTGGCAGGTTGAAGCAAGTGGGAGGACAAGGCAGACGTGGATGAGACACGTGTCAAGGGCTTGGCCTCACCTCCCTGTCCTCTCCCTGCCCAGGGATCAGTGTCACCAAGGTGGACTGGCTGAGCCGGAAGAACGGTGCTGCCCACCACACCCAGGAGTACCCCGGCCCCGAGCTGGTGGTTCGCAGGGGCCAGGCGTTCACCTTGGTGCTGGAGCTCAGCAAACCCCTAGAGGAGCAGGAGACCATCATCTTCACCATGGAGACAGGTAACTGTCTCGCCAGCGCCCCCTGCTGGTCTACATCCAGAAAGCTCTGTCTTGTGGCAAGTGACCTGAGACCCTTCGGTCATCAGCACAGACTGGAGGGAAGCAAGTCCCAGTCCCTGCAGGTGGGCTGAGCTCTGACCCCTGGAGGCTTTTGATGACAGCCTGCTGCATGCGGATGGCTAGCAGGATGGATGATGCAGCCCTGGAATTCTCTGCCTACTAAGGAATCTAGGGCTCTGGAAAACCACGGGAATTCTTCAGGGACTTTTGGAGCCCAAGCTTTTCTTTCCTAGACAGACAAATGACAGACTTTGATTTCAGGAATCCTGTTACTGTCTCCTAGATCCAGGAGGTGGGTGGGGAATCGGGAACAGGCGGGGTGGCCCCCAAGAGTGTCCCGGCGGTTCAGGGAGTGAAGTTGGCATTCCAGGCTTGTAGCTTTTCTGCTTCTCTAGAGCTGGGTCTCCTGATTCCCTCTCCTCTCTGCCAGGACCCCAGGCTTCTGAGGACCACCACACCAAAGCTGTGTTCCAGATATCGGAGCCAGAAGTGGGCAAGACCTGGACAGCCGTGGAGGAGGCTCAGACGGAGAACAGCATGACCGTCAGCATCACCAGCCCTCCCAACGCTGTCATCGGCCGCTACCTGATGAGAACCAGGGTCTCCTCTCGCCGAAAACAAAATGACCGGAAGCTGGGCGAATTTGTTCTCCTTTTCAACCCGTGGTGCCCAGGTAG
Source organism: Callorhinus ursinus (assembly GCF_003265705.2). NCBI lineage: Eukaryota > Metazoa > Chordata > Mammalia > Carnivora > Otariidae > Callorhinus > Callorhinus ursinus. The sequence continues at coordinate 534,334 of NW_027397091.1, forward strand.
AGGCTGACAAGTCCGAGGCAGAGGATTTCCCAGAAGCTGTCCTAGAGGCGGGCCTGCCCTTAGCAGGGGATCTGGGAGGCAAGCTAAGCAACAGGGAGGTGAATGCCATGCCAAGAGCTTGGCGAGAGCTGGGCCTAGGCAGAAGGGGGCCCTGGGCAGAGGGACCCGGTAGCAGGGGCTACAGAGGATCCTGTGCCAGAGGGGCAGGAATCAGTGGTTTCTGGTGTACAGGGCCAGTCTGCAGGGATGGGACCTTGTGGGAGGAAAGGCCCAGGCTCTTGCTATCAGCAGCCTTGGTTTAGTCCCCACTCTGCTAAGTTGCCTCCCTCTGTGACTCTTGGTTTCCCCATCTGTGAAATGGGACTTATAACAGTGCCTACCTCTTGCGATTACAGTGGGAATTCATAGTGCTGATGCTTGTAATGTACAAAGTACATCATAAGGAGTACTGGAGTCAGTATTCTGATTAATATTTAAGAAATGTGAGGCTGCTGTCGGCACCAAGCAGGGTTACCCAAAGGGTCAGGATTCCTAAAGTCCCTCAGTCTTGGGCTGGGTTGGGGTGGGTTTCTGCCTGGGGAATGGAGTCCCCCAGGTGGAATGGGGCTTGGCCAGAAGGCGGCCTAGGAGCCCGCAAACCCCTCTGCCCCCCACCCCCCGCTCCGTCCCAAGCCTCCAGGCCCCATCTCGCTGCTCTCCCTGATGTAGCCCCTGCCCCAGGCCTGCAAGGCCAGAGCCCCAGCCCACACTGGGCCCGACAACTGCTTTTCAGAGGACGACGTGTTTCTGGACTCAGAGGAGGAGAGACAGGAGTATGTGCTGAATGACAGCGGGATCATCTTCCGAGGCGTGGAGAAGCACATCCGAGCCCAGGGCTGGAACTACGGGCAGGTCTCCAGGGGGCACAGGCCAAACGGGGGATGCAGGGTGGGGTGTGCAGAAAGTCAACCCAGGAGCCATTCTGTCTGCTCACTTCCTCCCAGCAGGGACAGGCTGGGCTGACTCCTAGAGCAAATCCCTTCATTCACTCACCTGCTGTTAGCTGTGCCAAGGCCTGTGCTGGGTCCTTGGGAAGGGGAGGTGCTTTGGATACAGTGCATTGTAGAAGAAAAAATAGCCTCGATCAGGGGTTCTCAGTCTTGGGCATGCCCCAGAATCCCACGGTGGGCTCTTTAAAACACACAGATGGCTTACCCCCCACCCACCCCAAAGTTGCTGATTCGGTAGATCTGGGGTGGGGCCTGAGAATGTGCATTTCTAACGAGGTCCCAGGTGGTGCTGCTGCTGCTGGGCAGGGACCACACTTAAGAGCCACTGACCAGATAAACAGTTACAATAAAAGGTGTGATGGCGGAGGGGAGGGGGGCAGTAGAGTGGTAGAGATGGGGCCAGAGTCAGAAGAGGATGAAAGAAAACTCCACCTCGGGGACTGCGGAGGCTTCGTGGCATTGGGGCTGGGTGTCCCAAGCCGGGCACGATGTGGCCAGGTGGGGAGGCCAGAGCCCACCGCAGCGTGGCAGCGGGAGGCAGGGAACAGAGGAGGCTGTGCTAGAGGAGTCTGGTCGGCCTGGGCTTCAGGTTGGCAGGGCAAGTTAAGGACCCTGACTTAAGTCAGGCTGAGGAGCCAGAGGTTACTCTGGGGCTCAGGGGCTGGGTAGGGACCAGGGACTGGAGAGTCTGGGGTCCACTTAGTGGGTAAGCACTCCTCAGCACCCGCCTCTTCTTGCCATGTGGTGCCCCAGACCTTCCAAAGACCCATCAGAGACCAGAAATCATAATTTGTATGCAAAGATCCTCCAGTTTTAAATGCTGTCAATTCGTTCAAAGGTCTTTGAAAAAGTCATTTAAATAAAAGGGGTGTGCCGGCAGGAGAGATGTGGCTCCAGGGTCACCCATTTACCACAAACTTTACTGTGGGGAGTGGGGGGTCCAGGGGGTGGTCACTGAACAGGGAGGGACATGAGTAAGGTGCAGCTTCTGGCTCCCAGTGACTCTTTGAGGGAGGGTTCCTGAGACTTGGGGATGCTTTGCAGTGTCCCCAGGGTGGCGGTAGCAAATTCCCCTGCACGACACAAGGGACCCACTGGGTATGCATTGTGGGAGGCTCTGGAATGTGGGTGAGGCTCTGGCCTCTAAGCACAGCCTCTCCGGGGACAGTTTGAGGAGGATATCTTGAACATCTGCCTCTCCATCCTGGACCGAAGTCCTCTTCACCAAAACGACCCCGCCACTGATGTGTCCCGCCGCCACGACCCCATCTACGTCAGCAGGGCCATCAGCGCCATGGTGAGGAGCCGGCCATCCCTGCATACGCATGTCTTCCTGGGTCCCTGAGCCAACCCCGGGGTCACACCCTGTGATTTTCCCACGTTGCATCTTGTTCTAATTCTCTATCGCTGCCCCACATCATAGCCAAAATTCAAGTGGCACAAAACAACCACTTATTGTGCTTAGAGTTTTATAGATCAGGGACTTGGGCAGAGCACCGTGAGGACACCTGTCTCTGCTCCAGGATGCTTCAGCCGGGGGTGTCTGAATGGTGACCAAGGGCGGGACTGCTTTCATGAGACCATGTATCTGGGGCCTGGGTTCTAACAGGCAGGGGTTCTTTGGTTCTCTTCTGTGCTGTGTCTGCTGGGGCTGGGATGTCAAGCTGGCTTGCTCACTGTCGTGTGTGGCCCCTGGGCCGGGCTGGTTAGAACAGTCGTGGCCCTCTCTCTATGCAGCCTTTCCATGTGGCTAGCTTGGGCTTCCTCACAGCATGGCGATCTCCGGGTAATCAGACAGAGCAGCTGGCTTCTGGCCAAACAATGGTTCCAAAACAGAAGAAACAGAAGCTTCGCGTCACAGAAAGCCTGGGCCTGGAAATGGCACCGCATCCCTTCTGCCATAGTCATCGGTCAGAGGAGTCCCAGGCCAGCCCAGATTCAGGGAGGGGGGTACTTAGGCCCAGCTTTCCATGGGAGGAGCGCCATCTTTATTCTGTTACACACAACAATTCCCCCTCCTCCTCACAAGAGAGCCAGAAGGCCTACTGCAAGCAGGTGCTAAGACCAGTGAGTGGGTATCTGTGATTCCAAAAACGTATGAAGCTGATTTTCTCAGAGTAGAATTTTCTCATTCTCAGAATGAAGAATACGCTTCATTCCTCGAGACCTCAGACAAGTGTGGGAGCCCAGAGACTCAAAAGCAATGACCAGTTCCAGACAGTGGAGTGACACAGCCCTGTGGGATAGCGGTACAGGCTCCAAGTCAGAATCCTGAACTTGGGGGTCACCGCACTTTTGCTAACTTGCTGTGTGACTTTGACAGGTCCCTTAAACCCTCTGAATCTGTTTTAAAAAAAAAAAAGGAAAATGGGGCGCCTGGGTGGCTCAGTTGGTTAAGCAGCTGCCTTCGGCTCAGGTCGTGATCCCAGGGTCCTGGGATCGAGCCCCGCATCGGGCTCCCTGCTCGGCGGGGAGGCCTGCTTCTCCCTCTCCCTCTCCCCCTGCTTGTGTTCCCTCTCTCGCTGTGTCTCTCTCTGTCAAATACATAAATAAAATCTTAAAAAAAAAAAAAAAAAGGAAAATAACAAAACCTACTTTAGAGTGGGTTACTGTAGTGTGCACAGAGCCCTTAGAATACTGCCTGCACACAGTAAGCGTCTAATGAATGTTAGCTGCCTCTATAATTATACTACCAATAGTCCCCAAAACAGATCATTTAAAAGAGGAAATGCTGTAAAATCATAGGTAATTTTCAACAATAGAGTATCCCAATGGAAGGTCATTGAAAATGATAAATGGTACCAAAAGTAGGTATTTTAAGACAGCAGATGCCCCCAGTTTTTGGATAATTTAAAAAGAAGGGGTGGCTTCCAATGAGTAGGTGGTCCAAAGTGTGAGATGATGTTGCAATGGCAAGGTCCCGGGGAGGGAAGCCCTGCCCATTGGTGGACCGGTGCCTCCTCTGCCCAGGTGAACAGCAACAATGACCGGGGCGTGCTTCAAGGCCAGTGGCAGGGCAAGTACAGCGGCGGCACCAGCCCCCTGCACTGGAGCGGCAGTGTGGCCATTCTGCACAAGTGGTTCAAGGGCAGGTTCAAGCCAGTCAAATACGGCCAGTGCTGGGTCTTCGCTGGAGTCATGTGCACAGGTACCCAGGGAAAGACGGTCCCCCACCCCCCACCCCAAGCCAGCTCCCTCATTTGCCCTCATTTGCATACACTTGCACAGACCCCACCCCAAATCTACCTTTTTTGGCAATGGGGAAGTGGAAGTCTGGTTAATGATGAGAGAAACCAGATAGTTCATTTACATGACTTTTGATCTTTTATTTTGCAGAAGGAGGCCCAGATCCTCCTGTCTTGAGCTCTTTGAGTGTCCCTGAGCAAGTCCTGTGGCCCCTAGGCCTCCGGTGCCCCAGGAAAATGAATGGGCGATTACGTGGCTATTATATGACTTCCAAGGTCTCACCAGCCTCAGAGCCTGGCTATTCATACGGGGGTGGCATAGTGTCTTCGGAAGTCTCCAGAGAGTTGTACAGGGAAGGCGGTGCTTCTGAGAGTGAAGCAGGCAAAGCAGACAGAGACAGGGAGGGGGTGTGGCAGATGTGGGTCCCTGCCACCTGATGGGGGGTCCCTGCCACCTCCTGGGGGGTCCCTGCCACCTCCTGGGGGGCCGCACCAGCCTCCTGCTCTTCAGTCCTTAGGTGCCTGGGGATCGCCACCCGGGTGGTGTCCAACTTTAACTCAGCCCATGACACGGACAGGAACCTGAGTGTGGACAAATACGTGGACTCCTTCGGGCGGACGCTGGAGGACCTGACAGAAGACAGCATGTGGTGGGTCTTAGTCCCCTGGGTCGCCAGCCCAGCCCCAGGGCTCCCTGAGCCCATCTGCAGGAGGGGTGGCCCCGGGACACATGACCCAGAGGCCAAGGGTGGGGGGACTCAAGATTTGACTGCCTTGAACCCCAGTTCCCCCTCTGTGGAACTCCGAGCCTTCCCTGAGATCCCCTCTGCGTCGTTACCCCTGTGTCCTGCCCGTTTCTCCGTCAGCAGCCGTGCACCCTAAATGTGTCCCAGGGGGGAGACAACCTCCTCAGTCCCGACAAGACTCTTCCCACAAAGCTTTAAACAGTTCATTTTAATTTAACTTTTTATTTTACTTTTTTAAAGATTTTATTTATTTATTTGAGAGCGAGAGAGCGAGAGCGAGCACACAAGCGGGGGGGGGGGGGAGAGGGAGAAGCAGATTCCTCACTGAGCAGGGAGCCCTACTCGATCTCAAAACCCCGGGATCCCGACCTGAGCTGAAGGCAGACGCTTAACTGACTTAGCCACCCAGGCGCCCTCATTTAATTTTTTAAAATAGGAAATACATGCATGTGCATTAATATTCAAAAGGTACCAAATGGGCGACAGGGATAAGTCTCCCTCCCGCCTGTTTCCAGCCTCGCGTCCTCCTCACAGGAGGCAACACTGCGACAAGCTTCTTACACCTCTTCACAGGGAGGCTCTGCAGATACAAGGACGCACATACTCACAGTCCCTCGCTCCCAAACTTTTTACCCCTTAGTATCCGCAGCATGATGTAATCCTGCTCATCTTGTTCTACTTCTCAGAATTTTATTTATTTTTATTTTTTTTTTATTTTTTAAAGATTTATTTATATATTTATTTGATAGAGAGAGAGACAGCAAGAGAGGGAACACAAGCAGGGGGAGTGGGAGAGGGAGAAGCAGGCTTCCCACTGGGCAGGGAGCCCGACGCGGGGCTCGATCCCAGGACCCTGGGATCATGACCTGAGCCGAAGGCAGCCGGTTAACGACTGAGCCACCCAGGCGCCCCAACTTCTCAGAATTTTAAAATAAGGTTTTAGAAATAATAATAACGCCACGCTCAGTGAGCACCTAGTCTATGCCAGGCCCAGTGCTAAGTGCTGTGCATATATGGACCCATGAATTCCTCCAGACAGTCTTGTGAGCAAGCTAGCATTATTAGCCCTATTTTGTCAATGAGGAAAGCCAGGCACAGAGAGGTTAGGTAACTTCTCTAAGGCTACACAGCAAAGTGAGTGGAAGAGCTTGGGTATGAACCTGGTCTGCCTTTCAGTTGTATAGAAAACCATAGTCAAAACCAGGAAAAACCAGGTCTATAGCCCCCTTCCTTCTCTCTGCCTCTCTGCTCCCCTTTCCTCCTGCTTTTGGGTCTCCACATTTCCTCTCCCTGCAGGAGCACCAAAAAAAAAAAAAAAAAAAAGTCTTCTCTTTTGATGCTGGGGCCCCTGTCACCACAGAGGTTATCAGATTACACCCAAGTCCTTATCTGGATACTCTCCCACACAAAGACCACTACCTCCTTGACAGGAGTCCTGAGATAAAGATGCCAAGTCCGGCAAACCAGGGTTTATCTCTCCTGCTTCCTTACTGGGTGAACCTTGTGCAAATGATGTCACTTTGCTAGTCTCATGTTCTCATCTCTAACCCAGGAAACATAAAGTCTGAACTCCTTACCAAGACCTACAGAGCCCTGCATGATCTGACTCCTACCTACCCCGCCCCCCCATGCTGGCCAAAGCCCAGCAGATACGTACTTTCTGTTCCTTGAAGACACAAAGATTTTTCTTATCTCAGAGTCTTTGCACATGCTGTTCCTTCTGCCTGGAACACTGTTGCCATCGCTCTTCCAATGGCTAATCCTTTCTTACTTAAGCCTCATTTTAAATGTCATTTTCTTAGAGTTGGTCCCCAGCCATTACTCACCACTCAGGTCTCTCGCTTTCTTCACAGCATTTGTTACTTGCATTTGTTTTATTTATCCGCTTACTTATTTTTACCTACCCCCTCACCCCTCTCCTCCTTTCTTAGAATGTAAGCTTCATGAGGGTAAGATCTTGGGTCTTATTTGCGATTGTATTTCTGGTACCTTGAACAACAGTTTCTTGATATATATATATATATCAATATGTGTATATACACAGACACATATTACACACCTATATACATATATTTAACTATCAGATTGTGTGTGGAACTGTTCACCAGTATGGTTCAATGAATGGTTCCTAAGATTCAGCCCCAGTACTGCAGTTTGGGGCCGGGGCCTGGCTCACAGCAGGAACTGGCCATCCTCTGGGCCTCCGTGCTCACCGAAGGCCCCCCCTGCCCCCTCCTCTCTCTGTGGCAGGAATTTCCATGTCTGGAATGAGAGTTGGTTTGCCCGCCAGGACCTGGGCCCCTCCTACAATGGCTGGCAGGTTCTGGATGCCACCCCCCAGGAGGAGAGCGAAGGTATGGGCTCAGCCGGGCGGGGTCGCAGACCCCCGCTTTCCCTCACCCATGCTGCTCACGCCCGTCCCTCCTGCCCAGGCGTGTTCCGGTGTGGCCCGGCCTCCGTCACCGCCATCCGTGAGGGCGACGTGCACCTGGCCCACGATGGCCCCTTTGTGTTCGCGGAGGTCAACGCAGACTACATCATCTGGCTGTGGCACAAGGATGAGAGCTGGGAGCGGGTATACTCGGACACAAAGAAGATCGGGAGGTGCATCAGCACCAAGGCCGTGGGCAGCGACTCCCGCATGGACATCACCGGCCTCTACAAGTATCCAGAAGGTAAGGGCAATATGGTGGCCTCTGTCAGTCTCCCAAGACAGTCTGTCTGCTCTACAGAGGCACCACAGGCCAACCGGGGCCAGGCCTTTCCCCGTGGGCTATAATGGCAAGGGAAGCAGCCATTACCCAGCTCTAGACCATCACCGCCGTGTAGACAGTTGGAAGGGAGCATGATTAACAAAATGGAATTTGGAGCCAGACTGCCTGGGGTCAAATCTTGAGTCCCTTATGAGCTGCTTTATTTCTCTGTGCCTTGGGTTCCTTATCTATAAAATGGGGTGATGGTAGCACCGACCTCCCAGGGGAGGAAATACAACGGCTAGAACTGTTGTGCGTGGCACATAGCCCGTCTGCATGAGTGTCGGCTCTCCTTATCGGATGAGCCTTCAGACCCAGTTGTCAGAGAAGCTGCCAACCTGTATTTTTGTGCAAAATTTTCCGATCTGGAGTTGGCGACTAATTTAAAATGTATTTAAATAGTCCCAGAACTAAACACAGTGCATATGGCTGAGGTGTGCATCTGGTTCCCGGGCTGTCAGTCTGAGACCCCCCCATGGCCGTGGCAAATCGAAGGGGTGAAGGAGGGATGGTTTTGCCTGGAGAGGAGGGGAACTGAGCAGAGAGGCCCTGGGACAGGTGGAGGAGGAAAGGGGTGCCTGCCTCACCGTGCGTGATGCCCGCAGGGTCCTGGAAGGAGAGGCAGGTGTACCGCAAGGCCGTGAGGAAGCTGTTCGGTTTGGAAACCGCCGGGAGGAGGACCCGGGTCCACAGGGTGGGCGGCCGTGGTCTTTGGCGCGAGGACCTCCTGGAGCCCGCCACCAGGCCCAACATCACCGGCAAGTTCAAGATGCTGGAACCGCCCATACTGGGCCACGACCTGAGCCTGGCTCTGTGCTTGGCCAACCTCACCTCCCGGCCCCAGAGGGTCCGAGTCAACCTGAGCGGTGCCACCATCCTGTACACCCGCAGGTCGGTGGCCGAGATCCTGCACAAGTCCCACTCGGTGCGGCTGGGGCCAGAAGAAGGTAGGAAGGCCCCCGCTTGGGGGGACCTCGCCAGCCCAACCCCTTAATGGGTGGGGGGGGGTGGCGCGGAGCACACCTTCCCAGAATCCTGCACTCATTTCCAGGAAAGACAGGGATGTTGCTGAGCATGTGTGCAGTGCCTTGCCTCTTGTCCCCAGTTGACAGGTGAGCAAACTGAGCTCAGAGGGGCTAACTATTGAGACTAGTAATAGAAGTCCACAACCATCTAGTGGCAAACTCATATGGAGGTGAGGTGATCTCAATCCCTCTGAATATTTACACCTGGAACAAATACCTGCCGGGAACATTTCACAAGCTATGGGGTATGCCTCGTCACCTTCCTAAAATCCAGCAAATTCTGGAGCCCAGCTGTCTGCAGGTGTCCCGTGTGAGGGGCATGGACCAGTAAGCAACGGTTACTAAGTGCTTACGTGTGCCAGGCCCTGTCCTGAGAATTCTGTACACATCAGCTGCTGTCCCCACAACATTCTCTGTCCCCAGCCCTCCTTTCCTCCCCTCCGGTTTCTGTCTGTCTCTCTCCCTCTCCCCCCTCACATAACATTCTGCACTCTAAGGATTCACTTAAAGAAATTGTTCTTCTGGGCCCAGTTTCAGAAGCTTGTGTGTTTTGACCCAGGGAAAACATGTGAAGGAGATATCACACACCTTTTCATTTTTTTGCTTTTTATCTTTCACGAAATCCAAATCTCAAAATAACACTTCATAAGGAAATATTAACTAACATGCACTTTCTCCTGGCTTTTTTTCGTATTAAAAGTAATATGTCTTCATTAAAGATTTTGAGGGCACAGAGAAAGACCACCTGTGATCCTGCCACCCCTCCACAAATTGTTAACATGTTTTCCTTCCATATATTTAACACCTGTTGCTTTTTGCCAAACAGGTCTGATTACACCGTGGGCGCTCAGTGTTTATTAGTGCCTCTCTCTGTTCACATTACATTGTTATTTACATATTTTTATGAGGTCTCTGTCCACATCATTTTAATAGACGTGGAATCTTTAAATAAATAGACAGATAGTTCTTTTTATATGTGGTGGGAGTCAATTTGCTAATATTTTATTGAGGAACCTTGGAATTTGCATGTCTAACAAGTTCCCAGATAATGCTGACACCCCTGGTTCCAGGACCACGCTTTGAGAACCACTGATCTCCCGCCACGCAAGGAGTAAATGATATAACACATGTAAAGTATTTGGTGTCATGCCTACCACCTAAGGAACATAATTTATTGTAGGGATTGACAGGATTATTGAGATTATAAATTGGAGATAATAATACTGGCTCATGGAATTGTTGGGAGGATTGAATGAGTTCATCAACGAATGTGCTTCCAAGTGCCCAGCAGTAAAAGTTAGTAAAAATTAGCTTTTATAATTATTAATTATTGCTGTTATTGTGTTAAGGATTCTCCCAGTCATGACCTACTAGACTAAGGAAACCCATGAAGCAAGGTTGAGTTTTGACAGATGGATCGGCATTTGGGCATTCAAGAAGCACCTGCTATAGGCAAAGCTCTGGGAGACCATAAAGTGAACCAAGTTCAAATCCTTTAAGGACCTTTTCCACAGGTTGTAACCTGACGCCCTCAGGGGCAGGAAGGAAAGAGACACACGGGAAGAGCAGTAGGGGGTGGTAGGGCCCGGAGCAAATCAGAAAGAACATACTGCACCTAAAAGAAAAAAACATACATGGTCCAAAAACACCCAGATACGAGTGGGAGTCCGCTGGGGCCCGTGGCAACCCATGCTCAAGAGAAGGAAATGCACAGGCAGGGTGTCTGCGGCTGCTGAGAAACCCAGATGGCCAGGACCACGGGAGCTCAGAAGGCAGAGGGCGTGAGGTCACTGAGCGGGGTATCCGTGAAGGCTTTCCACCGGGGCGGGGGCGCTGACTAGGATAGGCCTTAATGGGGAGGGAGGATTTGGAGAAGCGGCGAAGAAGTTGGCCTCCTCACCGGATTGGAAGCTTGAGGCAGACCTTTGACCCCCCTCTTCTCTACACCTAGCACATAGTAGGTGCTCAATAAACAGTGAGTGGATTCGTGATAATGGACTGAGAGACTTGCATCTGGAATGATTAGGGAAAGTTCAAGCACACCTCCGGGAGTTCTTGGAGAAACAATCTGGTGTCGTTGGTAGCCAACTGCCTGAATTTGAATCCCACCTCATCTTGGCTCCTTGATTTACTTGCTGTGTGACACTGGACAAGAAACTAACCTCTCTGAGCCTTAGGTTTCTTCATCTGTGAACTGACAATAATAATGCCTATCTCAGGTTTGTGGCAAGGACCAGAGAGAGTGTAATTAGGAATGGAGCCTTCCCTCCCACCTCTTGGGTTCTGTTGAAAGAGAATGTTGGACCCCTAACTCCTGCCTCTGCTTTCCCTTCCAGAGAAAAAGATCCCAATCACAATATCTTACTCTCAATATAAGGAAGGTCTGACGGAGGACAAGAAGATCCTGCTGGCTGCCATGTGCTTTGTCACCAAAGGAGAGAAGCTCCTGGTGGAGAAAGACATCACTCTGGAGGACTTCATCACCATCATGGTGAGTCCCATCTGCATCCACCTCCGTGCTCCTGGCAGGCCCCCTTCACAGCTGGGGGAGGGCATCAGAAGCTGGGGGGTTTGTGCTTTTGGCTCCGGCTTCAGCTCTCAAGGGCCAGAGACAAGTGGCATGGATGGATATAATGATGGAGCTCAGTAAGGGGGTAGGTGGATGCAAGGGGTGGCCATGATTCATGCCCAGGCCAGGCTCCAGCCAGCGTCCTAGCTGGGACCTGTGGGTTTCCTGGGGGAGTGTGGAGGAAGACGATGACTTACGGGGATCACCCCTCCAGGTGCTGGGCCCCGCCGTGGTGGGGGTGGCAGTTGTGGTGAAAGTGACGGTGGTCAACCCCCTTCTGGAGAAAGTGGAGGACTGTGTGCTGATGGTGGAGGGCAGTGGCCTTCTCCGGGGACAGCTCAGCATCGAGTAAGTGTCAGCCTGGGAGTGGGAGCACTACTTTCCCTATATGATGGGCCACGGAGAAGCGGCCAATGGAGGGGGCTACGGGAGAGACTCTGGACCCCAGGAACCAGCTCACAGCCTAGACACACCAGCCTTCCTTTATTTTTTCCTTCTTTCATTCATTTGGTCCTGAACTCAGTCATATAACTCACCCACTCACCCACCCACTCGTTCACATGACCCTGAATCAGAATGACCTGTTCTCTGAGCCACGTGGCAACCATTGGGAACGCCAAGATAACCAGATGGGGTTCTGCCTGAAGAAGTGTTCTCACAGACGGGTGGTCCTTCAAATGAGCACAGTGTGATTTGTGCAGAGAGACGGATCCCCAGGGCCCAGGGAATCAGAGGCAGCCCTTAATTGGGGATGGGGTGGAACCAGGGAAAAGCTACAGTGGAGCTGGCCTTGAATGATGAATCGAGAAGCTTTTGAGGCATCAAGAAGGATAGAGGGCTTCCCAGTCAGAGGTCTCAGTGGCTGGGGTCGTCAGGGAAGGCCTCCTGGGAGAAGAGGGACTTGATCTGGTCCTTAGGTGCGATTGGAATGGGAAGGGCATCCTAGGTGGGAGGAACAGTGCAGATAAAAGCCCAGAGAGAGGAAGTGTACGGGATGTTCAGGGCACAGGGAGGTGACAAGCCTGGCATTAAGCTGGAAGCGTATTGACAAGGCTTGAATGTCAGTCTCAAGGTGTGACCTTGATCCCAAGGGCTCTGGAGATGGCAGGCCAGACTTGGGAGGAGAGGGGGCTGATGGTCTGCCTTTCTCCCATCCCCTTTCCCCAGTGTGCCCAGCCTGGAGCCCCAGGAGAGGGCCTCGGTCCAGTTCAACATCACCCCATCCAAGAGCGGCCCGAGGCAGCTGCAGGTGGACCTCGTCAGCCCCCACTTCCCGGACATCAAGGGCTTTGTGATCATCCACGTGGCCACAGCCAAGTGACCGGCTGCCACAAGGGGCTCAGAGGCGGGGAGACAGCTCCCATTCCCTTCCTGTCCACCTCTTTGTCTCTCCCGCATGGGAGCCAGGGGGCCCGGGTTCCAGTTCTGCTTCAGTTTCTGCCCCACTTGGTGAATTTGGGTGAGTCCCTTCCTCTCCTGGGCCTCAGTTTCCCCATCTGTAAAATGAAGTGTGAGACTTAAACTTTTGGACAACGATGTAGGGAGGCAGATGTAGGGAGCCTCTTCCACCTTCACTGACCACCCTCACAGCTGGGAAGCTAACAGACCAAGCCTCACAGTAACCGAGGCCCCCCGCCCCGGCTCTGCCACCACCTGCCTGGTCCGCTCACCGTCACCCTGGCCAACCCCTGGGCTCTCCCTGCTTCTCTCTCAGTACCTCCATGCTCTGGCCACCTCCAGACCCAAGAATGTCCTCCCGGCGCTGAAAAGGACCCCAAAAGTGTTTGAGCTGGCTCCTAAACATCCCTCAACATTCCCATTTTACACAGAGAGGAGAGCCTTGCCCATGGCCATTGGGTGAGCTAGAGGCAGAACTGGGGCCCGTGTGCATGCCACTTACATCATCTAAGCTTTACCCCAAAGTCATGTGCTGAAAACCATTAGATTTGAAGCAATGGGAGATCTTCCCTCCATGAAGACCCGGGCCCAACATCCGAGGGGCCCCTGCTGCCTGGAAGAAGCTGAAGATGGAAGCGCCTGACTGCATCCGAGGATGAAGCCCCAAATCTGATCTCGGCATGGTCATCAGGGGTCTCCTACCACCAGCCCAGGAGTTACTGACTTTTTGAGAATGAGAACAGCGTTAACTTTGCAAAACACCCCCCAGCAGCTACACACAATCAAGTTCTTAGCCTCAAAACAGGACAGAGGCCTCTGGGACAAGGGCTGGAGTGGAGACCACCAGGATCTGAGGATAACCGCAAAGCTCAGAATGTTCTAGATAGCCAAAAGAATGACAACTAATCATAGAATTTAAGTCATCTGCACAACAACAAAACAGCCTCATCTGCAGCGAGACACCTCCTGCCCGCGAACTTAAGTGGGAACAATTTACTTAGAAAGTCTTTGCTAAAAGGAGGTCAGGGAAACACACGGGCAGTGTGTGATGGTTGGTTCCTGTGACCCAGGCCTCCGGGAAGGCATTTGCCCGACGATTCTACGCAGCATGACAGCTTGGAGAATCCAGATGTGTGGAGGACCCCCTTTCCAAACCTTGGTTTGGGATGCTGATCCCGTCCATCTAAGAGGGGCACAGCTGGAGATCCAGAGCGGGCAGCCCCTTCCTCGAGGCTGAGCGGCAGGAAGGGGTACTGGGGGGCTGACTCCAACAGAGGGGCTCTCCCACCCTTAGTAAAAGGGATGCGCCTTTCTTTTTTTTTTTTTAAAGATTTTATTTATTTATTTATTTGACAGCGAGAGACACAACGAGAGAGGGAACACAAGCAGGGGGAGTGGGAGAGGGAGAAGCAGGCCTCCCGCCGAGCACAGAGCCCGATGCGGGGCTCGATCCCAGGACCCTGGGATCATGACCTGAGCCAAAGGCAGACGCTTAACGACTGAGCCACCCAGGCGCCCCAAAGGGACGCTCCTTTTAGCAAGGAGACCTTCTTGGCCCCTTCCAGTTGCCCCAGACACCGCATCCTTCCGGCAAATGCCAATTGCCCGCCTTCCTCAGGCTTGGCTGTACCGGGCTGCCCCTCCCAGGAGGCAGACTCTGAGACAGAGTTTAGGGTGCAGGACCCTAGTAAGGAATTCCTTAGTAAGGAATGACCTGGGGGTCCACACGGTGGAAGGGAGGGGGAGGAAGCAGGATGGGTGGAGGGAGGAATCAAGCCATGACTCAGGTCCAGTGAGAGCCTGGGTCCACCCCACGGGCGGCTCTGGGGCTAGCGTGGCCCATGAGAGTTGTCCCAGGTTGGGCCAAGCTGTCTGGGCCTTTCTATGCTCACATCCGTCACTGATTTGCCCCAGAAGAGGCGTGCCTTTGGGCGAGCTAGCTCGCTATGGCAGAGGCCAGCCCTGGGGTCATCAGCAGTCAGTCCTCCCAGCGGCTGGGACAACAAGCCCTCCACTGAAGGAGGGGCCGGACGGTGTACGCCACCTGCCTTCTGTTCAACCCAAGGCCAGAGCAGTGACATTACCCAGTTCCCTGTGCTTACCTTCCGGCGGGTGGCAACAGGTACTCAATCACCACATTTTAAAAGGTGCAAAAAGTTAAAATGAGAAATAAGAGTAAACAAGTAAACAAATCCGTGGGTTAGCTAATTACATGTAGTGACGTGTGCCAAAGAGAAAATAAAACGCACTGTCACCTCTCCGGGAGTTTTGGGGGATGGGATAACACCACCTCCCACGGTGGCCTCAGAGAAGGAGTCTCCAAGGAAGTGATATTCGAGCTCAGATTTTACTAGTAACCCAAAAAATGATTAAAAACTACATGAGTGTGGGAGCCTGGGTGGCTCAGTTGGTTAAGCAACTGCCTTCGGCTCAGGTCATGATCCTGGAGTCCCGGGATCGAGTCCCGCATTGGGCTCCCTGCTCAGCAGGGAGTCTGCTCCTCCCTCTGACTCCCCCCTCTCGCTCTCTCTCTCTCTCTCTCATTCTCTCTCTCAAAATAAATAAAATCTTTAAAAAAAAAAAACTACATGAGTGTACTTACCACATTCCAGGAACTGTCAGCAGGTGCCTTACATGTATTTATTTAATCTCCTAACAAGTCAGTGAAGTACAAACTATTGTCTCTGTCTTTAACCTGCCTCGTGGCGCAGCCAGGGCTGGGCACCTTGACTCACACAGAGCTCTGGGTGGAGGGTGTGTTCAGAAGGCATCACAGATGGCGAAGCACCCCCCGCCCCGGGCAGTGCCCGAGCCAGGTAATTTCTGACATGACACATTCCGGTTACCAATCGCTGTATAACAAACCACCCCATGACTTAAAACTTAAAATAATGACAACAATTATTTCACGAATGAATCTGCACTTGGGTCCTGGGCTTGGTCGGGATCGCTCATCTCTGCTTGACTCCGTGGAGCGGGGACAGTGCCAAGGTTGGCCAGGATCGTCAGAAGGCTTATCCACTCACAAGTCTGCTGGTGGATGCTGGCTCTTGGCTCTTGGCTCTTGGCCGAGCACCAGGCTGGGCCGTCAGCCACAACACCTACCCACAGCGTCTCCGTGTGGCCTGGGCTTCCTCACAACACGGTGGCCGTGGGGCAAGGACAAGCATCTTGGGAGAGAGAGAGAGAGAGTCAGATGGAAACCATATTGCCTTTATGCGTCGGGGCTGGAAGTCGTCCAGTCCCACTCCTGCCACATTCTATTCATCAAGGCAGTGACAATGTTCCTCCAAGTTTCAAGAGGAAATAGACCCAATTCGTGATAAAAAGTGGAAAGATCCCCGAAGGGCTTATAGGACTGTAAATATTGCCGTAGATACTTTTGGAAATATACAGTCTGCCATGTGGTTTCCTGCTGCCTGCCTCTGGACCCTCCGAAGACTTGTGGAATCCCATATTGCCCCGTGTCTCATCTGTCTCCTAGTATCCTCTCCAATCTGCACTTAATTTCTATACCGCCCCCTTTGCTTAAGCCGACAAGAACCCATTTCTTCTGCTTGCAACCAAGAAGTCTGACTCATGCAGACACCGAGGTGGAAATGAGCTTGGTCTGTCCCAGGAACAAAGTGAAGGCCAATGTGTCCAAAATGTCCTTCCCTCTTCTTGATATCGGTCAGCAGTCCTAACCTTCAGTCCCTAGACAGTAACCAACAAGGGGGATTTACAGACCAGTACCTTGACCCTGACCCCTCCAAAGCTTCCCGTTCATGTTATCTGTGCCCATGTTGCAGCCCTAAAATGCTGTCCCAGTGAAAGATCCTTCAGCCTCCTCTTCAGTGGTGAGACTCAGTGGGTTCTGGGACTATTTCTTAAACTGAAGTAGGCAAGGCAGAAAGGTGGTTGCAGTAATGGTGGTGCTTGTGTTAGCCAGGGTCCTCCAGAGAAACAGAACCAACAGGATGTACATATTGGCCTTGTGAGCCTCCATAATCACATGAGCCAATTCTGTAGTCAACTGTATTTCTATGGACTATCAACGGACAGTCAAAACCAAAATTTATTTTTAATTTACACTTATAATCTGTAAAAAAATACAAAATACTTAGATGTCAATCTAACAAAACCTATGGATTTACATGCTGGAAACTAAAAAATGCTGATGAGAGAAATCAAAGAAGATCTAAATAAATGGAGAGACATCTCTTGGTCATGGATTGGAAGACTCAACAAAGATAAGAAGCCAATCATCTCCCAAATTGTTATGCAGGTTTAGTGCAATTCCCATCAAAATCCCAACAAGAAGATTTGATAAATTGGACTTCATCACAATTCAAAACTTTTGCGTCCATGAATGATCCTGTTAAAATAATGAAAGACAAGCTCCATACTGGGGGAAAAAAATATCTGCAAACTATGTATCTGACAGAGAACTAGAATCCAGAATATATAAAAGAACTCTCAAAATCCAACAGTAAAAAACAATCTAAGAAAATGGACAAAAGACATAACCTTTTCACCAAAGAGCATATACAGATGGGAAAAAAAAAAAAAACCACATGAAAGGCTATTCAGTATTATTAGCCATTAGGGAAATGCAAATTAAAACCACAAGATATCACTATATACCAATGAAACGGCTAACATTAAAATCCAGTGGCAATGCCAAATGCTGACAAAGATGCAGAGAAACTTGATCACTCTTATCTTGCTGTAGTAAATGTAAAATGTTACAGCCACTGTGGAAAATAGTTTGGTGGTTTTAGAAAGAAGAAAGAAAGGGGAGGGAGGGAGGAAGAAGGGAAGGGAAGGAGGGAGGGAGGGAGGAAGAAAGGAGGGAAGGAGGGAGGGAAGGAAGGAAGGAAGGAAGGAAGGAAGGAAGGAAGGAAGGAAGGAAGGAAGGAAGGAAGGAGCCACTAAGATACAAGCAAGGAATTTCTCTCCTGGGCATTTACTCCAGGAAATGAAATCTGTGTGCACACAAGCACCTGTGCATGGATGTTTAGCAGCTCTATTTGTAACAGCCCCGAACTGGAAACAAGCTAGATGTCCTTAATTGCTAATTCAGCTGTGGTCCATCCATAGCATGGAGTACTACTCAGCAATAAAAAGGAATGGACTATGGATGCTTCCGGAGGAATCCCCATAGAATTATGCCAAGTAAAAAAAGCCAGTTCCAACAGGTGACATGCTATGTGATTCCATTTCTACCACATTCTTGAAATGACAAAATGCTAGAAATGGAGGACAGATTAGTGGTTGCCTGAGGTTAAGGGGGACTGAGGGTGAGAGTCAGGATGGGTATCGCAGGGCAGCACAAGCATCTCTGTGATGAAATGTTGTTGCCCTTGACTATATGAAGGTCAGTATCCTGGTTGGGATACTGTACTGTAATTTGCAAGATGTTCCCACTGGGGCACACGGGCTGAAGAGCACCTGGGATCTTTCCGTATTGTTTCTTACACAGCATGTGAACTATTGTTATCTCAAAATAAAAAGTTTAACTTAAAAAAATCACTGATGGAGGTTTGTTTTATTGTGTAGCATATCATCTACCCTCAAGGTTACCGTGTGCTTAGGAAGAAGGTGTATTCTGCAGGGGTTGGGCGGGGTGTCCCATAGATCTGTTAGGCCAGCATATTGGTAAGAGCTCCTTTGAAGTCTTTGCTCAGAGATCATGTGTATTGACTGTTTTGTTTGTTTTTTTCCTCCGGGGAGAGAGGGAGGTCATGGTTTCCTAGCTTGTGTTGAGAGTGTGTGAGTGTGTGTGCGAGTGTGTGTGCGTGCGTGTGTGCTGCATGTCTTATCATTGTTGACTGAAGACTAGACATTTTACATCAGATACTCCTCCGACTCTGAATTCTGATCCCTCCCAGGAGGGGCAGTTGCTACTGCTGTTTGTTTCTTTGTGTCCTCCTTTTGTTGGCCTGGATTAATTCTGTTGGTGTCTATTTCCCTTGCATTGTGCAGTGGCTGACCTTTTGGCTTAGAGTTTGGGGTTTTTTTATTCTTGTTTTTAAGTCTGACTTCTTAGAGGTCATCCCTCGGTCAGCAGATGATTAGTCAGAGGTGGGGCTGAAGCAGCTCGAGCCAGCAAGGCTTCTATCCTTTGCTGATGCATCTGTGGGTGGTTTCAGGAATGCATTCAAAGTTGAGGCAATTTACAAGTGGGCCCCTCTTTTAAGTTCTGTGTGTACAACACCTCACCCTCAGCCAGGAAGGAGTAGCTGGCTGGGGTTCTCTGTGCTCTCTTTTTAGGAGCTCACAGCCTTGGGTATGACCTCAGCCTTCCAGACCACCAGAGACAAGTAGGATCTTATCAAGACCCCGTCTGGCTGCCTCCTTCCCACATATCCACTGCTAAATTTCTGGCTGGTCTATCTGTCTGGTGCTTGCCCCAACCAGTTCCAAGGCCTTAGGCTAACTGTGACATTGGCCTTCCCTGATAGTTTGCCACGGATCTTGCTGTTGGGTTTGACATCACCCCTGGGCATGTAATAATCTGCACTTTTCTCCAATAAAGTCCAGCCCCTTCATCTGCAGAGCTGCAATCCTCACGGCCTGCCTTGCCCTGGTAGGACCACAGAGCTGGGGGTAGGGGACCAGCAGCTCTAAGCTAAAATGCCATGGACTCCCATGGGTCTTACCGAGGTTTGGTAGATTTTCTTAAATAAATGCCTCTCAATTTGTGTCTAACTTAACACATCCAAAATCGAATCCAAATCCAAATCCCTGATTCCTGTCCCCTTCTGCTGTAGATGGGAACTCCCTCCTTATAGCCTTTTGGGTCAAAAACCTTGGAATTATTCTTTTTTTTTAAAGATTTTATTTATTTATTTGACAGAGAGAGACACAGCGAGAGAGGAAACACAAGCAGGGGGAGTGGGAGAGGGAGAAGCAGGCTTCCTGCAGAGCAGGGAGCCCCATGCAGGGCTCAATGCAGGGCTCGATGCGGGGCTCCATCCCAGGACTCCGGGACCACGACCCGAGCCGAAGGCAGAGGCTCAACGACTGAGCCCCCCAGGCGCCCCAACCTTGGAATTATTCTTTACCCCTATTTTCCTCTCTCATCTCATGACATCCAACTACAAGTCCTGTCAGTTCCACCTTCGAAAGATGCCCAGAATCCATCTGCCTCTTGGCACCACCACCAAGCCCGCTCGGATCCCAGCCACCACCATCTTTTGCCTAGAAAACTGCAGTAGCCTCCCTGCTGGGCTCCCTCCCTCTGCTCCTGCTCCCCTTCTCTCCTTTCTCCTCGAGGCAACCAGGGGAGCCTTCCCAATGTAAGTCACATCATGTCATTCCTTTGCTCAAATCCCCTCCATGGGTGCCCCTTCTCACTCAGAGTGAAAGCAGGGGTCCTTCGGGGCCCCCTGGCTGTTCTCTGGCCTCTCCTCTATCACTCTCTTACCCACTCCTCAAGAACCAGAGGGACTGGATCAGTCAGGATCTTCCATGCAGTAATCTGTATGGGGAAAGTTTAATATAAAGAATTATTGAGGGGTGCAGGGGGTAGGCGCGCAGTTGGTTAAGCGTCCAACTCTTGATTTCTGCTCGGGTCATGATCTCAAGGTGGTGAGATCAAGCCCTGCCACGGCCTCTGCACTGGCCATAGAGCCTGCTTAAGATTCTCTCTCTCCCTCTGCCCCTCCTCTCCCCCAACCCTTTCTCTCTCTCTCAAAAAAAAAAAAAAAAAAAAAAGAATTATTGACTACAATGGGGGTTGGAGCAATAAGGGATTAGCTAATAAGAAATAAGGAGCACTCCAAAGAATTTAGAAATTTCATATTTAACAAGTTGCTACTAGCCCTACGGCAGAGAGAGCCCCCAAGAAGGGCCCACTCCCGCCCCCCACCAAGGTTGAGATCGCGTTTGCTGTAGAGGACATGCTATGTTGAGCACAATGGTGGAAAAGTGAGCTGTGTGCCTCACTACTGGAAGTGGCTGGAAATCTACCCTCTCAGATGCAAGGGAAAGCCATTCATGGTGAGGTTTTCTCCCTGGGGGCACGCTTGCAAAACCACCTGAGACAGGTGCCCGGGACGCTGCTGGCCATGGGGTGCTGATGCCTGGTGCATCGCAGGAGCCGGTGCTGACAAAGCCGTCTTCCGTGCAGAAGCTGGTGCTGCCGACACCACCCGGGATGTGGGAGCCCGGCCCCAGGCAAGCAGTGCAAGCTGCAGCAGCCGGCTGAGAGCACACCAGAAGCGGAAAGCAAGCCCTCTCATCCCGCCGTGTCTCTCCAGCGCCCTCTACCGACAATCCGTAACATCGCGCCCCTGACCAAAGCGGTGGGTTTGGAGCGGAGATGCAATAACTGGCATGGAGACCTTGTTGATATTTTGTGAAAAATAAAGAGCGCTCCCATCTCAGTGCCTTTGCGGTTGCTGTACCCCCTACCTGGAATCCTTTTTGTCCAACCCCAACCACACCTGCCAGGCTTGCTCTCTTATTCCAACAGGTTTCTGCTCAGACTGTTTATCAGTAGGACCGTCTCTGACCACCCTGATTAAATAGCGCCACGCTCACAGCGCTTCACATTTCCCTTCCTGGTTTACTTTCCTCCATAGCATTTGTCACCATTTGACATAATGGATTTACATGAGTATTATTTACTGTCCATCTCCTCCTTCTAGAATGAAGTTCATCAAGTTCAGAGAATTCTTTTTTTTTTTAAGTCATATTCCTTTTTATGGGCTATGATTAAGATTCTGAATATTTACCGAAATAAAGCTTAATACAAATGCTGGACTACTTAGATCGAAAAGGACCTCTCATAGAAGCATATCTGTCCTTAAAGGAATTCCAGTTTGAGACTCAATTTTAAGAATAAGGCATAACAAATGAACAGAAGACATACTAGGTCAAAAGAGGGATTCTTCAATTCCCAACATACTCTACACCTGATAAAACAAATCTAGATTTTTTTTTTTTCTTTAAACAACTGCCAAGGCTGGAATCAAAGACAAATAGAAGGCACAACAGTTTTGCTCTGGTTTGTGTTATTTGGATTTTGGGGTTTCTTTGTTTTGGGGTTTTTTTTTGTTTTGATTTTTTACAAATACAAATTAAACATGAAAAAAACTACTTCAAAAGAAATCTAGATCAGTTGCATTCTAGACATTTAAAACCTTTCTCACAATTTAAATGGTAAAAACAGGTTTATATTTGTTTTGTGATCACATATCAAAAGAAAAAAAAAACTCTACTAACACCTTTTATTTTTTTAACCATACCAGCAAGAATCAAAACTGTCAATTTTTCCAATGGCAATTTCTACACACCAGAAGGTAGTCATGACTCTCAAAGAAGAAACAATTTGGATTTTTCCTGCCTTCAAAATGTTTATCAAATCCTGTGTTTCTCACAGGCTTTTGAAACACATAGAAAATAATATTCCAATGAATGAAACATACCAAATGTCAGTAATAAGCAAGACACATTCCTTTGGGGAAACGGCTGTTAAAAAAAATCCAGTCTGTATATGCAAAAGTAAAGCAAGGAAATTCAGTCTTTTTCTCTTCTTTAAAAATCTGTTTTTCCTAAAATATCATTCCACAAAATTGGAAGTGAAGGACTAAAGGTGAGGAGAGGGAAGGGCGGGAAAGGGAGCACACATAATTAACACAAAAAGTAAAATTAAGTACAGAGAGTGCTATTTCATTCATTCTTATACCCAGCAGAGTTGAATAGAACAGTGCCTAGTACACAGTAGGCATGTAATAAATACTTACGGAATGAATGAATGAATGATAGTAAGTTAGAAACATACAGAAATTGAAGGGGAAGCACCAGCCAAAGTCTCCTCACCTAGATACTACCACGGGCAGCATAATGGTAAGTTTCCTTTGAGATTTTCCCCAATGAAAATTTCATTTCCATTTTTACAGGGGCTTAACATGCACACAGAAATATATTCGTATCAAAAGTGTGCAGCCATGTAATGAGCACTGGGTGTTACATGCAACTGAGGAATCACTGAACTCTACCTCTGAAACTAATAATACACTACATGTTAATTAATTGAATTTAAATAAAATACAATTTTTGGGGGCGCCTGGGTGGCTCAGTTGGTTAAGCGACTGCCTTCGGCTCAGGTCATGATCCTGGAGTCCCGGGATCGAGTCCCACATCGGGCTCCCTGCTGAGCAGGGAGTCTGCTTCTCCCTCTGAACCTCTTCCCTCTCGTGCTCTCTCTCTCTCATTCTCTCTCTCTAATAAATAAATAAAATCCTTTTAAAAAATTAAATAAATAAATAAAATACAATTTTTTTGAAAAGTGTGCAGCTTGCTGAATTCTCAAACTGAACTCACTCAGGTAACCAGCACCCAGATCAAGAAATAGAACATTACCAGCACCCTAGAAGCTCCCTTTGGGCCCCCTCCCAGGGTAACCATAATCCTAAATTGCAGAAGCAAAGATTAGTGTTTGTGCTTTATATGAATGGAATCCCACAGAGCTGCCACTTGACATTTTATACAGAAGATTCGTCTATATTGCTGGGAGTTATTATAGATCTTTCATATTCTTTGATCTGCTATATTCCACTGTGTGAATATACTACAATTTATCTTTCATGTCTTTCAAACTGTATACTACAGTTTATCCATTTTCCTGTTGATGGATATGTAGGTAGTTTCCAGTTTGGGCTATTACAGATAGAGTGGCTATATACACGCTCGTACATGCCTTTTTGTGAACAGATGTCAGCATTTCTGTTGGGGATACATCTAGGAGTGGAAATGCTGGATCACAGAACATGCGTATGCTCAGCCAGCCTCCCCACCCCACTCCCCAGGGATATTCTCTTTCATTCATGTCAATTAGCCTTCCCTGACGTACCACATGTGAAGTGCCCAGCACCATGCAAGGTCCTCAATATGGGGCATTCTGGAAATGAGCACGTTCTGTCTTTGATTCCATGCAAAGCACCGTAGCTGGTCCACTGGGATGAGACAGACAAACAAGCCATATCATAAGTAAGAGCGGGCAAACCCTATAATTACATAGATCTCACTCCTGAAAAAAAATATTCTAAGGTTATATTTAAAAGAAAAAACTCTCTCTTTACAAAGTTAGGATTGAAAGACTCAAGAACCATAATAATGGCAAATATTCACTGTCTACTTCCTTTGTGCTAACCTTATTAGGTATATAATATCATCTAATCTTCAGTGAGGCACTGTTCTATCACCCTGTAATACAAAGTCCAACTTCATTTATTTATGTTCGACTGCTGACAGTTTCAAGCCCATGAGAAAGCCTGTGGACTCCCTCCCTTGGCACCTGTGGTCCCTCTCAAGGGCCCCTCACCACAGTCCCACCCCCTAAGCACAATCAAATGGGCCAGTCACCTCTCCCTGCTCCCTCAAGCCATTTTCAAACCTGTTTAGGAGCCTGCCTGCTCTGTCCCCAAAGCCACTTTATGTCAATAATAAATTTTTTCTATAGCCCCTTGATGCATGTGTAGGGTCATCAGCCCCTGCTATCCAACCAAATTTGAGTGTGGGGGGGGTCAACATCGCAACAGGACAACACTTGCATTTTATAGATAAGGAAACCAGAGCCTAGAAAAGTTATTTCCTGTCCATTCATTTAACAGTATGTGCTGAGCGCAGAGAGCCATGGGGAAACAAGGGGGGGATCTCCTGCCCTCATCAGAGTGGGGGAAGTTGCTCACAGAAAAATAAACATAAGCTGCCTTTAAATATATGAAAACATCACCAGCCTCTCTTATAACTAAGTATTTACTAATTAAAACAAGAGGTTTTTGTTTTAACTTATCATATCAAACAAGATCTAACAATGGAACATACACCGAGTTAGCAAAGAAATGAGAAACAGACGCCTGCCTACCCTGTTACAGACGGTGCAAGATAATACAGTTGGCGGGCTATTTACTTGGTGTATCTAGCAACATTTTAAATATCCCTCCTCTTCCTCAGTAATTCTTTTTTTTCTTTTTAATTTTATTTTATTATGTTATGTTAATCACCATACATTACATCCTTAGTTTTTGATGTAGTGTTCCATGATTCATTGTTTGCACCCAGGGCTCCACGCAGAACGTGCCCTCTTTAATACCCATCACCAGGCTCACCCATCCCCCCACCCCCCCTCCCCAGAACCCTCAGTTTGCTCTTTTAGGAATTTATACACATCATACAGAGGTATGGTCCCACAGCCAAAGAGGGGCAGGGCTTGACACTTTCTTCTTTCCTTAAATAAACTGTATTTTATTTCTCTATGGGTCTTCGTAGAAAGAACGATACAGAAAATGAGGAATCAAACATCTAACCCACAATCCCAGCACCTGGGCCAGACTGAGCTCATACTCCACGGAGTAATGCTGCCCCCTGGTGGTTTTTTTTTTAAGTACATTCAGGAGCGGGTGGGAGGGATGGGGTGGCCGGCTGATAGACATTGAGGAGGGGTATGTGCTCTGGTGAGCACTGTGAATTGTGTAAGACTGATGAATCACAGACCTGTACCCCTGAAACAAATAACACATTATATGTTAATTAAAAAATTTTTTTAAATTACAGATTGATGAAAATTTTAAAAAATGTACTGAATTTTCTTAACTAGGGAATGCGCTCACATGGTTCAAAGTTTAAAAGTTCTAAATGGTATACACAGTGGGCACTTCCTTCCTTTCCTGTTCCCCTCAAACTAGATTCCTTTCCCCACAGGCTAGCAAACTGGCCAATCCCTATACACAGCCCTCCAGAGATCTTGTACGCATACACCTACATGGAGGAAATGGGAGCTGCTGTCTGGTGCCTGCTTTTGAATCATGAATCGCTCTCCTAAAAACTTACAAAATTCACAAGTGGGAGATACAGGCTCCCAGTTATGGAATGAAAGACACAGCACAGGGATAGAGTCAATGATATGGCAATAGTGTTGTATGGTGACATGGCAGCTACACTTGTGGTGAGGACAGCATATCGGGTAGGGATGTTAAATCACCATGTTGTATGCCTGAAACTAATGTAACATTGTGTCAACTGTATTCAAATAAAAAAATTAAAATTAAAAAAAACTTACAAAATTCAAAGAAAAAATATTTCTACACGAAATACTCATTACTGCTTGGTTGTAGTCATGAAAAATCAGATATGAATTCCCAAAAATGAGAAGAATGAGCAGGTTATATATACATCCACCTGTAATCGTTATCAAGACTTATATAATAACACGGGGAAATGTCTGTCACAAAAGTTTCTTTAATGACAACAGCAAAAGAGGAAAGTGATAACTTAAGAATAAAAACAAATCCCCCCCAGAAATAAAAAGAACACGATGATATAACAATGACATATCATTTGCAGCAGCCAAACTAGGAAAGCATATTTCTTCTTCTTCTTTTTTTTTTTTTTTAAGATTTTATTTAAGGTGCCCCTGGTGGCTCAGTCCGTTGGGCGTCTGCCTTTGGCTCGGGTCATGATCCCAGAGTCCTGGGATCGGGCTCCCTGCTCAGCGGGGAGCCTGCTTCTCCCTCTGCCTGCCACTCCCCCTGCTTGTGCTACCCCAACCCCAGTCAAATAAATAAAATCTTCAAAAAAAAAAAGATTTCATTTATTTATTTGACAGAGAGATAGAGAGCACAAGTAGGCAGAGTGGCAGGCAGAGGGAGACGGAGAAGCAGGCTCTCCGCTGAGCAAGGAGCCCGATGCGGGGGTTCGATTCCAGGACCCCAGGACCATGACCTGAGCCGAAGGCAGACGCTTAACTGACTGAGCCACCCAGACACCCCAAGTGTATTTCTTCTTGATGACAATTATCAATTTTGAGGAGCATGTTGTAAAAAGTGTAGCCTTGTGTTTTGGAACAGGGCAAATCAATGCAAGTTTTAATGAAATTAATGAAAACATTTGCAACCTTTGACTCAGAAATTCATTTTGAATTACCTAAATATAGAATGATCTTTATGCAAAAATAGGATCATCACATTATTTGTAAGTGAAAAAGCTGAATGTCCAACTACAGAGATCTGGTTAATAGCGGTAGGTACAATGTTCACTTAATGAGACACTAAAGTCATTATGTTTGCAAAGATTTGGGGGATGTTTTTGATGTTAAAAGAAATAGGGGGGCGCCTGGGTGGCTCAGTCGTTAAGCGTCTGCCTTCGGCTCAGGTCATGATCCCGGGGTCCTGGGATCGAGCCCCGCATCGGGCTCCTTGCTCAGCGGAGAGCCTGCTTCTCCCTCTCCCACTCTCCCTGCTTGTGTTCCCTCTCACTGTGTCTCTCTGTGTGTCAAATAAATAAATAAAATCTTAAAAAAAAAAAAAAAGAAAGAAAGAAAGAAAGAAATAGGAAGTTGTGGATATAGCAAGATCACAAAACCCAACAAGTGGGCAAATGTTCAACATTGAATGTTCAAGGTGTTGGGACTCTGAGCATTTTTTCTAAAGTCATTCTTTCATGAGCATTATATAATAAAGTATTTTTGAAAGAAACAAGCAGAATACATAAACTACAGAAGAGTTTGCATGTGGGTCTGACCAAGCAGAATTTGGATTTAAAGCCACAGTAAACCTGATGCTTGAACTCTTATCTTATTCAGTGTTCACAGCCACAGACCAATTGACCTACTGAACTAATATTATAGGGGCTTAATATGAAAACTGGAGTAAAGCCTACAGGAAGGTCAAAATGCATGTTCAATCCTCTACCCAAACCTCTTGCACCACCGGGGATGTAGGAATTATCAAGATAAAATAGTTGGAATGCCCAGATGTCTGACCGCAGACTTCTCCTTTTGTTCTTTCTCCTTGTTTAGTCAATGGTTCCCAAAAGCAAGTGTGCCTAGGATTTTTCTGCATAGGGTTGTATACATAGAACCAGGTAGACCATACTTCAAGGTTTTAATGGATTTTCGAGAATAGTTTTGAGCAGACAGTATTTTTACTTTGCTAATCACTAGGCAGTGCGTGACTCTACATTTTTCTTCTGTTGAGGAAAATATTATTTGTGTGATCAAAGAAGAGTCCGTGCCTTTCAGTTCAGTCTAACAGTACAAAACCCTTTTGGGTCACGCCTGACAGGCAAATGGGAGGCTCCCCAGAGGGATGTCTCAGCCCTGCTTTGCAGTTTGTTGCTGCTCACTCGGGGCATAATGTTCCTATGACATTGAGCCAGCCATTGAATCTTCCGCCAAAAGCTGCCGCCAAGCTCACCTCCCTGATGTCCTTACTCCTCGGCCTTTTCCTCTGCTGAAATATCCTTCCCCCAGTAAAAAGGCTTGGTAAACTCTTTCCAGGACAAAACTCTCTTTTTCCCTTCTTTCTTTTTTAATTCAGATGAAATTCACTTAACATACAATTAACCACTTTAATTTGACCATTGGAACTCGACTGTATTTAGTTGTATTCACCATGTTAACACAATAGCCAGCTATAGCTCTCTCTAGTTGCAAAATGTTTTCATCGCCACATAAAAATCCACTAAGTAATCCATCTCCATTCCCCTTGGCCCCACCCCCATGCCCCGGCAACTTCTAATCCGCTGTCTCTACGATCTTACCCAGTCTGGACATTTCAAATAGAAGGAATCCTATGACGTGGCCTTCCGTGTCTGGCTTCTTTCCCTCAGCACAATGATAAATGGCAGCATGTATCAATATTTCATTTCTTTTATGGCTGAATAACATTTTATTGAATGTAACATCCCACAGTTTGTGTATCCATTCATCCACTGATGGACAGCTGAGTTGTTTCCACTGTGTGGCTTTTATGATTAATGTACTAGAAACATTCACATACAAGTTTCTGTGTAGACATAGATTTTCATTTCTCTTGGGTATATACTTAGGAGTGGAATTGTTGGATCATATGGTACTTCTGTTTACTTTTTGATGAACTGCCAAACAGTCTTCCACTCTGGCTGCACCACTTTATATTCTTGCCAGCAGTACACAAGGGGTCGTATTTCCCTTATATCCTTGCCAGCAGTTGGCCTCCCCACCCCGCCCTTTTTCCATGAAAGCCATCCTAGTGGGTATGAAATGGTATCTCATTGTGGTTTTAATTTGCATCTCTTTAAACCAGTGATGCTGATCTTTCTCATATGCTTGTTATCTATTTGTAGATCTTGTTTGAAGAAATGGCTATTCCATTCCTTTGCTTTTAAATTGGGCTATTTATCTTTTTACTGTTGAGTTGTAAAAGTTCCTTATATATTCTGGATTTTAAACCCAAATCAGATACAGGATTTGCAAATATTTTTCTCCCATTCTGTGGGCTGCCTTTTCATATTCTTGATAACATCCTTTGATGCACAAAAGTTGTTTTGCTTGTGCTTTTGGTGTCAGATATAAGAATCCATCACTAGACCCCAGGTCAAGATTTACCTGTTTTCTTCCAGGCTTATAGCTTTAGCTCTTATATTTAGATTGTTGATCCATTTTGAGTTAATGAGTGATGTACAGAACAAGGCAGAGGTCCAGCTCCATTCTTCCACATTAGTTATCCAATTGTCCCAGCACTGTTTGTTGAAGAGAATTATTCCAATAGAAAGTTTTAGCCCTTATCAAAAATCAGCCATATAAGCAAGAGTTTATTTCTGGATTCTTAATTCTATTCCACTGGTCTGTATGTCTATACCACACTGCTTTGATTACCGAAGCTTTGTACTGAGTTTTGAAAGCAGAAGTGTGAAACATCCAACTTTGAACATTTTTCAAGATCGGTTTTGCTAATTTGGGGCGTCTAACAGCTTCATAGGGATTTGGAGGATCCACCTGTTTCTGGAAAAAAAAAAAAGCCATCGGAATTTTGACACAGATTACACTCAATCTATAGTTCATTTTGGAGAGTATTGCCATTTTAACAGTATTGTCTTCCAACCCATGAACTTGAGTGGTCTTTCCATTTATTTAGGTTTTCTTTCAAGATGTTTTAGTTTCAGTGTACAAATCTTTCACCTCCTTGGTTAAATGGATTTCTAGGTTATTTTCTTCTTTGAAATGCTACTATAAAAATGGAATTATTTAAATCTCCGTTCCAGATTGTTGCTGATGTACACAATTGATTTGTGTGATCTTGGACCCTGCAACTGCTGAATTTATCAGCTCTAGTTTCCTAATGGGTTCTTCAGGATTTTTCTCTACATGGGGTATTGGTCAAGTTTTACTTTTCTAACTTGTGTATCTTTAATTTTGTATACTTACCTAATTGCTGTGGCTACAACTTCCAGTACAAGGGTTAATAGCAGTGGTTAAAGGGGACACCTCTATCATGTTGGCTGTGGGTTTTTCGAATTAACCCGTTGGTCATGTTTACAAAGTTCCTTTCTACTCCTAATGTTTTTATCATGAAAGGGTATCACAATGTCATCAAATGTTTTCTCTGCATCTATTGAAATGATCGTGTGGCTTTTTCCTTCCATTAACGTGTATTCCATTATGTTGAACCACCTTTACACTCCTGGAGAAATTCCTAACACCCCAGTTGTACATCACTTTTTCAAGGTCTCCTTTGCATTTAGAATTGTCTTCCCCCAGACAGTAACTTCAGAAGTGTTCACTTCATATTTCTGTACCCTTGAATATTGATGTACTAAGTACTCAAGTACTGCTCAGTGATCAACGGAATGTAGACTTTAGGTGGAAGAAATCATGAAGATCCACAACTCAAGAGTTAGGTCATATGCATGTGTGATGCTGGGAGAATGTTATACCAAATTGTCCCTCTCCCAGTGGAATTGGTTTTCATTTTTAGTTATCTGCCTCCTACTTTGTCATATGAAAATGAATATAATCTCAGGTACTGCACAAGAGGCTATCAAGATGAGTGCCTTCCAAAGAAGATCTGCCAATTCACAACCATTACCAACACTGCATGAGTGTTTACTTCAACAAACTAATCTTTGCCAGTCTGATATGTGAAAATGTCTCATAGTTCAGTTGTGTGAATTCTCAGTACGCTGTCCATCTCTGCAAATGTGTAGTAAAATATTGTGTAAGGGAAGCAGCTGAGATTAGCACTAGCTTTTCCAAGGAACCTTTCTTGACTCTATTAAGCACCCGATTTTCTAAAATTAAACAGACATACCAGATACACTTAAATATTCTTAAGAGTTTATTATAAACTAGATTCACAGGCCACAAGGAAGTAAAAGGACTATGTACAGCCTTACGGGAAACAGGCAGGGATCTGAGGAGGGCCAAGATGAGTCTAGGGCCTTGGTGGGCGCATTCCCAGGGGAGGGGGCCCTGAAAGGGAAACCAGACAATCCCGTGAGACTCCGAGAACAACGGCATAACAAACAAACAGGTCTGTGGTAATCGGGCCCACGCCTCTGTGGAGCTACTTCCATAACTCTGTGGCCAAGGGTCAAAGAAGGCCTGAAGTAAGAGTAAGAAGTTTAGTCAGTGCCTGATAATGCAACTCAAATCCCCAGCCCCCGCCCCAGCCCCTGCCTCCCACACCCCCGCAGTCACCAAGTGATCAGAGGGACGTACTTAACATATATGCTAACTAAGGACTTCTCTGGTACACATGGGTTCCTATGCTTATAAAACCCATAAACAAAAAACCCGAACTAACTAGAGACGCAGGGGTCACCCACTATGGCTTGGTTCAAAAGAACACCAATCTGGGAGGCAAAACACTAAGCTCTCGGGGCCCGTTTCCTTATCTACAAATGAGGGCTGATCTACGTCAGCATTTCTCAAACTAGAGTTAAACAGATATATATAAATAAATAGTACAGCAAAGCCCAGAGCCCCCCCTTAATTACTAGACATTATCAAACCCTAGGGCATAAAACAATCATAGGACCTTTGCTAGGGACTCTCAGAATGTATTATTTCGCAGTGCCCTGAGAACACTGCCTTGGACACTGAGAAGTTCCCTGGGTATAGGACCACTCTAACTGCTCTAAGAGGGAGGAAAGGCTGATCTTAAGAAATGCTTTTTCCCTCTTTTCTTTGTGGACAAAGTTGCCTCTGAGTTCGCTTCCCTAGGCTTAAGGCCTAAAAGCTCAGAGGGTATGGTCAAAATCCAACCTTCCCTCCATTTACCATCCCAACATGCTCTAAGGAAGTCAAGTCACTGTTGTTGGCACTTACCTCGCATGCCCGGGGGAGGGGGCCGCATCCCCGGTGGGGGCATGCCCATCGGAGTTCCTCGTCCAGGGGGGATCCCCATCGGGGGACCCATGGGAGGCCTCATGCCAGGTGGCGGGCCCATCATGCCTACAAGAGAAAAGCCCCAAGAACACAGCTTAAGTGTCTGTCTTGAAAAGGTAGCAGAGGAAACATAACAAAGCTCTCCACCAAGTTCTGAGACAGATGGACCATTCCACCCTCCCAGTCTCTCCTAAGAAACTGGGCCTTGAGCCAAAGAGGTGGGGCTCCCTATGGCTCTTGTCCAGCTAGTTCCATGGTCAGTCAGCCAGGCTGGATCTCAGAGTAATCCTGCTTAATTACACAAACTCATCATCAGTTTCCGTCAACGTTATGTCTCATCATGAATCCAGCTCAGGCATCTCCCATCAGGCGGCCGTGGTCTCCTTACGGGCTCCTCACCTGGAGGTGGTGCCCCCCGGCCCATAGGTGGGGGAGGACCCCCACGGCCAGGCGGGTACTGGGTTGGGGCCCCCGCAATGCTGGCCGTGGCAGCAGCTGCAGCAGCGGCCACAGTCCCTCTTCCTTGCGGGGTCATCACCTACAAGGACACAGGAGCCAAGTCAGGCAGGACAGAGCAGGGAAACGCAGCATCCCACTCTCTCAACTCAGTTAAGACTGAGCAGACACCCCACCCCCTAAGCTACAACTCGCAGCATCAGGCTATCTGAAACCACCTGCCAGAGAAGACCAAGCCTGAATGCTCATCCCCATCTTCCAGGCCCGAGTTAGGGAGGCCCAAGTCCAAATGAGAGACAGCCCCTGCACTGTCAGTGTAACTGCCAACGGGCTCTAAGAGAGCAGAGCTCCCATGCTGTCACAGAAACAGTCTGCCCCAACATGGTCGGCTAAAACACCTCCTATGCATCTCTTTACTTCAACAGCGGCAAGATCATTTACAATGCTAAGTTTTCCTTCTCACTTGATTCTGGGACTACATACAGAGCACAATGAAATACTGACAGCCCGACAGTCAGAGGTCACTCCTTCTGGACTCTTCCCCAACTGTGGGCCCCCTCTCTATCCTTCATTTTAACCAGGAGAAGTTGGTGCCCTTCCCCAGCTCCTTACCTGTTGGGATGGCCCACCAACCCCTCGGACTGGCCCCGCCAGTCCTGCGGGAGCCTGGGGCATCGGAACACCAGCTGGGATTCCCCTGCCAGCAGCCCTGCCAATCCCTGGGCCCCCGGCAGCTCCAGCAAGTGGCACTCGGGCAATGCCAGTCTAAAAAATAAAGAAATACGCTAAAATGCTGGGGGCCTAGAGAGGCAGAAGTACCCTTTGGAAACCCTTGCCAAGAGAGCCCCTAAGGTTTATGGGGCATCAAAACAGCTTAAAAACACTATCCAGCCACCCATCTGTGTTAATACCATTCCTCTTCCACCCAAGATTATGCGTCTAGCTGTCACCCCTACAGCAGGCTAAGAGGAAGTCTAGAGATAACAAACCACAACTCAACCTATACGCATTCCTATGAAAATTAAACCAATGAAGGGCCAGGGCTCTGTTCAGAAGGGTGTAAAGGACAAGAGCACCGGACCTGGCATCAAAGAGAAATGAGGTCCAGTCCCAGCTCTGATTCTCACCTGGTAGGTGACAGTGGGCAACTAATCCCACAGTTCTGGGACTGCTTCCTCATCTGTAAATGATGGGGTTATGCCAAAACCAGTTGTGGCCATGAAGCCTTACGATGATCTATATAAGAGTAGCGACTTCTACTAGAAGTAGATCCAAGAGTTACGAATACAGACACACATATGCTTTAACCAAAAAATGTGGTAAACCCCTTGCAAACATTTTATCATTGGAAAGGCTTCAATGTACAAATCCAAAAAGAAGGAAATGACTAGGATAACTACTCCATCCTCACTTAATAACATGACTTTTAAAAAGTATACCAAAACGGGAAAAATGTTTACAATGTTAAGTGAAAAAGCCGAATAAAGCATTACATACGTATTATGCGTTAAACACCAAAAAACAGATATACATGTGAAAAAAAGCAAAAATAAGGAAGATTATCCCTTTGATGACAATGTCTTAAAATGAAAATGGGAAAACCTGCTTAGATGCTCTAAAGCCTGTTCTAAGTGTAGGCTGGTGTTTATAGAACCAAGACCACCCAGTCAAATGCCAGCCCCACCACGTAACAGCTGGACACTAAGGGATGTTACTAAACCGCAGTTTTTATCTGTTAAATGCGAATAATTTATCTCAAAAAACTGTTTATAAGGAGTAACTAAAAGATTAAAGTGCTTGGCACACAGCAGATGCTTAATAAATGTTAACTATTATTCTCTAACGGTGTAAAATATATACATTCTGTTGCTTGGATTTAGGACTTTTTTTTTCTTTTAATTTGGGAGACAGAGCGCTCATGAGTGAGAGGGGAAGAGAGAGAATCCTCAAGCAGATTCCCCAACAAGCGTGGAGCCCAACACAGGGTGGGATCCCAGGACCCAGAGATCATGACCTGAGCCAAAATCAAGAGTTGGCAGCTCAATCGACAGCCACCCAGGCACCGCCCTGCAGTCCAGCATTTTAAATTAATGTTCAGGAACCCTTTGGTTTCTTTATCCCCTCTTAACAGAGCTCCCCCACTCCTTTTATAAAGATTTATTTATTTTATTTGAGAGAGAGTGTGGAAATGAGCACAAGGAGGGGAGGGCGATGCAGGGGTGGGCACGCAGGGGTGGCAGGAATCTCAGACTCCCCACTGTACATGGAGCCTGATGCGGGGCTCAATCTAACAACCATGAGTTCATGACCTGAGCTGAAATCAAGAGTCGGACACTTGACCAACTGAGCTGCCCAGGCGCTCCTTGGACTTAAGACTTTTTAAAGTCCAGCTAGAATGCCATCACATTAAGTGACCAGATGGCCTTAAGTGCCTTTTCTCCTGACTCACTGTGTACATCAGCAGAGGAAGAAGGGAGGGCTTTAAAGTTGGAAACCCTCCCATCCTGGTTCCCCATCTCTACTTCCTACTTGTGGGGTAACCTCTTTGAGATTCTATTATCAGTAAAAGGGGGACAAAAATCAGAGGATGCCTGTTGAGTAATGCAGTGAAATGCAGAGAACCTAACACAGAGCCTGGCTCACAGTAGGGCTCCCCCGCCTTATACTGGCCCTCTGCACTGACTTACATCTTTGGGAGGAGGTCCCTCTACTGTCATTGAGACCAGGTTCTCCCCCCGAAGCAGCACCAGACCAAGGACTCGCTTCTCTTCTCTTTCTGCTTGTTTTGAGTTCTTTGGCCTGAGGACAGGTTTAGGAAAAGAAATAAAAAAGCAAGCATTAGAAAAAGGGTAAAGCTCCCATTCACCTGTCTAGGGGCCTCCGAGATTTGTTCTACACTGTATCTCCCAACAAATGGTACAAAAACTTTAAGACAACCCCTCTGGATAGTCTTCACAGGCTGAACTCCTCACCCCTTAGTGGTTGTCTCCCACACCAAGGGGATACACCGACCAAGATACAGGATGAGAATTAAGAAAGCCCAGTCCTGGCTCAAATGTAATTCCTTAACCATCGGGAAGGCCTTTCCTCAGTCCAGTCTTCTTTGACATTACCCTACTCACTCCCTTCAGCTTAAGGCCTTGTCGGTCTGAGGAGGCAGTCTGAACAACTCAAGTCCACCGAACCCCACTCAGCCCTCTTGCACGCAGCGTAGCACCCTTCCACTACCAACTCAGCCCTGTAGAATGATTCACCACAGCCCTCACCTCACCTCGGAAATAGAATAAAAGAAGAGAATTAACTACACAGAAATTACACCTCTGTCCTCAAAGCACAAAAACAGACATTCCCAATGCAACTACCAGAAAAGGAGGAACAAAATATGTAGTTGACCCCTTGAACAACATGGGTTTGAACCGTGCAGGGCCACTTGTGTGGGAATTTTTTGATACAGTACTGCAAATGTATTTTCTCTCCCTTGTGATTTTAGTAACTTTTCTCTACCTTACTTTATTGTAAGAATATGGTATATAATACATGTAACATACAAAATACATGTTCATCTGTTCAGGTCATCAGTAAGGCCTCCGGACAACAGTAGGCCATTAGTAATTCGGTCTGGGGGGAGTCGAAAGTTATACGTGGATTTTCGACTGCGTGGAGTCAGTGCCCCAACCCCTGGGTTGCTTGAGGGTCAACTGTAAATGTAAACTGGGAAATAAATAACTGCAGCCAGATAGGGGAAGGGAAGAAAAAGTCAAAACCAATATCCTAAGAGTAAAGGAAAGACAAAATGCTCTGATTTTTAAAAACTTAAAGGTTTCCTTTTAATGGTATTTTTTATAATAAATTAACAAGAAGTTTTCTATGGGTGGACATTTCTTCCTTTTTCCTTATCTATATTTAAATAAAAGCATGTATTGCTCTTTCATAAAAAACAAACAAAATAAAGCAAAAAAATACAAACCAAAAAAACCACACACACACACACACACACACTCAAAAATCCTTCCGGGTATTTAAATCTTTCTTCATATACTTTTATGTATTTTTAAAATATATTTCCCCCCCAAAATTTTTAGGTTATCAGAATAGTTTCATTTTAAAAAAACAACAGGGGAGAACCATTTGGAATAGTTCCTTGCTGATCTGCTGGCCCCTCTTCAATGTGTCCCTGGGACTCAGCCATCCCTACCACATTGTGTCCTATACTTCTTGACCTCTTGCCACAAAAACAAAACAACAGCCCTAAAGGGAATCAGAGGGAATTCACAGCTGCCAACAACACAACATGGACCACTGCATGTGGCAAAAGAGAGCTGAATGATCGTTGAAGTCACATAACCTCTTTGGGCCTCGGGATGCCTTGAATGTAATATGCACAAAAAGCTATAGCCCACATTTTTTAATAGGCCAGAAGCTTAAGATCTGTGAGTCTTAAGACAAGGGGGTGATCCAATTACATATGGAATTGTAGAAAAGTAGAAAATACCTCCAATTGTGTCTATAAATGCCAACAAAAATCACTGGCCCCAAACCCACACGGGAAGCTGAGCACTTACCCTGAAGAGGGTCAGAGGCTTCTTAAAGCAGTTTCAGACCAGGCTGCATTGGGAGAGCCCTTTAGGCTACAGCTTTACAAATAGGCAATGAGGCCAGAAAATCAAGCTCTCCCCCCTTACACACCTGTGGGGAGAACATGAGAGCCCTTTACCCCAGTACCCAGGGGCACACAAAAGTCAGAGAAACAAAAAGCCTAGCAGCCCTCCTTACAACTTGTACTCAGCTAGGACTAGAGAGCAAGGCTTGCCGGGCTAGTAAGGAAGGAGATTTCTTAAGAGGCCGGTGTCCCCCTTTAAATCTGCCCTCTAACACAGGAGAGCAAACCAAGGAACCAGCTAGCTACATCACCACCTGTTGCTGGGCCCACCCACCAATCCACTGCCCTCGAAACTCACATCCCACCCCCACGCAGCCCACTTCTCACTTGATCTTCCTGAACTCATCACAGTCACAGAGGATCAAATTCATATGCTTGTCAAAAGCCTTGAAGGTGCCAATGAAGATGCGGCCGTCTTGCAGGATGCACCTCATCCTGTAGTCGATGTGCTGCAGCATCTTGCTGCTCTTGCCCACAGTCTGCAAGGAGAAATCAGCAGGATGAGTGCAGCTCTTTCTGGACCTCTGTATCCCTGGTCCTTCCTAAAGACCAGCTGTGGCCTCCTTCTCCACATGGCTATCTATCTTTCTCAGTAGGGTCTCAGCTCTGTCTTCTGGCCACAGCCCTCCCCCAGGAAATCCCCCCCACTGCCCTGCGTTCAGCCCTGACCTCTGCGCACAACTGTTATTCCCCTTCCCTTAAAGTTGTCTTTTTCACATTACAACTGCCTGTGTCTGTGTTGTCAAGTTTCAGCGGTGAGGGTGTAGTGTCTCCAAACTAATCCAATCCCCCCCATACCAGATAAGCCACCTGCCACTGTGCAGATTATAGGTGACACCGACAGCCTATTTAAAAGACCAAGTGAAAGAGGAGCTGGAATGACTGGCACTAAGAGCCAGTCAACGAGAATTTGTCAACAGAAAGGAGGTGATCAGCTTGGAGCCAAGGAGAATAGAATCCCTACATCATAAATGTTAACGTGCCTCCAAGACTACCTTTGGGAAAGAAACTTTCTGGTGATCAGGGTGCTCATCAGTTTGAACACGAAATGGTCTTTAAGAACATACATAACTTGCTATACTTATTTATCAATCCAACAACCTTTTCTGCTTTGTAGCCTGGCTTCCAATGTAGCTTTGCTAAAAGGGAGACTAAATAGATCTCACAATGCAAATTGTCAGGTGCCTTTGGCAGTTATATCTCTCTAGAAATAAACAACCTGGCATTTGATTTGTCTATCAGCCTCCCGTCGGTGTGACTGGTGTGGGCCAAGCATAACTCATCCAAGCGCCTTCTCTGTGCCAGGCACTGTGCTTGCTGTTATCTCTGTGAGCTTGGACAAGAACGGGTTTTTGAACCTACCAATGTGTGGATCAGAACCTGACTGACACCCTGGAGACGCAGGTTATGTGGTCCACTCTCCCTCAAATGACCATGTTAACAGGCTTGTAATCACACAGCTTCTAGCCACACAGATGTGAACCGTTATGGCAACATTTACCGGTCCATCCGACTTGTAATAGCTAAGTCTTCCAGCGTGCTCCCTGTGTAACAGGCACCGTGACAAGCACTACAGAACGCATTTAATTCTAGAAATCAGGCTAATTATTATTCCTATTTTACCGATGTAGCCACTGAAGCCAGGAGAGGTTAATAGCTTGCCCTGTCTCACAGCCAGGAAGCTGGGCTGGAACCTGGACAGACTGAATCCAGTGCCTACTCTTCCAACCAATCCCACAAACAATTCCCTGCTTTCAGTTCACCCAACCCGTACCAACTACAGAACAGAGTGCTCTTTCTAAACACAACTAAGTTCAAGTCATTTTGCTGGCTAAATCCTTCAGTAGCATGCCTCATCACCAACAGGGCTAGGTATTATGTAAAGCCTTTAAAAACCAGGTTCCTGCCAATTCCTCCCCATGTCTCCTTTCCACCCCTTCCTCCCTTCCCCCTCCGGGAACTTTCAACAGTGCCACCCTTCAGGCTTTGCTCCTGCAGTCCTTCCCATCTATAATACTCCCTTCCATCTTCGCTGGGAAGACACCTCTAACAATCTTTTAGGACTCTGCTCAGGAATCATCTACTCCACAAAGCGTTCTCGCCCCGCCCCTCCCTCGCCGTTACTTTTACGTAATGCTTAATTACCACTCTGGATTATGGTATCTGTGTCCCCCAACCGAAAGCGAACTGGGTGAAGGAAGGAAGCATTTCATTACGTAGCCCCAGTGTCTGAAAAGTCAGACATACTCAAACACACAGCCATGCTCAACGGAGTTGAACACTTCCTCCAAACATTCTCCTTCACCCTCCCATTCCCTCCTCCCACCTACTGGACCCAAGCACGCTCCCTGGTTTCCACAAGTCCTCCAACCTCTTTCCGCCAACTCCTCCTCAGACCCTCACCCCGTTCCACAAGCACCCTAATGCCTGCTCCGAACCCCCAGGCACGCATTTATTCTGCAAAAGTTTACTTAACGCCTGTAGGATCCCCAAGCACTGTAGCGACGGCGGCGTGGAGAGCCGCGGTTCTAACCTCGCCACCACCGAGCGAGCCCTGCCCCCGTCCCCCGGTTCCAGACTTCCCCTCCCCCACCGAATGGCCAAGGTCCGGGTCTCCCCTGCCCAGACGGGGCGGCCGCGGCCCGGGCCTTCACCGCCATGAGCGGCCAACCCACGGCTTCCCCCCATTAGTCGCGGTCCGCACTCCACGACAGACTCGGAAGTTCCCGCGCCGCCAGCCTGTGCCTCCTCACCATGGTGGCGGTTCTGATGGCTCCGATTCCCGCCGGATTCCCTTCAGCAGAGGCCTAGACGCCCGCCAGTAGTCCGCTTCCCGCCGCTGCTACCGGAAGTGCGGCCGCGGATAAAATGGGGTCGGGTAAAAGGTACTTCCGGCCCGGCCGCAGCTCTTAAGTTCCGGCCAAAACGCGGAGCTGTGAGCGTAGAGACCACGGGGGCTTGGGGCGGGGCTAACATCAAACTGAACTTTCCGGAGATGTTTGGTCACCTTCCTAGTTTCAGCTCGTTCCCGAGCTGCTCCTCCACGCCTCCCTTCGCGCCCCGGCCATTACCTCTAGGTCATCACCTCCCACCACTCTCCGTCGGCTCTCTTGCAGCCACTGTCCTAGCTTTTCCGCGAACTAGCTTGCCGTGCTCCTGCCTTAGCACCTTTGCATTTGCTGTTGCCCCTCCTGGGATGCTAATCGTCCGGCTGTGTGCACGACTCATGCCCTCACTTCCTTCGAGACTTAAGCTCAAACATTTTCCCACCGAGGACTACGCTGGCCATCCCGATTAAAACTGCAACCTTCCCACCCATCCCTGCTTTAATCTTTCTCCTTAACATCGATCCCTAATATACTATATGTTTCTGTTATTTTATTATTCCTCCCCATTAGAATGGAAATTCTGAGGGTATAAATTTTCCTTTGTGTATTTTTCGTTACTGCAATGCCTAGAATACTGCTTAACACAAAACAAGGGTTCAAAACATATTTGAATGAATGAATGAGTCAATCAACCAATCCCAACTAGTCCTCGGACTTGTGAATACTACGTAAATGCTCAGGAATTTCAAATTTATTCCTCTAATCCCGAGCTCTTCGTTTAACTTGTGGCCTTTTATCTCCAGCTGCCTGCTTGACCTGGAAGTCTAATAGGTATACTAAATTTAACATGATGAAAATTGGATTCTTGTTGTAGTCACTCTTCTTCCCAAACCCACTTCTTACCAGTGTTCCCCATCTCAGGAGTTTCTCTAGTTAAAAAACAAAAAAGCAAAATGACAAACTTGGAAGCATCCTTGAGTCCTCTCTTCCTCTCCCATCTCATAATTTATCCATCAGCAAATTGTGAGCACCTCACCTACAAAGTGTCTTGAATCTGACTGTTGTCACCTGCTCCACTGCTACCAACCTCCTAGCCACCATCAGCTTGTCAGTTTCCACAAACAAGAAAAAGGAGGTGGGGCGCCTGGGTGGCTCAGTCGTTAAGCGTCTGCCTTTGGCTAGGGTCGTGATCCTAGGGTCCTGGGATGTAGCCCCGGATCAGGCTCCCTGCTCAGCGGGAAGCCTGCTTCTGCCTCTACCCCTCCCCTCTGCTTGTGTTCCCTCTCTTGCTGTGTCTCTCTCTGTCAAATAAATAAATAAAACCTTTAAGAAAAAGAAAAGAAAAGGGAGGTCATGAATTCATCTAGCCTGTGTTTGGTAAAGTGTTCCTAAGGTTCGGTCTAGATCAGGACCTGGCAAACTTTTCCTGTTAAGGGTCAGATCAGATAGTACTTTAGGGTTTGTGGGCCACATGGTCTCTGTTGCAATGACTCAATTGAACCATGATAGGATGAAAGCAGCTAGAGACAACGTCACAAATATATGGCTGTCACAATAAAACTTTACAAATACGATTCTTCTTTTGGTTCTTTTTCAACCATTTAAAATATAAAAATCATTCTTACTTCACAGGCCTTACCAAAACAGGTGGCAGGCCAAATTTGGCCTTCAGGCCTGTAGTTTGCCATCCCAGGGTCCAAACCATTGTATTTCTGTGTCTGGGTTCAGGGCCATAGCCCCAGCTAGTATTAATAATAACTTTGACTTGCACTGTTTCTTTGGCTTATCACTGGATTCACTGAATAAATGCAAGTACAAAGTTTATGTCTTTGCCCTTGTACAAAAGCTATACACATGCACATTCACATCTGTATCAATCTGGGCCCAAAGAGGAGGCAGAAACCACACAGTAATTTCAATGGGAAACTTAGCATGAAGAATTAATATGCAGTGGTAGGAGAGTAACTGTAAATATTGAGAGAAAACCCAGAGCTGGGGGAGAGTACTCAGAAGGATAAACGTGGAAGGAGAGCTGCCTCCTCAAGGCTGGGGTTCAACCCTCACGGGAGAAGATGTGGTTCCAGTCCACACGATGATGGAGAAGTTGCAGGGGGAGGCCTTTGCACGGGCCAGAGCCGGTCTCTGGTCATCAGGCAAGCCAAAGCTGGGAGGCAGGTTCACAGAGGGAGCTAGATGTGCACAGGGAGCCAGGGTGATGTTGACACATAGTGTCTGCATCTGAAGGGCTGCAGCAAACAGACTCTGGGGCACAGTTAGTAGAGACTGATGAGCTGGTGAGCAGAGGCCAAGGTACTGCCATAGGTGCTGTTGGAAATGGAGGGTGGAGCGCAGCAAGCACCTAGTACTCTGTGCACAGCTTGAGCTAGGGCAGCTAGGGGTGGCTCTTGGGGCCCCAGTGGCCCATATATGCAGAACTAAGGAGAGAGTCTGGAGAGCAGCAACCAGCAACCAGCTGCATAGGATGAAGGTCAAGTGATCTGCCTGCCAGCCAGCCAGCCCAGTGGGGCCCTAGGGTGTGTGTCCATAGGGCTGAATGGAGGGTACAGGGGAAGCGACCTGGGCTGGGACACAGACCTGTGCTATTTGGGCTCCCGATTAAGTCACCACTGCCTGAGTGGATAGCCAGAGAAAACATGGTGGCCAATCAATTGGAGAAAGCTGTGTCCTGCAGGTACTTAGCATGGGAGGAAACTGCACTGGCCAAGGAGCTTTCTAGTTCCCAGAGGAAGCGGGAAGTTGGAAAAAGAACTGATGAGCAGCAGTGGCAAGGGTTTTATGAAGTCAGCTCTGCCTCGGAGCCTGGTCAGCAGGGTAAGCTGGGACTGCCCTGGTGATCTACATCAGCAGGGCAAAGCCTGTCCCTGTGTATAACCTGACTTTGCAAGATCTTCCGATCCTCAGCTGTTGCCCCAACATTCAGAGAGGGGATGCTTTTATCCTTTAGAACACTGGTGGATGGAACTCTAGGAATCTGGTTTGTTTTTTTCTTTTTAGGATTCTAGAATGTCATATTGCAACTTGTGCCAAACTTCTCTTTAAGAGTAAGTGCATATTTGGCTATTCTCCAAAACAAGTTCTAGACTAAAATTAATGAATAGGGTACAGGGCTAGACAAAAATCATCTTTATATAAGGAGAGCATGGATTTTTATCCTTTATACATATCATGCATATTAGGAGAAAATAAAAACAGCATAGCATGGTATTCTATTACATTTCCATTAGGAAAAAGATTATGCTAGGAATCTCATTGCTGACGAACAAGGGCAGGTGTACGGCTAGGTTGTCTTGGACCACTGAATAGAGGGATGATAGAGGGGGTGACTTAGCAGGACTGGACCCAAGGAATGGAGGGCTGAAGGGACATGGTATTAGAGCCATGTTTAGGGGTCTTTAGACCTATGAACTGACATGGGGAATAGCTAAGAAGCCCAAAACAGTGATTTCTGGCTGGAGAACAGTTTGGGCGTGGTTAAAGGACCTGATCCTGGAATCTGGAAGGCCGCAGAGGGAGTGTGGCTAAAGGGTCCCTGGAACCAGAGGACGTGAACAGACCACCAAGGAAGAGCAGTGTTTCCAGAGGGTAGAGAGGGATTCAGCAGAGACCTGAAGAGAGACTGGAAAGAAGGAAGAAAACCCTGGGAAAGCTTTCCCAGAAGCCAAAGGGAGATCAGTTAGGAGAGGCGGCAGCCCTACGGTGCCCG
This sequence comes from Callorhinus ursinus, assembly GCF_003265705.2. Lineage (NCBI taxonomy): Eukaryota > Metazoa > Chordata > Mammalia > Carnivora > Otariidae > Callorhinus > Callorhinus ursinus. The sequence goes on from NW_027397091.1 coordinate 577,805, forward strand.
GGGACCTGGGAAGGCCCTCTCTTCAGCTGGCACGTCTCCAGAACCTAGGTCATCCTCCCCCCCGCAGAGGCTCTGATTCCCCTATAAATCTATTAGATTGATTTGGGACTTCTTATTTCTCGAGGGTTGAATTCATATAGGAAATCCAGGTTGTGGATTGGATTTGAGTTCCTTTCCAGACAGGTGAGAGACTAAGGTACGGAGCCTGCGCTTCTCAGAAAAGATTTTACGAGCACAAAAGGACAAGAGAAACTGGGAAAGAATCGGAGTATGAAAATGAAACAACTAGACCATTCCTGGATTACTTAAGTAAAGCCTTCTACATTTTTACTCCATCTGATTACAAAAAAGGGGAAAACTGGGTCTCTGTAGTTGAGAGGGCCATCTTCCCACTCCTCACGCCTTCTGAAGGCCCCTCAGGGGTGAATGAGGTAGTGGTCTGTGGCAACAAGTCTCTGTCCCCTGGAGTCTGTCAAGAAGACAGCAGGAGACTGGGGCACCTGGGTGGCTCAGCTGGTTGAGCGTCTGCCTTCGGCTCAGGTCATGATCCCGGGGTCCTGGGATCGAGCCCCGCATCGGGATCCCTGCTCCGCAGGGAGCCTGCTTCTCCCTCTCCCACTCCCCCTGCTTGTGTTCCCTCTCTCGCTGTGTCTCTCTCTCTGTCAAATAAATAAATAAAATCTTAAAAAAAAAAAGAAGAAGAAGAAGAAGACAGCAGGAGAAAGCTACAGCCATGAGCCCTCCTTGAGTGTGTCCTCCGGTGCAAGATGAGGCTTCACATCCTGCTAAAGCCTCCCTTCCTGCCCTTGGAAAGCTTCTCCCAAAAAAGCTGTTTCCTGATGGATACTGAGACACATTTTTCCTAAGCCCTGACCCATCCTCCCTGTACACGCAGAACTTCTGTTCTGTATACTCTGGGGTTTGTTGAGGGGCGTCTTATGGCCAAAACCCTGTCCACATCCCCTTGCACACCTAAGCTATCTCAGAATAGATTCACTGGAGACAATGAAATGGAGAGTTGAGTGGTCTATCGGGGAATGAGGGCAGGACCGGGCTGAGGAAGAAGCCCACCTGCAACATGTCCTCAACCAAGAAGTCATTCAGTCCAGTGGGGACGTCTGGATCTGGGATGACCCTTTGGAGTTGTCTGGCTGAGTCAAGCGTTGAGATTTTGTTCTCCCCAGATCAATCAGTCATTGATCAGGAGCCACCCGTTGGGAAGTGGCAGTTGCCCGTGGCTAAAACAAGTCATAGTGAGGAATGCCTCTGTGAAGCCACCAGTAGGAGTCATCTGGAGCAGCAGGGGTGCTGGCTCTGAAGAAGTTATGGGGGCAGAGTTCCCCAGGGTGTCCACATACGGATGGTCCTTATGGTGTGTGAAGAAGGCTGACTGAGCGCAAGAGTCTTGCCCACACTCCCAGCAAGCAGCCAGCCCTCCCTGAGGGCGCCACCTCGCACCTGCCTGCCTGCCTGTTCTGCTCACTGAGGTCCACCAGTACCCTCTGAACCCATGACACCTCTCCCAAGTCGGCCACCAGATGTTCGGGAAATGTGGATTGATTGTTAAAGCCCCACCCCCGGTCCCTGTCTCACACACAGCACTTCCCACCTAAGTGCATCCTTTTTGTGCAGTGAGGGCTGACTTACGGCTACGAAGTCGCCCACGTTCCGCACAGATGATGCTCCTCTCCTGAATGTGCCTCGAAGCCTGACGAGACCCAACACGTCTCTGAAGCGCTACTCACACTCCATGCATGGAGAGGGACTCCTCCCCATCTGGCTCTCTGGTGCAGGATGAGGTTTGACTGATTGCTCAAGTCTTGCCCCTTCTTACTGGATCCTCTGGTGTCCGATAAGATTTGCCTTACAGCGAAAGCCTCACCCACACTCCCTGAAAACAAAATACTTCTCCCCAGAGTGTGTCCTCTGGTGAACAACGAGGAGGGATTTCTGGCTGAAGGCGTGCCCACACTCACCACACAAGTCAGGCTTCTCCCCCGAGTGTGTCCTGTCGTGTATGCTGAGGCCTGACTTATTGCAAAAGCCTTGGCCACACTCCCCACAAATATAAGCCTTCTCGTCTGAGTGTGTCCTCTGGTGTTTTCTGAGGGCTCATTTATCACTAAAGGCTGGTCCACACTCCAGGCACACATAGGGTTTCTCCCCTGAGTGTGCCCTCTGGTGTCTGATGAAGTATGACTTCTCACTGAAGCCTCGCCCACACTCACTGCAGACATAAGGCTTCTCCGCGGAGTGAGTCCACTGATGTCTAATGAGGATTGACTTATTTCTCAAGCTCTGTCCACACTCTCTGCACAAATAAAGCTTCTCTCCTGAAAGTGTTCTCAGGAGTCTGTTGAGGTTGGACTTCTGGCTAAAGCCTCAGCCACACCCCTTGCACACATATGGCTTCTCCCGAGCGTGGGATCCGGTGTGTAATCCGATGATTAATAAGGATCAACGTCTGGCCGAAGCCTCAGCCACACTCACAACACACATAAGGCTTCCCCTCTGAGTGTGTCCAATGGTGTCTGATGAGAGTTGACCTCACTTTAAAGCCTCCCCTGCACTCCCTGCAAACATAGGGTTTCTCCTGTAAGTGGGTCGTCTGCTTTGCAACGGAGTCTGATTTCAGGCTACAATCTAGTTCATGTTCCGTACAGTTGACCGCTCACGATTTTGAGGCTTCTCTCACTCCCCTGTCTGTTTGCACAGGGTTTAGCCTTTGGGCTGAGGTGGGCTCTGTTTCCACCACCATGGTGCCTTCTCTAGTTCTTGCTGACTGTCCTCGGGGGAGGCTGGGGAATGCGCCCGAGGTCTCTGTCTCCCCTGTCCTTGCACAAAAGGGTTGAGAGCCACCTTCCCTCCGGTGACCTTGTGTGTTTCCACTCCAGCAGCTCTGAGCCGAATACTGCTGCTCCTGATGCCCGGGGCCGGAATCCCCTGGATGGAAGTGATTCTCTACACATAAGCCCAGGAAGATCTGAAGCACATGTTGGCTGAGGACTTGCTGACAGGAGAAGGCCAGAAGGCAGGAGGCACAGGGGTAGATTTCTGGCTTGGGTTCCACTGGAGAGAGAGAGTTTTCAGTTAGAGAAGTCCTACGTGGGGCCGCTGGGCAGCTCCACCTTGTCCTAGGACATCTGTAACTAACGATACGTGTACAACACAATTTGTTCTCACCAATAATTCCTTTACATTCATTTCTGCACATTCCATCTTCTGCTGTGATCCACAAAATCCATAACAAAATTATCTTCTACGTGGGACACAGGAACCTTTCAAGTAAGCGCTGTGTGCTATAAACTGCTTCAATCACCTTCGCCTTCCCCTTCTACTAAATGACCTAAGTCATCTACAGTCCCAGCGATACATACTGTCCACAACTCAGTTCTACTTGGACGTAACAGTCTCTGTGATCTATGTGGAAATCACCCTCATGTCTTTTCTTATTACAAAACGAGACGGATAGACATAAAAAGCCACTTGGTCTGGAGGGCTTCCAAATGTAGGAAACAGTATATGAATCAGTGGTTAAAGAGACTATATATGAAATAAAACTGATTGTCAGGTTTCCCATCTACATACAAATACTTGTTAGAAATGTCTAAGTGCTAGGTTCTCTGTCAAGCACTGTGGACACAGCAGTAGACAAGAAAAACACGGTCCATGATTTCAGGATTCCAGCACCTTATGTCCAAACCAATCCCATCACAAGGACATCAGACTTGGCTATGGGATTTGCTTTGGCCAATGATTACTGAAAAGCTAGTGCCACCTTCAAACAAGTTTTAAGAGGCACCATGTGGGCGCCTGCGTGGCTCAGTCAGTTAAGCATCTGACTTCAGCTCAGGTCATGATCTCAGAGTCCTGGGATTGATCCCTGCATCAGGCTCTGCACTCAGCAGGGAGTCTGCTTCTCCTTCTCCCTCTGCCCTTTGCCCCACTTGTGCTCTCTCTCAAACAAATAAATAAAATCTTAAGAAAAAAAAAGAAGCACCACATGATCCTATCATTGCTTTTTTCCCCTCTTCTTTAAGAACCCCATGACTCAGATGAGCCTGTTCCTTTTGTCTGAATTCCAGAAGCAAAAAAGCTGAGCCGCAGCTGAACTTAGACAACAAGCAGTGTAAGTGAGAAAGGAACATTTGCTATGACAAACCACCAAAGTTTGAGGTGATTTGTTATCAAAGAATTACCTAGTCTAAGCTAACTCAAAAACTCCCCGTAGGAAAGCTTTAAAGATTATTTCAGTGGAAATTGGCCCACTTATGTCTAACAGTACCCATGAAGAAGAGACATCATGAGTATGTGAAGAATGAAAGGGGAAAAAACTGATTTGGGAACAAAAACACTATGATCTCAATTTTTTTTTTTTAACTTGGTTGAATTTTGTTTTCTTTTTTTTATTTTTTATTGTTATGTTAATCACCATACATTACATCATTAGTTCTTGATGTAGTGTCCCATGATTCATTGTTTGTGCATAACACCCACACAGTGGGTGCAGTTTGTGCATTTGCTCCACGCAGAATGTGCCCTCTTTAATACCCATCACCAGGCTAACCCATCCCCCCACCCCCCTCCCCTCTAGAACCCTCAGTTTGTTTTTCAGAGTCCATCGCCTCTCATGGTTCGTCTCCCCCTCCGATTTACTCCCCTTCATTCTTCCCCTCCTGCTATCTTCTTCTTTTTCTTTTTTCTTAACATATGTTGCATTATTTGTTTCAGAAGTACAGATCTGTGATTCAACAGTCTTGCACAATTCACAGCGCTCACCATAGCACATACCCTCCCCAATGTCTATCACCCAGTCACCCCATCCCTCCCACCCCCCACCACTCCAGCAACACTCAGTTTGTTTCCTGAGATTAAGAATTCCTCACATCAGTGAGGTTATATGATACATGTCTTTCTCTGATTGACTTATTTCACTCAGCATAACACCCTCCAGTTCCATCCACGTCGTTGCAAATGGCAAGATCTCATTCCTTTTGACGGCTGCATAATATTCCATTGTGTATATATACCACATCTTCTTTATCCATTCATCTGTCGATGGACATCTCGGCTCTTTCCACAGTTTGGCTATTGTGGACACTGCTGCTATAAACATTGGGGTGCACGCACCCCTTCAGATCCCTACATTTGTATCTTTGTGGTAAATACCCAGTAGTGCAATTGCTGGATCGTATGGTAGCTCCATTTTCAACTGTTTGAGGAACCTCCATACTGTTTTCCAGAGTGGTCGCACCAGCTTGCATTCCCACCAACAGTGTAGGAGGGTTCCCCTTTCTCCGCATCCCTGCCAACATCTGTCGTTTCCTGACTTGTTAATTTTAGCCATTCCAACTGGTGTGAGGTGGTATCTCATTGAGGGTTTGATTTGGATTTCCCTGATGCCGAGCGATGTTGAGTACTTGTGTGTCTGTTGGCCATTTGGATGTCTTCTTTGGAAAAATGTCTGTTCATGTGTGATCTCAATTTTTGACAAGTCTGAGAATAAACTTAGGCCGTCTTAACCTAACAGAAATAGAACTTAATTTGTGCTGTGTAACCTAATAGAAATATAAAGATAAAGCAGAGGTGACAGAGAAAATGGGTTTGTCGTATGTGATGGACAAAATCATCAAAGTTCACAAACTGTTTCAGGGTGTGAATAGAGACACAGAAAAAAGAAAAGTATGTGACACTAGTCCTCTAGATCAGCCCAAGAAAAGAGAAAGAAATAAGAGAAAAGCCCAAAAGAGCCCATAAGAGGCTGGAGAACTGTAGAATATTATGTGTTGAGCAAAATAAAGGAATCAAGACTTTCAGTATTGAGAATAATCTAAACCAGGTCATTTTAACATTTTCCTCTGAACCCATTAAATGCATTAACACAGAGGAAGAGAATAATAGGACAAGGGGAAACTAAAAATAAAAACACTGGGCGCCTGGATGGCTCAGTTGGTTGGGTGGCTGCCTTCAGCTCAGGTCATGATCCCGGAGTCCCGGGATCGAGTCCCGCGTCGGGCTCCCTGCTCGGCGAGGGGCCTGCTTCTCCCTCTGACCCTCCCCACTCTCATGTACTCTCTCTCTCTCTCATTCTCATTCTCTCTCAAAATAAATAAATAAAAATCTTTAAAAAAATAAAATAAAATAATAAAAATAAAAACACAATCTAGTTAGGCTGCCTAGCTAAGGCCAAATCAAAACACACAGAACGACACTGAAATGGACGAACCCGTCCTTAGTTAGATGGAACTCAAAATAGATGGAATCAGATCAAAACACATGGGACAAGATGGAAATGGAACAAAGAAAATGTGATTAATTCAAATCAGGGAAATAGCTATGCCATTTGAAGGAAACTGCTGAAGAAACTTCTGCCTGAAACTAGTTTGTGTCTCCAAAAATGTGACCCTTCTCTACATACTTTATCTAGAAATTTACGGCACTCTCTAATACTGTAGCCACTAGTCACACAGGTTTACTTGAAAGGTGGCTGGCTAGTCTGAATGAAGATGTGCTCTTGGGGCGCCTGGGTGGCTCAGTCATTAAGCGTCTGCCTTCGGCTCAGGTCATGATCCCAGGGTCCTGGGATCGAGCCCCGCATCGGGCTCCCTGCTCAGCGGGAAGCCTGCCTTTCCCTCTCCCACTCCCCCTGCTTGTGTTCCTTCTCTCACTGTGTCTCTCTCTGTCAAATAAATAGATGAAATAGTTAAAAGAAAAAAAAAAGTTGTGCTCTCATTGCACATTGAGATCAGTGTTTTTCTTCCAAAATCAGCCTTTTTTCCTCTCATTCTTCACATATTCAGTGTAAAATACACACCAGATTTTCAAGACTCAGTACCAAAAAAATCTAATTAACTTTTCTATATTGATTACATGTTGAAACGATAAGATTTTTTACACACTGGGCTAAAGAAAACGTTATTAAAATTAATTTCATCCGTTTATTTTTACTTTGTAGAATGCGGTTACTAGGAAATTTAAAATTCCCCACCTGGATCATAGGATATTTCTACTGGACAGCACTGATCTAGAACAAGGGGGCCCTCTGTTTCTGTATAGTCCACAACTTCAGAATGGTTTTTGAATTTTTAAATAGTTGGAAAAAAGTCAAAAGAATAACGATGTTTTGTGATACATAAAAGGTATGTGGAATTCAGGGACACCTGGGTGGCTCAGTCAGTTAAGTGTCTGCCTTAGACTCAGGTCATGATCCCAGGGTCCTGGGATCGAGCCCCGCATTGGGTTCCCTGTTCAGCGGAGAGCCTGCTTCTCCCTCTCCCACTCCCCCTGCTTGTGTTCCCTCTCTCGCTGTGTCTCTCTCTGTCAGATAAATAAATAAAATCTTAAAAAAAAATGCTTCTTACCCAGAAAACTGTTTATGCTTTGCAATGTCTGCCCATACGCGGTGGTGCACGATGAGGGCTTACACGCCCGATCTCGAGACTAGTGGCAGCAGGTCAAAGTGCAAAAGGGGGAAATGATGTGATCCACATACTTAAATACTCCGTAAACTAAGTGTCCACAATTTAGATCTTTGTAAAAAGAAATTCAGTAGGTATTTAACTTGAAAATACTAGAGACACACCTGACAAGAATGTTTTTCACACCGAATGTTCCTGACACAGGGCCTGACAGCGACAGTAACGTTTGAGGGCCACACACAGCATGTTACCACTTACCACAGATATTACAGACGGAAGCAGGTGTAAGAGGAATGAGGGGTATGCAATGTGCACCTCTCCTGAAACTGAGAACAGTAGAAAGACTCCACAATTTTTTAAAAATATTTTTTATTTATTTGAGAGAGAATGAGCTAGAGAGAGAGGGCATGAGACAGGGGAGGGTCAGAGGGAGAAGCAGGCTCCCCGCCGAGCAGGGAGCCCGACATGGGACTCGATCCAGGGACTCCAGGATCATGACCTGAGCCGAAGGCAGTCGCCTAACCAACTGAGCCACCCAGGCACCCAAGACTCCACAATTTTAATTCTCCATAAAGTTACTTCCTTTTTTTTTTTTTTTAAGATTTTGCATTTGCAACGACATGGATGAAGCTAGAGGGTATTATGCTGAGCGAAATAAGTCAGTCAGAGAAAGACAAGTATCATATGATCTCACTGATATGTGGAATTTAAGAAACAAAAGGGAAGAACATAGGGGAAGGGGGGAAGGAGAGAGGGAAACAAACCATAATAAACTCTTAACTATATGGGGCGCCTGGGTGGCTGTCGGTTAAGCAGACGTCTGCCTTTGGCTCAGGTCATGATCTTGGGGTCCTGGGATCAAGCCTCGTGGCAGGCTCCCTGCTCCTCGGGAAGTCCACTTCTCCCTCTCCCTCTGTGCCTCCCCCCACCTGCACTCTCTCACTCATGATCTCTTTCATTTTTTTTTAAACAACCAGTGGTTGTTTTTTTTAAAGATTTTTTATTTATTTATTTGACAGAGAGAGACACAGCAAGAGAGGGAACACAAGCAGGGGGAGTGGGAGAGGGAGAGGCAGGCTTCCCGCGGAGCAGGGAGCTTCATGCGGGGCTCGATCCCAGGACCCTGGGATCATGACCCGAGCCGAAGGCAGATGCTTAACGACTGAGCCATCCAGGTGCCCCTCATGCTCTCTTTCAAATAAATAAATAAACAAAATCTTTAAAAGAAAAAAAGAGAGATGCTTAACTATAGAGAACAAACTAAGGGCTGCTGGAGGTGAGGTGGATGGGGAGGTGAGGTAACTGGGTAAATGGGCATTAAGGAGGGCACTTGTGTTTTTTTTTAATTTTTTATTGTTATGTTAATCACCATACATTACATCATTAGTTTTTAATGTTGTGTTCCATGATTCATTGTTTGTGCATAACACCCAGTGCTCCACGCAGAATGTGCCCTCTTTAATACCCATCACCAGGCTAACCCATCCCCCACCCCCTCCCCTCCAGAACCCTCAGTTTGTTTTTCAGAGTCCATCGTCTCTCATGGTTCGTCTCCCCCTCTGACTTCCTCCTCTTCATTCTTCCTCTCCTGTTATCTTCTTCTTTTTCTTTTTTCTTAAAATATGTTGCGTTATTTGTTTCAGAAGGACAGATCTGTGATTCAACAGTCTTGCACAATTCACAGCGCTCACCGTAGCACATCCCCTCCCCAATGTCTATCACCCAGCCACCCCATCCCTCCCACCCCCCACCACTCCAGCAACCCTCAGTTTGTTTCCTGAGATTAAGAATTCCTCATATCAGTGCGGTCATATGATACATGTCTTTCTCTGATTGACTTATTTCACTCAGCGTAACGCCCTCCAGTTCCATCCACGTCATTGCAAATGGCAAGGTTAAGGAGGGCACTTGTGATGAGCCCTGGGTGTTATATGTGACTGATGAGTCACTGAATTCTACTTCTGAAAGCAATATTGCACTGTATGTTAACTAACTAGAACTGAAATAAAAACCTAACAAAAAAAATTCAGTGATAAAAAGGTAACAAGATGTCCAGTGCACAGTATCCTTAGCTAGGGCAGATACGGAGTAAAACTCAATAGTACACTTAAAATTTTTAATAATCTGTTTTTCAAAAATACCACTTATGTTCAAGAGTTTCCTGGACTCTTCATATTAATCTCGGGTATATTTTTCAACAAAGAAAACCCAACACACAGATGACCAAGACAGTGCCGGACACAGACATGAGCAACTGCCTTTCCCCTTTTCAAGAAAGAGAATATCCGCTTATTTTCTGGGACACAAGCCAGCATTTCAGGGAAAAGAAAAAAAAAGTAAAAGTAAGCCAGCTCACCAGCATTCGGGGCTGGTCCTCCGTTCTTTGGAGCCAGTCAATAGGGCGAGAAGGCAAACCTGGGGGAAGAAGCAGCAGCTCTGAGGGGCCGGGCCACCCAGGCTGCTCCCCGAGCACCTCCTCTAGGCCTGTCGGGGAGGAAGGGGCTCCTGGGCACAGCCGTGCTCACTGAACCCAAGCCCTGCCCCCAGCCCCAGTGCCTCTCTAGACCCAGACCAACTCTCACCTTCTGCTGGGTGAACTTGAGTCCGGTCCTTCCTGGTCTCCGTGTCTTGCCCATCCTCCCTCCAGAGGCAAAACCTGCCCCCGGCCCTGCTCTCGGCGGGCGGAAGGATCAGGCAATGTTATGGCCCCAGAGTCAGCCCGGTGTCTGCGGTGACATTCTGCTAGAGGGCCAGGTGTAAGTTACTTCCCCTCAAGATCAACTTCTGCCGCACTGGGGGGACTCCTTGGAGCCTTACTTGTGAAAGCCCATCTTGCTTCCGTGAAGCCAGGACATGGGCGATGGAGAAGCTGTTCATTGCCAGGAGCTTTGCTGTGGGCCCTGAGCCCATGCCTCCTCCGCAGGGGCCCTGTCCTCTCATACCTCCTCGTTCAACATGGCGTCTCGAGCTCCAGGGCCTCCTTGGATTTCTTTCCGTCACCCTTTCCAGCCTGTATACCCTCAAGTCTGTCCCCTGCCACTCTTCCTTATCTGTCGAAATGTACAATTACTTCCCACCCTCACCCTCAGATTCAAACTCCATGTGTGGTATGGTGAAGCCTGAGTCACAGTGAAGACATGGCGTAACGCCTGTGGAGAAAGAGGCTCAGAATGTCTCCTTCCAGACCAATCTGGGCATGCAGAACTCAGCTCCTGACTCCCCTGGCCCGAGGTTCCACCTGTGTTCTATCCCGTGTCCCTGTACTCTGGAGGACTTGGGGTCTCAACGGAGTCCTTCTTCCTTTAGGTCAGTCTCCAGGCTTCACGAGGACTCTGTGAAGGTAACCCCCACCTTCCTACCCACATGGCCTTATCAGAACTGTGCACTGGTGTCTCCAGATGAACCCAAGTGAGAGTCTTCCACCCACGTGGCCCCAAACGAGGCAGGTGATGTTGGAGCTGAACCACCTTCAGAAGCACCTCAGACACCCTGTCCAGGATCTCAGCCCCAAGGACTGCAGTCATACTGTTGCCAGATACCCTTTGGAGGCTGACTAGGTTCATCCCCTAATTCCACAGGCAGAGATGGTCACTCTCTCAGATAGATCCAACCTGGGCATCTCACCTTACTCATACTATGTTGCAATTTTTCTCTTTATTTGTCTATCTTTACCAGATTAAGAGCTTCTGGTAAGAAGAAACACATCTCAGTCATTTTGCTAATCCTAATGAGTAGGCCTTTGTGGTAGATTTTACCATTGTTCCCAATTATTTATTTCTCTATAAAAAGACTATACTTCCCGGCCGCTGATATCAGGCTTGGTCTTGTGATTTGCCTTGGGTGATGGTATGTGACTGAAAGGGACAGTGCTACTTCTAAGCACTACATGATTCCACCAGCTACCTTGTTCTGAGAGAAGCATGTCCCCAAGAGGGGTGTTGGTCAACTGTGCAAGGTCACAGTGCAGAACTCCAAAGCAACCTACAAAGGAGGAGTAATAAGACTGGGGTTAAAGTTAGATTGCTGTGTGGGCCACCGAGATCCGGGGGGGTCATGTGTTCCTGCAGGACAACTTGGCCTAAGCTAATAAATCTCTATAAATCTCCGCTCCTAGGAATACTAACATCTATAAAACGAGTACTGTCCAGAGTTTATGAATCTTCTTCACAACACAGCCAAGGGGAAGACACTGCTATTCTTTCCATCCCACAGAGAAGGAAACTAAGGCACTAAGAGGTCGGTTGATGTGTCCTTAAGATTGTAGCTATGAAGTATTAGAGCCAAGCCTGAATCCAGAATTCTCGTTTCAAAGCCCATCCCCTTCACCATTGTCTACAATAATGCCCAGCAAACAAAGGACTAAATGAAAACGCCAAGAGTAAGCAGATGTCCACAGGGTTCAGAGTTCACCCTGAAGAAGACAGGACCCTCACGGTGAAGGGGAGGGGAGGTCTGTATCAGTCAGGATGGGTCGAGGTCTTCTGTAATGATGAATACTCCCTCCACAATCTCCGTAACTTAAAGTAACAAAAGTTTCTTTCTCACTCCGGCTCCCCGTCCACCATGTGCCATCTGTAACTGTGCTCAAAGCCGTCTTGGGACGCCTGGGTGGCTCAGTCGTTAAGCGTCTGCCTTCGGCTCGGGTCATGGTCCCGGGGTCCTGGGATCGAGTCCTGCGTCGGGCTCCTTGCTCGATGAGGAGCCTGCTTCTCCCTCTCCCTCTACTGCTCCCCCTGCTTGTGCGCTCTCTCTCTCTCTCTCTGACAAGTACATAAATAAAAATCTTAAAAAAAAAAGCCGTCTTCACTCTGGGACCAAGGCTGTTCCTGCAGCCTCTGTTTGGAACATGGTCAGTAGGAGTGATAGAGGCAAATGAAAGATGGAGAATCATACTTACAAATTTGACCCGAAGCGATACCTTGGACCACAGCTCATTAGCAAATCAAGTCCCGTGGTCACTTCTGGGTTCAATAGGGTAGGGGCATATACCTACAGGGAGTGGCCACACAGGAGGGATGCTAGGAGAGCCAATGACCAAATGACACTACTACAAGGTCAAAAGGCCATAAACTGACTCTCCCCTAGCCCCGGTCCGGCTGTCGACTGGGACTTCAGTGTGTTAGGATCTGGGGCCGGGCCCCGGCCATAAAACTAAAGGACACGTGCCGGTCCCTACACCTGCCGCACCATTAAGAACAAGCAGCAATACTGACTAAGAAAAACCTAACTCAGCTTAGAAAGACCAGGACTCTATCATGGGGGATCTAAAGCAATGAAGACAATGCTGCTCTTCAGAGCCTAAGGTGAAGTCTGAGCATCCAGCCAAGAAGCAACACTGTAGGCAAAGGGGACAGTGGGATCAAGTGAGAGAGGGAGGGAGCGGGGAGAAGGAGAGACAGAAAAGACCAGAAGAAATGGGTGATTTCCTAGAAGAATAGAAATAGCCTAAAATCAAGTAAAAAAAAAAAAAAAAGGAAAAATTGTTAACCAAAAAAGAAAACGAAAAGACAAAGACCTCTCCCAAAGGCCTTGGTCCCAGACAATTAAACTGGGCAATTCTAGTAAAACTTTGAGGAACAGGTCACTCTGTAATAAAGATTAAGAGCCCCAAAGCATTAAAACATGTTTCCTAACTCATTCATCAAGGACACCAAAAGTAAGCAAGGGCACTACAGGAAAAAAAAAACAGAGATCAATTCTACTTATAAAACTATAAATCTTAACCCGGGTGGCTCAGTCACTGAGCGTCTGCCTTCGGCTCAGGTCATGATCCCAGGGTCCTGGGATCGAGCCCCGCATCGGGCTCCCTGCTCAGCGGGAAGCCTGTTTCTCCCTCTCCCACTCCCCCTGCTTGTGTTCCCTCTCTCGCTGTCTCTCTCTCCCTCTCTCTGTCAAATAAATAAACAAGATCTTAAAAAAAAAAAAAAAACTAGGTGCAAAAATCCTAAATAAACATCAGCAATCTGAATCCAGCTGTACCTTAAAGAAATAATAATACATCATTACCAAGCAGACTTTATCCCAGGAATGGACAAGACAGTTTAACATCAGAAAACCTACTGTGTGTGTGTGTGTAGACATGTGTGCCGAAATATCTGTATAAACCTTTGGTAAAATATTTCTACCTGAGAATCTCCTTATTCACATGTGACCCAACTGTTAACATTTTGCTGGACTGGCTTCATCACATCTATCCATCCACAAAGGTGGGTACACGGACACTCGGTGTAGCAAACCTTTCAACTTCTCTGCATGCATGTAAAATGTCATAAGAAAATGTTGGGGAAAAGATAGGATCCAAAAAGACTTAAATATTTACAATATATATAAATGACTGTAAAAAACCAACTTCAATCTGCCTATTGCTATTTCCCAGAGAAATCAATTTAATTATTTTCACTATCTTATTTTCCCAACAGTAAATAAATCTCTCTTACTCCATTATAAGAGACCTCAGGAATGAGAATTTATCTATGGCTATAAAGACAGTATAACATGAAATCTGCAGAAAACAAACATTTGTAGGCACAACTTGTGTCACAAAAACCTACACCTCAACACTATCACACGGACAGGATCCTCGGATCCTCGGGCAGTGCCATTTGATTGTTAACAGGTGTCTCAGAGATGGCAAATGATACAATTTATATACTGTGCATCCAGATTCATTTCACTGTCCTTTTCTGTTTGCCAAGTCCACTGTAACAAATCTATTTCCTTATAAAAATACAAACATTTGGGGGCACCTGAGCAGCTCAGCCAGTTCAGCGTCTAACTCTGTTTCGTTCGGCGTCTAACTCTGTTTCAGCGTCTAACTCTGTTTCAGCTCAGGTCATGATCTCAGGCTCCTAGGATCCAGCCGCGTTGTGGGGCTCCCTGCTCAGCGGGGAGCCTGCTTCTCCCTCTCCCTCTGCCCCTCCCCCTGCTGGTGCTCTCTCACACTCTCAAATAAATAAAATCTTTAAAATAAATAAATAAATAAAAGACACTTTTAAAAAATCATAATTAGGTCGGGTTTTTTGTTTTGTTTTGTTTTTAAGATAAAAAAGCTAAACCATAAGGTTTAGAGGTGCATACTTAGGTGTCTGACCTTAGTGAAACTCAGGAAAAGCTTACTTTTGGAAGGAAGGGACAAAGTTGTGACTGGAATGAAACAAATGGGAGGAACATCTGGGGAGACCAACAAAGTTCACCTTTTTGCCCTGGGTGTTCACTTTCTTCTCATTCTATACTCTTTTGTGTGGCTTTGTTTCCTGTGTTGCATTTTATTTTATTTACTTATTTTTTAAAGCTTTTATTTATTTATTTGAGAGAGAGAGAATGAGAGAGGGAGAGAGAAAGAGAGCACATGAGAGGGGGGAGGGTCAGAGGGAGAAGCAGACTCCCTGCTGAGCAGGGAGCCCGATGCGGGACTCAATCCCGATGGGGGACTGGATCCCCATGCAGGACTGGATCCCCATGCGGGACTCGATCCCGGGACTCCAGGATCATGACCTGAGCCGAAATCGGTCACTTAACCAACTGAGCCACCCAGGCACCCCCCTGTGTTGCATTTTATAATAAAAAAGAAAACATATAATGGCACAAAAAATAAACCTGTGGTGTTAGGGCAGTAACAGACAGTAAATGGAACAGAACAGAGAGTCCATGTGTATTTGGGGGTTAATGTTTGGTGAACACAGTATCTCACACAGCCAAGAAAGGACAGCCTCTTCCCAGAGTTGAGACAAGCTGCTATCTGATTGGAAGTTAGATTCCTAGGTCACACCTTACATAAAAATAAATTCCAAGTATTGTAAGAGCTAAAGATCAGAAACAAAAAATATAAACATTTAGAAACATATAGGAGAATATACGGAGGACCTTGGGGAAAGACCAAAGATCTTCAGAAAGAAAAAATATATATATATGAAATCCAGAAGCCATTAAGGAAGAAGTGGATAAATCTGACTACATATGGATTAAATACTTCAATTTAACCAAAGACACCTTTAGGAGAGGTGGGGTGGCATAAACATGTATGTATGTGTTTAATCTTTGAGTCTTTTCATAAAAACAAAATACTGGAAGGATACATAGAAAATTAATAAAACTGATTACCTATGGGAAATAAACCTGTCTTTATTTACATTGGCATGAATGTGTCCTAGAATCCAAAAAACCAAAACAAAACTTAAAAAAATGAATTTAAATTTAGCAAGGTGGCAGGATGTAAAGGGTCAACCTACAGACATCAATTATGCTTACAAATACTGATAGAAACAATTGGAAACTTACATTTATTTTTTTAAAAGATTTTATTTATTTGAGAGAGCGCACGTGCGCACACGAGTTGGGGGGAGGGCGGAGGAAAAGGGAGAGAATCTCAAGCGGACTCCATGCTAAGCATGGAGACTGATTCCGGGCTCGATCTTACGTCCCCAGAGATCATGACCTATGCCAAAATCAAAAGTCAGATAAACTTAACCAACCGAGGCACCCAGATGCCCCTGGAAACTTATATTTAAAAAGCATTTCCAAAAGCATCAAGAACCACAGATGCATAGGAAGAAACTTACAGAGAAATGTTGCTGGGGCAAGGATGGCGGCAACTGGTCTGGGGTAATAGTCTCCGTAAAGGCCCTGCCCTTATATCAGTGTTGGGATCCTAGGGAACCAAGCAAGGCCTCGGAGTCTCAACTGGGACATTGCAGCACACAAGAGGTCAGAATAAGCAAAGGAAATTTGTCTGTGGTTTGGAGCTCAGAAAGCACCGTAGGAATGCAAAAGGTGGGTGGTCTGCGCCTGAAAGTGAGCTGTCAGGAGCCCGGAAGTCCTCTTTCTCCACCCAGTCCTCTCTGTGCAAACAGGGATATATAAGCAGGTGGTGAGGATGAAAGAGGCAGTGTGAGTTTCAGGACTGTCTCCTGGCCCCCAGATGCCAGGCTAGAAATCCCCAAGTTTAAATGAGGGATGCTTCTCTTCCTTCAAAGAAAAAAGAAAGGCTCAGATCTCTCAGAGAAGAATGTAAACAGCTTCTAAGGGACATAGTCAGATGTGGGCATCAGACTACAACCTGCCCTGATATGCTCCTGTTAAATAGGGAATTAATCTTTTTTAATGCCTCTCGGCCTCAAGTTGTAATATTATCAGAAATAGTTAATATTCACTAAACCCTTACTATATACCAGAGACAATTCCAGGCACTGTACAAATTTTACCTGTTGAAGACTCCATAAGCTAGGTCTTGTGATACATTGAGGCAGTTATAAATCTTGTTCAAGTTGACAAAGCTAGAAAGTTCCTAGATTTGAACTCTAGCTGTAGAGTGCCAGGCCATTTGGGTCAGTGGTAATGTCAGCAGTGGTCTAGTCTAGCCCTGTGGGATGTAACAAGTGTTATCCACACACAGGGTTGAGGGGATGTCCTACGAAACAAGACTGGCTGCCAATTAATAAAT
This sequence comes from Callorhinus ursinus, assembly GCF_003265705.2. Lineage (NCBI taxonomy): Eukaryota > Metazoa > Chordata > Mammalia > Carnivora > Otariidae > Callorhinus > Callorhinus ursinus. Next base: position 594,662 of record NW_027397091.1, read on the forward strand.
GTTGAATATAATGATAGGTCCACGAGGGTTCCTTGTACTATATTCTACCGGTAGGTTTACAATTTGTCCTTACCAAAAAACCTAAAATAAAATTAAAGTCCTGACATCTGAACCCAGTCAGATGCCAGAAGTGATTTGGATAGTCGGCCAACAGCCCCCAAAGTTCCCCGCCCTACCTAATCCCACTAAGTTCCATGCCAGTGGTTTGACCCCCAACACACAAGGGGAAAGCAAAAAAGGGGTGATCCGCCAAAATGGCCATTCAAATTACAACCAAACCCGAGATCTTTGCCACAAGGCAGCATGCCAAGAAAAACCTTGGGACAACAGGTCCCAGAGAAGCAGACCTGTCCCCACTCCAAAAACTGCTTAGATGCCAAGCCCCAGCAGTGCAGTGCACCGCACCATCACTGGAGGATGTTCATCCCAGGCCAAAACCTCCCCCACCCCCTAAAAGCCCCCAGGGACTCCAGACACTCCCCCATAACCTCCTAAGTGTATATCACCCACACCAAGCTCACCTCCACCCACCCCCCAACAAACCAAGGCACAGTGGAGCCTGAGACGCTCCGCACACACCCCGATTACGGGCCGGGAATAGTAAGCCCCACCAAAAGCAACCAACCCAAAACTTGACATTCACCATCAGTCCTAGGTTTCCACAACTCACAGAGCTGAAGACCCAAGGAAATGCTCCCTAGCCCAAACACACCTGGGCCTTTAAGGCCCGAGCCTCGCCTCCACCCCACCACGGGGGATGTTTGCTATCTGACCCTGGCTGAACTCATCCCCACGCTCAAATAAACCGTGAGAATGCACGCTGGGGCCCCCCCATTCGGAAATTGTTTGGCCCAGAATATGTCCACCCCCTTCAAAAATAAAGTTATGGAGTTCCAAGTCACTCGCCCCAGCCGGGGAAGGGAGTTCCGCGCAGCGCCTCGCAATTCAGGGATTCCAGGCTGGCTGAGGGTCACTGGGTTCCCTCGCCCCAAACGCGCGCCCCCTCCTCCCAACAGGGACCCCCCCCCCCCCCCCGCCGGCCCGCGAAGCCCCCCCCTAGCCGGGTCCCTAACCCTTGGCCCGCCCTTTGCCCACCCTCCTGGCCCCACTGGCACGCCTCGCTCACCGCCCGCGGCGGGGTCCGCCCAGCCAGCCCTTGGCCCTGGCCGGTCCTCGCCAGAACTATACTTCTCAGAATTCCATAACCACATCAAAACTAAGGTTGCTTTTTGCCTCTCCAAAGCATTAACATTAAGGCAGTTGTAAATTCCTTGAGGAATATCACACTCCGCCTGTCTCAGGTGATGGGGTTTTGGAATATAGGTGAGGTTGGCTGGGGTGGGGCCCGGAGCCCAGGAGCAAGAAAGAATTCTTGAGAAGTCTTTGGTGCAAAATGGTGGTTTATTAAAGCCCGGGGATAGGACCCGTGGGCAGAAAGAGAGGCTGCCTTGGGGTTGTGAGGGGGGGGCTGATGATATACTATGGGGTGGGGGTGGGGGAGGAAAAGGGAGGTTTTCAAAAGGATCTTCGTATGTTAAAGAAGACTCAACAGGATATCAGAGGCCTTGCCATTGTCAAGTTAAGGTGGTTTTTTTCTCTCTAGCAAGGCATTACCAGTAAGATAGTCGGGACAGCATCAGTCAATGGGCTGCAGGTGATAAGGACATTTAATAGTGACTGAAAGTGACTGTCAGGGTCCAAGTCAAGAGTCAGGTTTAGTGTGCAAGTTAGGGTCAGGGTCTGGGTCTAAACACGCTCTAACTCACAATAAGAAATTTCATCTGAAATGTTCCTGGACCTGAACCTGGACCTTAACTGAAGGTGTGGTTTTCTGCCTGTTTTCAATTATTCTGCTTATTTTCATATGGGTTTTAGCTCAGTCACCATAGGAAGTTACCTTAGCTATGAAAGCACTTCGGTTCAGGAAGGGGGATGTAGCCTCTGGGGTAACAGGTGACCGCTACAGCCCAAATTGAGACTCAGACTCTGAAAGGGGAAGTGTGGACCTAGCCAGCAGGGCCTGTGGTGCGGTCTTTGCCTCTGTATGGAAAAGTAGGGTCTTAGGCTCTGGTGTGAGGAGTGGGACCTTCGTTCCTCAAATGGGAGATGGGGACTTAGTTTCTGAAGCTGAAATCTGGACTCAGTCTCTGGAGGGGGGAAGCAGGGACGTAGGTGCTGGTGGTCTCAATAAAAACGGCTTCTGTCTGGGGAAAAGAGGGGCCTTTATGCCAGACCTGAAGAGCTCCCCCTAGCGAGTGAGAGAAGCAGAAAATTCTGAGATGAATGTGCTTCTGAGTTTGTTTGCATGGGTGAAGTTTACAAAGAACTTACGAAGCTTATAAGATTTGTTTGAAATGAATGAGTGGTTTTGAGCTTGATGTCACATAAACTCTTAGATACACTCTAAATTACTCTAAGAATGCCCTTTCAAGAACGCTTGAGTGGGGCTTGTGTTAACATTAACTTTTACATATGAATTATCTTTAAGGGGCAGTAAGAAGTTTCATTTGAAATGAATGAGTGATTTGGACCTTGATTTCACCAAAAGTGCTTCGTATTGAATCTATTTACTCTAATTCCTCCTAACAAGGTAGATCAAGGAATAATGACATATTCCCTAATACTGCTTAGATTTATCTAAATTGATTTTGACTCATTTTTTTCTTTCTCGCCATTAGACGTTTCCTTAGAGGGAAATGTCAGATTCTTAGCTTGTTTACAGACATATTGCTCGCTTATACGCATAGTTCAGTTTCACTTTATTTTCACTAACTCAACGTGTTACTTTTGACTTACTTTACATATAACTGTGTGATGTGAAACTGTTTTTACTTGTGACGCTGTTTTTACTTAACCTACTTAATTTGCTCCAATTTGCACTAAGAACTTTGGAGGTGACGGTGTGTTTCTGAGCTTATTTGCACATGTAGAAATTTTTACATAGCACTTTAAAAAGCTCATACATTTGATCACAAATGCGTGATTTTGAGCCTGATTTTGATGGGGTTTTGGAATATAGGTGAGGTTCAGTGGGGTGGAGTCCGGAGCTGAGGACTAAGAAAGAATTCTTGAGACATGTTTGATGCAAAATGGCGGAGCTGCTGCCCTAGGGTTGTGAGGGGTGGCTGATTATATACTATGGGGTTGGGGGCGGTAAGGAAAAGGGAGGTTTCAAGAGAACTTTCATATGCTAAAGAAGACTCACAGGATACCGGAGGCCTTGCCATTGTCAAGTTAAGGTTTGCCCCTCTAGTAAGGCATTAACATTAAGAAAGTTGGGAACTTCCTGGAGGAACATTGCATGCTGCCCACTTCAAGTATCTGTCCATGGGCCGCAGGTTATAAAGACATTTAATTGTATCTACATTTCCTTCTGGAAGCCAGGTTATTGATAGAAATGCTTTGTTCTTGTAAATGGATAAGACATTTGTAAACTGAGGGAGTAGTCGTGTCTTGGAGGATTGTGGTCTCTACAAGTTAACTATTTGTTTTCCTTTCCTTCGCTTTAGGGCAGCCAGGAGTGCCTAAGGAATGTCACATACATCCTGGGGGGGGGGGTTGTGGGGTGTCAGCTTCTGCTTTGTCCTCAGCTTGCCTTCTGTTCCCTCATCAATTTCACAGAGATGCAATGTGTTCTAATTTCCCATAGGAAGTTAGGTTTAGGAATGCTACTTAGATTTATCTTAATTTGTTTTAACTTGCAATAAGATACTTATTTTGAGATGTGTATTTCTGAGCTAATTTGTTAATTTGCCTTTCTGAACTGATGTGCTCTAGCTCCTGATAAGAAGTCCATATAGCTTAGTTAACTGCTTAATTACATTTATATTTGCTTGAACACAGAGTAAGAAGTGACTTTTTTTTTTTTTAATCAGAGAGAGAGAGAGAGAGAGCACAAGCAGGGGAAGTGGCAGGCAGAGGGAGAAGCAGGCTCCCCGCTGAGCAAGGAGCCCAGTGGGGAACCCCCAGGATCATGACCTGAGCTGAAGGCAGCCACTCAACTAGCTGAACCACCCGGGCACCCTGAGAAGTGACTTTTACCATAAAAACAAAACATAGTTCTGCTAGTCTGCATTAGACTTCCAACTTCCTAGTGAAAGCCTGTCCTGGGTTCTTATGTCACAACCAAAGCCATAGTAGAACTGATGAGAGAACAGAAGGCAAGCTGAGGACAAAGCAGAAGCTGACACCCCGTAACCCCCCCCCAACCATGGGATATATGTGACATTCCTCGGGCACTCCTGGCTGCCCTAAAGGAAAAACAAATAGTTAACTTGTAGAGACCACAATCTTGCAAGACCCGAGCCTCCCTCAGTTTACTTACAAAAGCCTTGGCAATAGCTCCCAGAAGGGAATGTAGATACAATTAAATGTCTTTATAACCTGCAGCCCATCGACAGATACTTGAAGTGGGCAGAGTGTAATGTTCCTCCAGGAAGTTCCCAACTATCTTAATGTTAATGCCTTACTAGAGGGGTGAACAACCTTAACTTGACAATGGCAAGGCCTCCGGTATCCTGTGAGTTCTTCTTTAACATATGAAAATCCTTTTGAAAACCTCCCTTTTCCTTACCCCCCACCCCCACCCCCACCCCATGGTATATAATCAGCCAACCCTCACAACCCCAAGGCAGCAGCTCTTTCTGCCCAGGGGTTTCGTCCCCGTTCTTTAATAAACCACCATTTTGCACCAAAGACGTCTCAAGAATTTTCTTGGTTGACAGCTCCGGACTCCACCCCACTGAACCTCACCTATATTTCAAAACCTCATCAGAACGTTATTGTATTTATTTATGTATTTATTTATTTATTTTTAAGTAGGCTCCCAGCGTGGAGCCCAGCATGGGGCTTGAACTCACTACCTTGAGATCGAGACCTGAGCTGAGATCAAGCGTCAGACACGACCGACTGAGCCACCGAGGTGCCCCTAGAAAGTTGATTTCAGTCATCCACATAATTTGTTACTGTTTCAGGTTCTTCCTTTTGTTTTCCTATGAATTCTAAGGAAAATATATTTGGCAACTGAATTTCTTTGGGAATACCTAATAACCTAGCCCAGAAATCATCAGCCGAAATAAATAATCATTGACTACAGCAGCCAATATTAAAGCCTATTATTCTCTTATCTTGAGAAATTCTAATGTTAAGAATAAAAAAAATAGGGGTGCCTGGCTAGCTCAGTCGGAAGAGCATGCAACCCTTTATCTCAGGACCATGAGTTTGAGCTCCATGTTGGGTGTAGGGATTACTTAATAAAAACTTGAAAATAAATAAAAATTAAAAGCTACTTTTGAGATCCAAGATCTGAGCCTCTTTTAAATTATACCGCTCAGAGGCATCTACAGTTGCTCTAACAAGAAATGCTGACCTTGGCAAAGAATTGTGTGATTTTGAGGCTGTTTTCACACATGCCGGTTAGTACCTACCAGTGCTGCAGCTCGCCCGTCTCCCCAGACCTCTGCGGAGGCTGGTTCTGGTCCTGGCTCCCGGGTCGGTTCCCACTGCGCGCCCCTGCCCCTGAGCCCTGCGGTCTGCGCAATCGCCCGGCTTTGGTCGACAGGGGGCGCCCGACGGACTAGCCAGGACTCGGGCAGGCCAACAGCTTCCCGGGCCACTTCTCACGTCGCAAGCGGGCGGATGGGAGAAGCCGCATGTGCCGGGCGACGCGAGACCCCACCCGGCTCCCCCACTGGCCCACAGCGCCCTCCCCTACCTGGCCCGAGGTCTAAGGCGGGGACATGGGAGGAGCGCGGGGGTGCGGGGAGGACTTTTAGGGGGGACCTTCCTTACAGCAGACCCGGGAGGCCAACTTCCCCATTCTCCATTCAGAAGCTGAGTCCCTTGCTCAAAGTCTGCCTGAATCCCGCCGACCACTCCCAGGGCTTAGCCTCCCCTCTCCCTTAAGGGGCCATGGCCCCACGGTTTCCTCAGGAGTTCCGAACTGTTCACCCCAAAGGCTAATCCGGAATTTTTAACCATGGTCAAAGTCCCCACCTTTGGCTCCAGAGACTAAAATCAAAGCCCTCCAGACAATAAAAACAAACATCAAAAAAAGTGAGGACTTATGAGCGCTTACCCAAGTGACTAAGAGAGATAAATGATGTCCCTGACAAACATAGGCATCTCACGTGAAGTCCCTCTGCGTCCTTTCCAGCTTTCTTTGCTGTGGTCCATGCTGGTCAGGCAGCATTTCAACCAACTGGTCTAGTGGTTTCCCGGGGGAGTCTTAAAAGGGAGAATTTCCTGCTCAGTATAAGGACTTTTTCTTCACCTCAACCTGTGCATAATTACCCTGCTGTTCTAGTTTATCAGATGAGCCCTGTCTCGCTAGAAGAGGGAGCTCTAGAAACAAAGTGGCAGAAGAAAACATCTGCGGAATGGGGCATGGGGCGGGGGGATTCCCGTGGTACAAGTGGCCAAGGATCTTCAAGCTGTTAAAGCCTTCCGGTTTAGGGTTTCCTGCCCTGGGCTTTGCTATAACCTCAACCAGTGACCAGCAGCCTGTGGATGAAGAGTGGTTGCACACCACAGCCTGGACTTAGCGCTGCTCCGTGGAATGGAGTAGAAACTGCTCCCCTGCAGAGCCAGACAAGCTGGAGGGAGCACGGCAGGGGCAGAGAGAGATGGGGCCGTAATAGGGTGAGTTTGACCCTTCTGCCACTGTGGCCACACCTCTGCGAAGCACTTGCACACCATAAAGGGCTTTGTGGCAGGTGCACAGAGGAACTGAGGAAAAGGGGCCAGTCTGTGCCTGATAAAAGTGGGGCCTGCCATTCACCACAGGTCCACGCCCTGCAGCTGTGAGCCAACTGACAGTGGGCAGGCATTCCAGAGACCCCGCTGAACTCCTCGGGGCGCTTCGAGGTGTTCTGTTTATAGCCATGTTGTCTCCCTCTATGCCCAAAGGACCCTTGTAGGGGTTGTAGCCGAATTACCTCCATCCAACAGATGAAGAAAAAGAGGGTGTAGAAATCTTCAGTATCTTGTTTATGACCTACACTTAGTGGAGGGCTGAAGGAGGATTTATCACCGCCTGTAAATGGGGTTTGACTTTTCTCATTTAACGCATTTGCTTTTGTGAGAGTTTTCCAGTTGTTAATCACCCTTACTGCTACAGGCAGAAGTAACAGAGCCTCGGAATCCCTGCTCCCAGCTCTCTTTCCCTGACTCTGCTTCCTGGGGTGGAGGCAGGAAGAAGCAGACACAGAGAATCTGTGGCCCATAGACGCCATCTGGCTGCAGCTTTTTCCTCATGGGCTGTGTAGGAGGTGACTAGCCAGGGCTCTTGGTCTGTCTGGCTTTAATCTGGCAGGAATTGCCCCTGCCCTGGGACTGCTGTCCCTCAGATTACAAACACCTGGGTGTGAGTCTCCTTTCCAGACTAAGAGCCCAAAATGGCAGAGACAACTCTCCCAGTTCCTTGCAGACCAGACCCTTCTGCCCCACCTTCAAATCCTAAATGAGAAAAGTCCAGGAACTGAGAAATACTCTGTTCATAATACACACCCCCAAATCTTGGGGAGGGGGGCGGGACATGTGGCCACTGGCCAGATCTTCCATGGCTTCTGTGCTCCCCGGCACCATAAGCAAGCCCAGCAGTCGGTCTTTGCTGCAGGTTAGCAGGTGGAGGGCTGCGCCCGGTTGCAATGTCAGCTCACACTATCCAGCTAGGTCATTATGGCCTGTCACCGGAGTCTCTGCATTGTGCTGCTTTACAGAGTCCTGTGAGCAACACTGGTGGTTTTGTAAGCAGATACCCAGAGCCAACTATATATCATATATATATATTTTTTTAATGGGAGAAAGAAATCAACAATGGCACAAGAAGCTTCCCCATTAACAAAGGTTTTTGAGACAAAAGCACCACTGCATTTAGATGCCCTGCAAATTTTAGTTGAAATCTTACGTTATTTCTGTGGTTGTCATATTGGATTAAGGATTTTATTTCTCGGATCAAGCCGCACCCAATGAAAGAGAATGATGACAGAGCTTACCATGCTCATCCCAAGCAAGAGAATTGGTCACCGTCCCGGTGAAACATTGAGAGCACACCACTCCAACATTATGGCTCTTCAGAACAATATTTATGTTGAGTCGAATGTCCAATAAATGCAACTCAAGTCTTAAGTAGCTAAAGCCAGAGAAGTCTATTGGAAAACGTCATTCCAAGTCATATTTTTTTTTTCCGAGTCATATTTTTAAATGTCGAATGACCAGTGTGCCCAAGGCCTTGTCACAAATCCTGAGAGCAATAACCTTCAGAGTTGTGCTCCAGGCAGAAAGACAGTAGAAGCAAAAGCAAAGGAAAAGCATAGTCCCGTCCCGAGAGCAAGGTGCATTAGTAGGTTGGACTGGGACTGATATGCAGAGGCAGAGGGGAGCCCGAGGGGCCCAGAGCTCTCGGGGGGCCTTAACTGGCACGATAGGGAGTCTGAGGCTGGGGAGGGGGGAGTTCTGAGGCAGGGTGTTAAAGCAGGGTCAAGATGTGGTCAGACTTCTGCTTTGGGGGCTCCCCCGGCTACCGTGCAGGAGAGAGACAGAAGGGGCAGGACCAGAAGCCCGGTGCCAGGTGGAAGGCAAATGCAGGGACCTTTGGAAGGAAGGATGTGGTGTGGTCCAGATTTTTCCTGAGAGGTGAAGCGTGCTGAGGCTAGAAGCCTGGCCTAGGAGTGAGAGAAGTCACCAGGGCTGGTCCCTGTTCCCCGGGGACTGTGGGGACACATTACTGATCTTAACCTCAGGTTCCTCATTTGTTAAAAAAAAAGAAGGAGGAGGAAGAGAAGGAGAAAATGAGACTATCAGCCTCAGATGGTTGGGGTGATAAGTCGTTTAAAAGGCTTGGCAAGTGCCTGGCAGAAAGGAAAAGAGAGATCTTTCAGAGAGCTCGGGCTAGGACAGAGCACACGGCACCATGCAACACACGTGCAATGTGAATAAGAGTTATAAAATATTAATGACATCTCTTTTTGTCTCTCCTTGAGCGAGTGGCTCAAACCCAGGTCCCTGTGCCTCACAAGCCCTGGCTTCCCCTGTCCCCTGCTGCTGCTTCCCAGGAACCCTGAGGGGGGCTGGGAGCTTGGGGATGAGTACAGACTCTCCTTCCTCCCTTCCTCAGGGCAGGGTGACACCCGAGGGTGTGTTCACCTCAGGAGTATTGATGTGAGTGGTGTGCAACCAATAAAGCAAAATACTCTGTGTTCAGTTTGACTCCCAAACTTGGACTTTGAATTCTCTAGCAATAGTTGTCATAGGCTTTGTTGTGAGAGAGAAGATATTTCTGGATTCCCAGCTTGCCCCTTGAGATGCCAAGCCCCCTCCCAAGCAGCAGGAACAGCAGAAAGAGCCCCCGAAGGCAAGGGTCTCTGCTTTAGTCACTGATGGTTCCCCTGTGCCTAGAACTGAGTCGAGCCCTAGTGAGCTCTCGCCATTCTCTGTGGGAAGCAGACAAGTGGTGTGTTCCCTGGTGTAGACAGGCCAGGTGCTGGCATGTGACGGCATTTCCCTCCAGCGATGAAGGTGATGTAGAAAGCCTTCCTCCTCAGACAACAGAGAAGTGGGAAGGGCTGGGAGGGTCCTCACTTGTCAGGGGAGGCAGGCAGGCGAGCTGGGAGCGCTCTCAGCTAGGGGAGGGGAGACGGCGGGTTGCTGCAGTGGGCACAGGGGACCCTGCAGGGGTTCGCTCTGGCTGCAGGCACACTAGAACCCCCCCAGTGCTATAGCATGGAAGCCACAGAATGCAGCAGAGTCCCCTCACTGCCCTGGGAACCCTGGGGCTGGGGTGGTGCTGCAGGAACCATCAGGATGAGAGAGGCCAGGCGGCAAAAGGAAAGTTTTAGGGGCGCCTGGGTGGCTCAGTCATTGGGCGTCTGCCTTCGGCTCAGGTCATGATCCCAGGGTCCTGGGATCAAGCCCCACATCGGGCTCCCTGCTCGGCGGGGAGCCCGCTTCTCCCTCTCCCACTCCCCCTGCTTGTGTTCCCTCTCTCGCTGTCCCTCTCTCTCTCTCTCTGTCAAATAAATAAAATCTTAAAAAAAAAAAAAAAAGGAAAGTTTTAAAGCCTGCGCTGAACCGTGTGCATTTCAGCGGCTACCTACCGTATGGAATGGTTCTTATTCCCCTTCCCTTGACCAAGGTGGCCAGGCCACGGGCCCTCCTGATAAGTAAATAACAAGGTCTAGGAGCAAGTTTATAACTATCATACTTTCAAAGTAGCAATATAAGCATAAATGATACTTTGAGAAACCCCCCACGGTTTAATGGGCTGAGAAAATGTCTGTGACTTCTCCTGGGGACACACACATTTTTGAGGGAAATGCTGAATGTCAGTTCAAAGACTAAGAAAAATGAAACTGTTATGTTTCCCCCCCAACTTTCTGCTCACAGGGACCCCAGGTGAAGAACCCCACCCCCTAGTGCCTGTGACTGCCTTCCAGAGGACCGACTCTGAACCTCTGGTTTCTAAAGCAGCCAGATTTGCCCTTTTGGAAGACGGGCAGCAGTGGGAAGAGCTGTGGAGTAAGTGACAGGCAGCAGGAGGGGGAGCAGCTCATCAGAGGGGACCCAGGACTCGGCATCAGGATTCCTTGGGCGCTGCCCAGACCTACTGATTGGAATGCCCAATGCCAGTCCTGGGAATCTGCATTTTAAACAGAAGCCCCGGTGATTGATTTTCACCAACATCCTAGGACTTCCCTGGTGCCTTGTCCCGACCAGAGACTCAAGGCAGAGGGAAAGAGCCGGGACCGCTCCTCACATCCCCCCAGGGCAGGTGGCTCACAGCTGGGAGGTGAGCTGTCAGCTCCTGGCCCCTCCAGGGCCCCTTCGTGTGTAAGTGATGCCTGAAACGTGAGGCCACGCTTCTTCTTTGCTGGGGAACCTGAGCGGTGGAGTGTGTGGCTGGATTGAAGGGCTGGGACCTCCCCGCCTCCCACCCACCTCTCTCCCAACCTTCACCTACCTCCAGTTCAATCTCTAACAAGCCAAGGAGCCCCGGCTGCTGGCGGGGCCCAGAAAGAAAGCCCAGCTACCATGAGGGAGGAAAGGTATCCCCGGCGGAAGGTGTGTGTAGACCAGCAAGCCGAGTGAGCCAGCGTGGGGGCTGAGGAGCCCCGCCGACCATGAGCCACCGGCTAAAGGGCCGGGGGGAGGAAGGTGAGTGGTCCTCATCTCGGAGGGGCCCACCCACGGGGTTCCTGAGCAGCAGTGGGAGACCAGACGAGCAGAGGGGGGCTCTCGAGGCACAGGGCCCGGGCATGAGTCCAGGGCCTGCCACTTGCTCTCTGAGTGACCCCAGTCTGGTTACCCAGCCTCTCCTGGCCTCTTCTAGGAAATGAAGGCACATTGCTTCCTGGCAGGGCCGTTGGGGGGATGAAAATGCCGTGCACCGCCCCTTGCTGGTGTTGAGCAGTGGCGGCCCTCAGAGCCCACCGGGGCCTTCAGCCTCCTGCTCTCCTGGTTAAAATCGCCTCTCCCCAGCAATCCCCTCAGCAGACTTCTCTGTCTGTCTCTCTCTGTCTGTCTGTCTGGGGCAGCGGGGTGCGGGATGTTCTGACCTCATGTCTGCTCCAGGGTGTCGGAGATATGTCAGGACCGGGGATGCTTGTTGGTGAAATAATCGGAGCCAGGTCCTGGTCTGAGGCAGCTGTCACCAGCTGATGGTTCCCACCGTGAGACGGGGGGTGACCCAGGGAGGGGGACTCCCAGAGGTCAGCCATCCGTCACGCGCCATCTCTTCCAACAGGCCCTGGAGCGAGAGGGCGGGCGAGGAGCGGCTCTCAGGGCACAGGTGAGGCGGGATGATGCGTGAGGTGGGGTGTGTGTGAGATGGGGCGATGTATTCCCGGTCCAGCCCCCATCGAGAGTTCTCGTCCATCGTCCTTCCTCCCTTCTTCTACCCCTCCCTCCCTCTTATGTAAAGCGCCCTGGGGGCAGGTGCTAGGCCACCTTCCCATTAGGAATGTGGCCACAGCTCTTCTGTGAGCCAGAGAGGGCTTTCCCGGGAGTGGGGCCACCTGCTGCGGGAGGAGCCAGAGGAAGTATAGGCAGGAGACAAGACCTTCCACTGCCGTGAGGAGGGCAGGAGCCACAGGTCAGGCATCCTACACTTCAGGTCTTAGACGTGTTGGAGACATGACGCCATTTTCTCCTTGAATCGCAGGTGGGGCCTGCGCACCCTTCAGTAAGTGAGGAAGCAGAATCTCAGGAAAGAATGGACTTCTGGGGGTGGGGGATGGAAGAGAGTCCCCCTGGACAATTCCAAGGGGGAGGGACTTGTCCTGCTCTCACTCAGGCACACTGTAGGTACATTGGACGTGCTGGCCAGGGTCCACCTCCTTTGTCTTCTCTGCCAAGCCCTTCCCTCCTGTCATCCACTGCTCCCCCACCACCAGGAGCCTGAGTCCTTGCTGAGGCAGCTCCATGACAAAGGGGGAGACCCAGGAGCAAGACTTGTGGAAAAGCCAGGGTCCTGGGCAGGAGGGAGGGGCATTGGCATCTCAACACCCCTTCCTGCACCCAGAGCTGCCCCTTGGCCATGTCTGTCCTCCCTACCCCCCCCACCATCCCATCATTCCTTCCCTCCAGAAATGGGGACAAGTGTTCGAAAGTGTGCCTGAGCGTGACTGGATGAGAAACGCTTTCCTCATGGGAGGGTCAGTGTTCATGGTGACAGTTGTCTAGATGTAGGATGCTCGGATCTGGTTCTCCACATTCCATTCTCCTTGCAGTCTTCCAGTTGCTGTCCCTTCTGCACCCAACCTGGCTCCCCTCTGCCCCAGCCAAAGACACTGGGCTTGGGGGTCACCTGTAGGCACATGGTCCTTAAGCAGGATTGAAATGGAAAGTCATTTTGCCTAAAATGCAAACCTTTTCTTCCTGAAATATGCCACTCACACCCCATCCCTCTTGCCATCTTTCTTTCCCCCATAAAGAAAGAAGAAATGGGTCAGAATTTTCATTTCAGGGGTCCAGATGGTCAAGGAATACAACAAAGTTAAATATTGGGAATCCACTAAATGAACTGAAACCCAATTACATAAAGATTTTCATTTTAAATCTCCTCTGGAGTCACCTCTGAGGGGACCTGATAGCCTAGTCCTTCAGCTTATAGTCTACAAGGAGAAAAAAAAAGTGTCTGAGAATACAAAGTTATTTTCTCAAAGTAATTATAATTTGTTATTACACTAGTTGACAAGGAGGGTTAGGACTCTTCCTCCTTCCAGATCATTTGCTAAATGTACTTAACAGGTTAAAATCACCAAGTTGGAGGGTGAGCCAGACCCACTGGGCCTTCCAGCTTCTCCTCAGCCTATTTTCACCTTGGTTCAGGTGCGTACACACAAGGAGGCCTGTGACATGTGAAGGAGAGCGTGCTAGACTTGGAGGTCTTCCTAATGTAGCAGCTGCTTTCCTGGCTCCTAAATTATTCATTATGTGGAGTCCATGGAAAACTGGCTGTAAAGAAAAAAATTTAAAAAGCAGCTCATTTTCTGTGTAGAAGAGGCTTAGGGAAGATTGAAGAACAAATTCGGGCTTGCTTTCCACATTCCATATGAATTGCGTTCAGTTGGGAAATAAGATAACAACAGGCATTATAGCCTGTAAAAAATGCATGAACCCCCAACTTCTATCTACAGTGTTTGAATGAATGCTTGGTACAGCTCATTACCAAAAAGAAGACCATTTGGTAGCTGACTGAGGACACACAGAGCTCAGAAGAAGATTCAGACAGATACTGACATTCTTACCCAGTTCTTCCAAGCAATATAGTGCCAGGAGGGGATGCAGGTCCAGGAGACCCTTCTCCTTCACCCCTTGCACACACTCTCTGCCCTTCTATTCTCTCTCTCAGTTCTAAAACTCTCCTAGGGGTCACAGCAGCAGTGACACACACTTTCTCACACTCACTCCCAGGTCTTTGGAGGGAGTGGATTTGTTTATGGCTCCATCCCTCCTCCAAGATGGCAGCCAAAGCCTTCCAGAGCCATGGGGAAGAACATCTACAGGACAAACCCATTTCTCACTGGCTTATACTGATCCGCTTCCTAACTTGGATGAGTTCTCATTACACTTAAATAATCCTGCTTTACATTTTCTGACCAAGATTAGGGCCGGAGTGGGCCAAGAAAACCTGTCCCACGGCACCTACAATCACCTAGCTTTGCATCTGTAAACAGCACCCACTGCTTTTCAATGTGCTTACAACCAGTTAGCTCATGCGGTAATTGCCCCAATTAGAAACCGCGTCCCAAAGATTGTTAATGGTAGAGTCAGACCCTTGCTTGGTGCCTTTTTGTGTGCAGTGACTGGGAGCCAGTGTCCATACTCCACAACAGCCTCTGCAGTGCGGCTAACATGATACTTGGATGCAGACCACATCCTCCAAAACAGGCTCCAGTATCACACCCTCACCCTCCAGATTTCAACCCCGCTACCCCATGGGTACAGCTGTCTGGGCTACCTCCCCTTAGCACACTCCCCACCCCCAGCAACTGGATCCCACCGGAGACTCAGCTCTGCCTTTGTCACCCCTACCTCAGACCTCTCGCATTTCCACTGGGGCCCCTCAATGCCCTGTTTCCTCTGCCTAGAATCCCCTCACCTCGCTAGCACCGCCACCCCTCCCCTTCTGCTCTTGGCAAAATCCTATCCATCCTTCAAGAATCAGAGTAAGCATCAGTCCCAATTATACTTTGTCACACTCTCTGTATTTCCATGGCTTTTTTTAATCCACCATTTGTTCCTTCTTTTTAAAAACAAAAATTTGTTTATTTGAGTTATTGTCAAAAACTGGCTTCCTAAATATCACCAATGCAACCTATCAATAAGACAAAGCTGCTTTATGGCTTACAGCAGGCAAAGCTTTGGCAGGGTCTCAGAAAAGGGAAGGTAAGGTCAGAATTTCTTGAGAATTGAAAGTTTGATTTAAGGCAGGACTTCCGAAGTGGGGGGCTTGATTGGGATTGGGTAAGAATTACAGTACAACAGTCCACAATAAAGAGCAAGGCCAGGATTTTGAGGCAAAGCATTCAAAGAAACTTAGGGTGCAAATTGTCTGTGATGCCTTCCATTGAAGAGCTCATGAGTCTTTGGGGAAATCTTACAATGACCAATCAAGCCGTTTGCCTGGGCAGGGGACTCCTGGAAAAATAAAGTCATGCTAATGAAGACAGAGGTATAGCACAAAGTCATCTTAGTGCAGACACTAAGGTATAGTTTGGGTTCTCGGTGTCTGGGATGAGTGTGGGTTTCAGTTCTCAGCTGGTCTTTCTGGTCATTATTCAGCCCAAACTGAAGAACGTCAATCCAGATCTTCACCACTGTTTGAGGAATCCTAATTGCATGTCAATTATCTGTGGATAGCTGTTTGGACCTCCAAATTTCTGAGGGTAATTGTTTCAACCTGTATATGAGGTTCTCCAGCTCTTTCTTCTGGATGGCCCTTCGCTGAATCATTTGACACACAACAGCTGTACAACAGCGTTTGAAACTCTGGGGATCACCCAACTGAACCCTGGTATACAGACAAATGAGAAGAGGAAGGATTATGACCAGAGTTTGTATAGTTCACTTTTCAGCCAGGAGCCAAGAATGCCCAGACTAAATAAAAGAACAAATCTCCTGCCCAATCGGAAAAGTCCAT
Source organism: Callorhinus ursinus (assembly GCF_003265705.2). Taxonomy (NCBI): domain Eukaryota; kingdom Metazoa; phylum Chordata; class Mammalia; order Carnivora; family Otariidae; genus Callorhinus; species Callorhinus ursinus. The sequence continues at coordinate 610,302 of NW_027397091.1, forward strand.
AGAACCAAATATGGGATCATTAATCAAAGTTCCCAGTTTCCTGATATCTTTGTTTACTTCCCGGATCTTTTTAGTAATATTAAAGATCTCCGAGAAGTCTTCAGGAATGCAAGCACAACATTCCTCTCCTGAAACATTGCACATTCCCCTAGAAAGGCCAAAATATATCAAAAGCAGCTCTGTTCTAGGGTCGCCTGGCTGGCTCAGTTGGAGGAGCATGTGACTCTTGATCTTGGGGTCATGAGTTTGAGCCCCACATTGGGTGTAGAGATTACTTAAATAAATAAAACTTAAAAAAAAATAAAAAATAAGGCAGCTCTGTTCTAAATCATCACCTGTCCAATTTCATAAACCTCTCAGGAGTTGGGTTCTTGGTGGCATTGTCTACTCACCTGCTATTTTCTTAATCATAACATATAAGATTCACTTCACTATCCAGACCTCTTGTAAAGTATGGAAATGAAAGTCCTGAATTTCACAATTCTCCTAGAATAGTTAGGGTCAGTTCTTGAATCAGGGCCCAATTTTTCTCCTTCTTCAGTGAAACTGTCTACTAATCTTGTTTTCCTATAAGACAAACTAATGGGCTAAAATGGATCCTGGGAGATGTCACAGGCAATCCTGAGAATAGGTATTAGTCTATCAAAGTAACAAGTTCCTGTCTGATTTGTAAGAGTAATAGTGGGCTTCTGTACCAGATCCGATACCAGTCACTGGGGACCACATAGTGATCTGGTTTTGGCCCAAATACTCCTATGGGATTGTGAAATAACGCTGTAATCTTTTGGCACTGTTCATCAAGAGTAGTTTGGTGTCGGGTGGTGAATTTTGTAGTATCGAGATCATTAGGTGGAACTAAAGAAAAAGAAGAGTAACATGTCTTACTTGTAGATCTGTGAAAGTAGGCAGTCTCCAAAAATACACCACCTGTTCCCTGATCTCCTTCCAAATTCTATTTCAGTGAAAGTTCAAAGTTGTGACAAAGATAAACTGTCACAAAAGGTCTGGAAATATTGTTTCAACAGAGTCAAGGCCCTCCTAAGATGCGATGGGGGTTGGGATTTCTCACCACCTGGCCCGTTGTGGAATTTACCACCTAATACATCGCCCAGTGGTTGAGTCCAGTTACCCAGGGAGCCAGGGAACTGATTTCTTACAAGGAGCTGGGACCAAAGAAAGCTGAGTGGTTCCCAAGGGAAATATGTACTTTAGCCAGTTCATGGGTGAATTGTAACTGGCTGGGTATTGGATTCATTCCAAGGAGTGATTAAGGATGCAAACAACAATATTAGAAATAGAGGCTTATTAGTAACCCAATCAAAAATAGCCTTAAGTTAGCACAGGATAGAATTAGATTAAGGAATAGAAAACAGAGGAATACAGGTTACAAAGTGACAATCTGTGGTCTTGTTCCATGAATCTTGGGCACAGCTGTCTATATCCAGAGACTGTCGGCTTTAACCCTCAGCCCGAGGTCACCAGTAGGGATGGTCTTCAGTAATTTGAGGATGGGGATGTCTCTTCAGATGAAGGACATGAATCCAAGAATCAATCCCTTGAGAGTTTCACTACTGTGCTAGTTGTTAGCAGTATGCGCTGAAGTCCTTCTAATCAGGGTTCTGAGAAAGTCCTTTTGGTTGAAATCAAAAACTCTAGCCTACAGTTGAGGTTTCAAGGAACTTTCAGGGTAAAACAGGTGGTATCTGTAAGTGACAGAAACTTAAAATGGCTATGGTTAACTTATTACTGATAACTTTCAAAAGTGAAATATTTCATAGCAATAATGAAACTGACCAGGAAATTTGGTCGTTCCTATAGGATGCAAAACAAACGCAGTAAGGCAATCAAAAAGTTTTGGGCAAAATGTTTATAATGATTAAGCATGTTTTTACAGACAAGGAACATTATCTCTGACTTATAAAGGTGGTTAAACATAATCTTTACAGAGAAAATATCTTGAGGTATAATGTATAATTAGATAAAGACATACATACAACATAACAAGAATATATCAAGCTTATAAGAAAAAGATATCAAGAATATTAAGAGATTCAGCGAGTCCAGAGTAAGTCCTAAGCATGTGAGTGAGTGGGGGGAGGGGCAGAAGGAGAGAGAGAGAGACAGCACAGAGCCTGGCATGGGGCTCAATCCCAGGACCCCGAGATCATGACCTGAGCCAAAATCAAAAAGTCAGATGCTTAACCAACTGAGACACCCAGGTGCCCCTAAGCATGTGTATTTAAATAAGGCTCCACAGGTAAATCTGATATGTATCTCCAGTTGAAAAGCCCTGGCCTAGGGCGCCTGGGTGGCTCAGTTGGTTAAGCGACTGCCTTCGGCTCAGGTCGTGATCCTGGAGTCCCGGGATCGAGTCCAGCAACAGGCTCCCTGCTCAGCGGGGAGTCTGTTTCTCCCTCTGACCCTCCCCCCTCTCATGTGCTCTCTCTCTCTCTCTCTCTCTCTCTCTCTCATTCTCTCTCTCAAGTAAATAAATAAAATCTTAAAAAAAAAAAAAGCACTGGCTTAAAAGATGCCAGATTCAAATTAAAGACTTGATACCAAATAAACATTTTAAATGACACCTGAATTATGCCTGATTATCATACTGTTGCCTAACATCAGGCAAAGCACTTTCAAGACTCTGATTATGGAAACAGGTCATGGACAGCAAGGGCAATGACAAATCTCTAGGAACTGTCATAGAGCATACAGTTGCTGAAACATTTAAACATTCGACCTACACCAGTTTAACCTAGAAAAGGCTAAGAATCTCTTCTGATTTGATAACTTTTCTCATGAAACTCCAACATAACATATCAAATAATCCTTATTGTTTCTGGTACCTCTCTTTTTCGTAAGGTGGAAGAATAAGTTTTTGTGATTTTTCCAGGACCTTCTGGGAAATCTCAAAGACAGTTTTAGGTACAAAAGTTATTCTGAAAGTTATTTTACTTCCTTTTACACTTAGGAGTCAGTCTTAGAAAAAAAGAAATCAAAAGTTGTCAGATTTGAACACTTAAGATAGGATCGTGGGTGTCTTAGAAACAATATCTGACTACTCATTTATTTTATGGGCCAGAATGTAGTCTCTCTCGGTGAATGTTCCATGTGGGCTCAAGAAGAATGTGTATTCTGCTGTTGTTGGATTAAGTGTTCTATAAACATCAGTTTGAGCCAGTTGATCGACGGTGCTGTTCAGTTTAACTATGTCCTTATTGACTTTGTGTCTGTTGGATCTCTTGATTGCTGACAAAGGGGCTGGACCCTCCAACTATAATCATGGATTTGCCTATTTCTCCTTGCAGTTCTATCAGTTTTTGGTGTTCTGTTGTTAGGCATATACATGTTAAGAATTGTTATGGCTTGGGCGCCTGGGTGGCTCAGATGGTTAAACGTCTGCCTTTGGCTCAGGTCATGATCCCAGGGTCCTGGGATCGAGTCCTGCATCGGGCTCCCTGCTCCGTGGGAGCCTGCTTCTCCCTCTGCTTCTCTCTCTCTCTCTCTCTCCCTCTGTCTCTGTCTCTCATGAATAAATAAATAAAATCTTTAAAAAAAATTGTTATGTCTTTTTGGAGAACTGATCTCTTTTTTTTTTTTTTTAAGATTTTATTTATTTATTTGACAGAGAGAGAGAGCATGCACAAGTAGGCAAAACAGCAGGCAGAGGGAGAGGAAGAAGCAGGCTCTCCGCTGAGCAGGGAGCCCGATGCGGGGCTCGATCCCAGGACCCTGGGATCATGACCTGAGCCGAAGGCAGGCACTTAACCGCCTGAGCCACCCAGGCGCCCCTGGAGAACTGATCTCTTTAACATTATGTAATATAATGCTCTACTTTTTCCCTGGTAGTTTTCCCTGCTCTAAAATCTGCTTTGTCTGAGATTAGTACAGTTACTCTAGCTTTCTTTGGGCTAGTGCTAGCATGGCATATTTTCCTACAACCTTTTCCTTGTAATCTGTATTGGTCTTTATGTTTAAAGTGGACTTCTACACAGTTTCTCGTTGGGCCTTTTTTACTATCGGCTCTGACAATCTCTTTCTTTAATTGGTGTATTTAGACCATTGTTGTTAAGGGGATTGTTGATATAGCTGGATTGATATTTGCCATAGTTGCTGTTTTCTATCCATTGCCCCTGTTCTTTGTTCCTGTTTTTGTCTTCCACTCGCCTACCTTTTGTGGTTTTGACTGAGCATTTCATATGATTCCAGCTTCTCTCCTTTTTTTAGCATATCAGTTATACTTCTTTTTTTTAAACTTTTCTTCGTGGGGTGCCTGGGTGGCTCAGTTGGTTAAGCGACTGCCTTCAGCTCAGGTCATGATCCTGGGGTCCCGGGATCGAGTCCTGCATCAGGCTCCCTGCTCAGCAGGGAGTCTGCTTCTCCCTCTGACCTTCCTCCATCTCATGCTCTCTCTCTACCATTCTCTCTCTCTCTCAATAAATAAATAAAAATCTTTATAAAAAAAAGATGTTTAAACTTTTCTTCGTGGTTTTACTAGAGTTTGCAATATCCGTTTGTAGTTCATCCTAGTCTGCTTCCAAATAACACCATACCACTTCATGGGTAGTGCAGGTACCTTATAACAGAGTGTTCCCAGTTCCTCCTTCCTGTCCCTTGAACGCTGCTGCCATTCATTTCACTTATCCATAAGCTACAGTCATCCAATACATTGTTGCTAGCATTATTTTAAACAAACTCTCTGGATCAGTTAAGAATAAGATCTCAGGACGCCTGGGTGGCTCAGTCTGTTAAGCGTCTGCCTTCAGCTTGGGTCATGATCCCAGGGTCCTGGGATCGAGTCCCACAATCAGGCTCCTTGGGCAGTGGGGAGCTTGCTTCTCCCTCTGCCTGCTACCCCACCCCCCTTGTGCACTCTCTCTCTCTGTTAAATAAATAAATAAATAAATAAATATCTTTAAAAAAAAAAGAAGAAGATCTCAGATCTCAGTTTAGAAGTTTCTTCCTTCTGGGGCGCCTGGGTGGCTCAGCTGGTCAAGCATCTGACATTTGATTTCAGCTTGGGTCATGATCTCAGGGTTGTGGGATCAAGCCCCGCTGCATTGGGTGTGGATCCTGCTTAAGATTCTCTCTCTCCCTCTCCCACTGTCCCTCCCCCTGCCTTGCTTGAAGTCTGGGTGAAGCCCACCCCTGTGCTTCTTGAATCATAGAACTGATCACACTGTCTCTTTCACTAACTCAGAACGTGCTGAGGGACAGAATCTTGTTAGTCTTATTTGCTGCTGTAGCCTGTGTAGTATTTAGTCAATGATCAATAAATGTTTTGGTATGGGTGAGTGAATTAGTGAATAAAAGACCTTTGAGTTCTTGGCCAACTCAGCTGGCCAGGCAGGCGGGCACCTTGTCCATTTGAAAATGCCACCAATATCCTAGTTTGAAACCCAAAAAGAGAACTTGGAGCAGTTTCTCTCTGAACCTCAGTGCAAATTCCATTCACAAATCTAGCATGCTCCAGCTTCCATCACACTTGGACAGATATTGTCTTGGTTGGATTTCCCTACCACACTTTGAGATAGGTGTCTATAGATCGGTCAGGTTCCCTGGAAGCAGAGCCTGAGATAGGGATTTTTTTTTTTTCAGTAGGTTAAGCGTCTTATTTATTTATTATTTATTTGACAGGGAGAGACACAGCGAGAGAGGGAACAGAAGCAGGGGGAGTGGGAGGGGGAGAAGCAGGCTTCCCACTGAGCAGGGAGCCCGATGCAGGGCTCCATCCCAGGACCCTGGGATCATGACCTGAGCCGAAGGCAGATGCTTAATGACTGAGCCACCCAGGTGCCCCTGAGATAGGGATTCTTGAGCATGCAATTTATCAAGGGCGGATCTCAGGAGGTGTGGAGTGAGGGAAGCAGGGCAGGGCAAGAGAAGGGCAAGAGAAGCAAGGATGTGGCTATGGGCTGACTCAAAGAGAGGAAAGGGATGTAAATTTCCGGACATTTCCCAGCAAGATGGTTCCCATCAACCAAGAAGGGAGAACCTGTGCACTATTAGAGCCACCACACACGGCAGCTAGGGGAGGATGGAGTGGCCAGGTGATGGGGATCTGGGTAGACCACCACCAGCACTGACTGGAGTATCTACAAGGAAGCTGACTCAGAAAGAATAAGCAACTTGCCCAGAGCTACCCAGACAACAGCCATCAGAACCAGACTTCAAGCCCAGAAAGCCAGACTCTGAATCCCCGGCTCAGTCTGCCCAAACCCAGCCCCACTTATCCTTGGCTAGTTCTGGTTGCTGTTTGACAGGGTGGCTTGCTTCTCAGAGTGTAAAATCTCAAGGGTCAGGGAAGCGGAGAGGAAATCCCTCTGGGGCCACCATATTACATGCACAACCGTGAGAGGCTGGGTAAGGAGGAGGGTAGAGGTGAGAATTTGGGAACCTGGGACTCCACATCCCAGACTCTATCACTGTTGCTGGGAATGGCAGGTGGCAAACTTCTCCTCTGCTTTGCCCAAAGTTGGGGCTTTGGCAATGCAGCTGGGAAAATCTCCCTGCCCTTGGCAGAAAAGCCTGGATGGGGGCCCGTGTGGGCAATGAGAACAAGTGCCCTGCACAATACTGTTTCCAGGCACTGCCCACTCGGATGTGGGGGCTCAGAGTGCAACAGTGGCAAGGCAGGCTGGAGACAGGAGGGGAGGGGGCCTTTGTTGAGTACTTCTCACCGGCTGGACCTTTTACTCCTGCTTTTAATTAACCCTCCCCGCCCCTCAGCCACATAAGGAAATGGGAGATACTAGAGCCATTTTACAGATGAAGAAGCTGAGGTGAAGAAAAGTAATTTATCTGTGGTCACAGAGATAAGAAATGATAGAAATGATCTTTTCAGGCAAAGCAGTCTAGCTCGAAACCTGTGCTTTTCCTATAAGCAAAAAATATCTTATTTCGGGGTAAAAGTATTAGGGTAATGACATCCATTCTCAGATGTCAGTCACTGTTCTAGTCACTGTTCTGCGTTCATTAACAAGCTAATGGAGTAAGATGAACATCCCCCATGTTAGAGATGAGCTGAGACTCAGAGCAGTCAAGTGACCTGTTCAAAGACACCCAACTAGTAAGTGGTGGAGACGTTGGTTATTAATACCAGAACTGCATGATAATTTCCCTGCATTTAATTCGTAAAGGCTTATACGAAGGGTTGTACTTAGTGTAGCTGTTGGGCAAACTGTTGAGGAAATTTCATACTGTCCATTCTGTCCAACCAGGCCATTGGCCAATGCCGCGAAGTCATGGCTTACAAACATACACACACACTCAAAGGCAGGGACACGTCAGGCAGGAGCTCCTGGGGAAAGGAACCTGCCCAGCCCTTCCTCGCTAGTGGTCCAGGCTTGCCAAACAGAGACCCATGCTTGGCTGGCCCTGGGGCTCAGGAGATGACTCAGTTCTGACCCCAAGGAACTACACACCCAAGAAGAGGAAAGGCATGTGCCTAGATTTCTACCTGAGGTTTAGGCAAGAGCCTGGTAATGCCAAGTAGTCAGAGGAGGGAGACATTAATTCTCATCCCAAACCAGAGTCTCCAAAGAAGTGGCCTTTGGGGCCAACAAGCTCCAGGAAGCATCTTGGACATCTGATTCCTCACAGCCGGGGACATTTTCCTGGGGTGGAGGCCAGCGAGGCCAGAACTGTCCCTTTCCTGTTCCTGCAGGTGACAGGTCCGGGAGGAGACCCTCACGGAAGCAGGCTGCCCGAGCCGAAGGTGCGGCGGGCAGGCGCGGAGCTCAGCCTGGCCAGAAGGAGCAGGCCGGGGGCAGCCCAAGGCCAGGGTCTCCCCGGAGGAAGCAGGCGGAGTGCAGGAGACACCTGGAGCCGCTGGGGGAGCGGGGGCGGAGCTCCGCAGAGAGGACGTCCAAGGGGAGGAGGAAGAGAGACGGGAGGGCTTCCCTCAAGAAGCAGAGAGCTCCCCCAAAGACGGAAAAGGAGGTGTCAAGGCAGGAGGAGATGTGGAAGCGGCCGAAGAAACACAGGTATGTTGTGATTCTGGTTCAGGTGCGTTTTTCGATGGGCACCCTCCTCTCCCGTGGCCCCGCTCCCTCCCCTGATGAAGGGCTGAGGTCCCCTCCCCTGGTAGAGGTGACCCCGCTCTCATCTGCTTCTGTTTGTCCCTGCCCTGTCCACGACCCTGGCTTCCCCATCTGCGGCAGAAATGGGATGAGGATCTTGGTCATCCCAGGCCGACTGGCCCCTGGGTACTCTCAGGGCCAGTGCCCCCTGTCTGGCAGGAGGTGACATGGCAGCCAGGTGGGATAAGATCCCAAGTCTCCTGAATTTCAGCTGGTGGCTCACCACAGCTCTGGAAGAGGCACTGAGAGAGACGAACAGAATTGGATTTAGCCGTCACCATAGAACTTAAGCACACCATTTCCCCAATCCGGACCTGTGTCCTCTTCTGTGATACGTGGCTTCGATCTAGAGGACCTTCAGGGATTCCAATCAGTTCCATCCTTGGCTACAAATTTTGATGGAACGTCAGCTTCTCTTGGCCTCCCTCGGCTTTTTTACTCCTGCTTTTAATGAACCTTGGCTTTTTTTTTTTTTTTTTAATTAATCTTGGCTTTACTCACTTCTTGGGATGTTTTAAGAATTCCCGTTGATAATGGCTGGGGAGGGTTTTGAAATAGTTGAAGGAATTGGTGTCACGGTGAAGATGATGTTCCTTCCCACAGGGTTCTAGGCTCTTCCACCGGACCTCTCCACCTTTACAGAGGGAACTGGGGCCCTCAAAAGGGCCCACTGATTTCTTCTGTCACCCATGCCAACCATTCCTGGCTTGGTTGGGGCTTTTGTCTACTGTCTGATTGTCCTTGGACATCAGCTGAGGGGGTAAAGAAAGCATGGTGCCCTTAGCAATTTAAAGAGAACTTGAATGCACGTTGATTGGGCCCTGGAGCGTCCTGAACTTTAGAGGGAGGCTGCCCCCCCCCCCCCCCCCGCAAACAGACCGCAGATATCTGGATGGCAGATGCAAAGTCAGCTGAGTGCAGGGGCAGGGCACAAAGAGACAGAGAAGACTCAGTCCTGTTCCCAGCAGCTGACAGTCTAGCAGCGGAGATAGGCCATGGGCATCAGTCATCACAAGACAAGGCAGAAAGCAATATGTATCTGAGAAAGGATTTAACGAAATGCCTTCTTGGGGGGGCGCTGGGACATCAGGATTCCTCCACGGAGAAGGTAAGCGTTCCAGCCGGTCCTCAAAGTACAGGTGGCATTTGAACAAGCAATGACTGAATGCTCCCCAGCCCCAGACTGAGGGAACCCCCGTGGAAAGACTCAAAGGCAACCATCATGGGATGTGCCCAAGGGTTCCCAGCAGTGAAGGGTTGGGACCCCGCCTCTCACCTCTGTCCTCTTTGAATTCCTCAGAAATTAAGACTCACAGGCACTGCTGTAGATTGTTCTCTAACCCAAGCCCACATCCTGGTGTTTCCGTTTATGGAATTTGCTAAGAAGGCAGCTGGGGCCTGGCCTTTTCCTGCACCCCCCCTCACCTCGGGGGGCTGGTGTCCCTCCCAGAGTCACTGAGTCTGGGAGTGAAGGATGCTGTAAGGAGCGCACACACGAACGAGGATTTTGTGGAAGGCGAATGCATCGTCTTGTCTGTGAGATGCTGAGGCTCCTCACGTGGGGAGAGGGGTTCTAGCTGGAAGCTGCCTGCTCCTGTGCCGTCCAGTACCGTCCCCACCAGCCGGCGTGCTGAACCCTTGGACTGTGGCCAACTCGACCAAGGCACTGAATTTCTAATTTCCTTTCTTTTTAATGCAGTGTTAATACTAGGGGGTTGACACAAGAGTTTGTGAATTTACTTAACTCGGACAGACAGCTATAGCTTTGAAATCAATTTAACTTTGAAGCCAGTGCATTTCCTCTTAAAAATAAAAGGCAAACTGCTTTTGTCAATGCAGAAGCAAATGTCAAAGGGAAATGACCTTTTGCTACTTGACTCATTTGTTGGGAAACTTTTTTTTTTTTTTAAGATTTTTATTTATTTATTGAGAGAGAATGGTAGAGAGAGAGCATGAGAGGGAAGAGGGTCAGAGGGAGAAGTAGACTCCCTGCTTCGCAGGGAGCCCCATGCGGGACGCGATCCTGGGACTCCAGGATCATGACCTGAGCCGAAGGCAGTTGCTTAACCAACTGAGCCACCCAGGTGCCCTGTTGGGAAACTTTTAAGTATGTCTAAAACAACCTGGGTATGTGAATCTACCATTTCAACTACAAATTTTATGAAATCCCAGATACAGATCAAATATGTTCGAGGAAAATTTAATGTCTGATTTGACATGCACAGTGGTTGTGGGATGAGCACCAGATTTTGAAGACAGTACAAGAAGAATATAAAATATCCCATTAATAATTTTTATATGGGTTACATGTTAAAATGACAATTTTTGACACATTGGATTCAGTGAGATGTATCATTAAAATTAACTTGGCCATCTCCTTTTGTCATTTTAATGTGGTTACTACAAAATTTTAAATTGCAACATGTGGGTCGGGTTATATGTCTTTTTTTTTTTATAAATATTTTTAAGATTTTATTTATTTTTCAACAGAGAGAGAGAGACAGCGAGAGCGGGAACACAAGCAGGGGGAGTGGGAGAGGGAGAAGCAGGCTCCCCGCGGAGCGGGGAGCCCGATGCGGGGCTCGATCCCAGGATCCCGGGATCACGACCTGAGCCGAAGGCAGACGCTCAACGACTGAGCCACCCAGGCGCCCTCGGGTTATTTCTACTGAGCAGAGAATTGTGCTCAAATGTGGTGGGTGGGGAGGACTCAGAGAAATGGAGTCGGAGGAGGCAACTGTCCCGGTGCTTTGGGCTACAGGACAGAGGGGTGGCTTCTTCTGACAGGCAGGGGGAGTCACTGAGGGCTTCTGGGCAGGCACGGGCCTCTGAGGGGTGGTCAGGGCTGGGAGGGCCAGGGAACACAGCCCACTCGCCTTGCCTGTGGGCTTCTCTGCATTCCACAGAGCACCTGAAGACACTTGCCAGCTTTTCACTCTCCCTTGCTCTGCCCTGGCCCTGCCTCCAGACCACCGTCCTTGGCCTCCAGCGCTTCTGGACCAGAGTGTCTGTCAGAGGAGGAACGGGCCCGGATCCTGGAGCAGGTGGAAGACTCGAAGAAGCTCATTGCCACCATGCGGAACAAGCCCTGGCCCATGACGAAAAAGCTTAGGGAGCTCAGGTGAGTGGGTGGTGGTCCACCAGGGCCTTTTGATGTCCAAAAGCCTCAGGTCCTTCCGATGGCCCCAGAGCCCCTTCCCCTTCTCGGCCCCAAGAAGACTTGACAGGAAGGGGGATTCACCCTCCCGCTCTGCTTTGGTACCCTCGCTCCCCAGCACAAGCACAGTGCATGAGTGGGGGGCTGTTAGAGCCCAGACAAGCCTGAGTGGGAGGCTGTTGATGGAGGCCCTGCGGTTGGCCAGCGCCGAACAGGGTCTGGCGGGAGAGACAGAGGATCACGGCGGTCTGGCCTAGAGCCGACCTTTCCACGCTGCCTGACTTCCCTCGGTCCCACACCCCTTCCCCTTCATCCCGTGGCTTCTGTGCCTCCCTCACAACCCAACACAGACATACCTTCCTTGGGGGGCATTCTGTGACACCCCCCCCACCTCGACAAGTTCAGAACTCCCTCTGTGTTCTTTAGGCACCCAGAACGGCTCCCTGTGTAGCACACTCACCTGTGTGTATTGGGGCGGGGGGGAGCAGGGAGTGGGTCTGTCTCAGCTACTGTCGTGGCCTGAGTGCCTGACCCCGGACCAAGCCTGCCATGATGCTCCATGAATATTGTTCAGGCCTCACACCCAAGGCCCTGACTCCTGTTTTCAGCTCCGGCTTCCATATGAAAGGCCGGCCCACCAAGCATTTTATGAGTCTCACGTCCCTGCTGTGAGAGTCACATTGCTTAACTTCTGATTTTCTACTTAAAAAAAAAAAAAACTAAAACAAAACCCATCCAACATTACCATTTCCCCCCAGGTTCCCCCCTGGCTTTTCTGCCACAGGGTTGGAGGGGGCACTCCCTCTCCCCTTCCCTCTTCATGAAGCCCTTTTCCCTGGCTCCTCTCACACATGAGTTTCCCATCGCTCAAGTCAAATGCCTCACCCTCTATTACGTCGAACAATTTGGCAGCTGTGTTTTGACACATTGGGCCTCACGGTTTGCCCCCGAGAGGCGCCGCCAAGATGCTGGCTGTACGAACACGGGACAGGGTTCTGGTAAACAGAGCTTACTCCATGCCAGCAAATTATTATATCGTGTCCTACACAGCCACAGGAAGAAATGCGTCCCTGTGGTACCCACCGGCCAGTGCGGACCCACAAGCGCTGGGGATGATGGGAGTACTCTAAATCCGAACTAACACTGCAGCCAATAGCCGCACGTGGCCAGTAAACGCTTGAAGAGTAGTGAATGTGACCAAGGCACAGATGGTTTGGGTTTTATTAAAATAATACTAATAATGTTAATAATAATAATTTGTTTCAATTAAATCATCCCATGCGGCTGGCGGCTACAGTTCGGGTGGCAGGGACAGCTCTAGGCAGTGGCTGTCTGCCTTCTCAGCCCCTTTTTCCGAGACCCTTCTCCCTAGTCCCTCGGAGCCAGGTTCTTTTTCCTGTCAGGGGGCGCAGAACAGCCATCTGTCACCCTCGCAGAGCCTCACCCCCACTCAGGTGTCACCTGAACACATCTTTTATTAACAGTGGAAAAAGAGCGACCGAAGTGCTTATGGAAATGAGATCTCCAGCCAGCTGGAAGTTGCAGGGACTGGGAAAGTTCCTGAGGGCTGTCTAGCTGCCCAGAGGAGAAGTCTGACATCTCCTCCAGCCCGAGGGCAGAGCTTCTGCTCTTGGGGTGAGTGGGAAGTGGCTAAAGCCTGGGAAGCTGAACTGACCCATGCATCTGTCCCTGGGGCAGGGATCCTCAGCCAACACTGGCCTCTCCCTTGCAGGCCTCCCTCCTTCCTCTTCCCTCTCCCAAGACTCCTCCTCTCGGACTCAAAGTCTAAGGCCAGGGAGCCTCTGCCTCTCTCGAAGCAAGCTGGCGCCTCTGCCTAGATCTTTGCTTTCTGCCAGCAGCAGAAAGCTGCTTGACATTGACTCAGGCCAATGTCCCCTCTTCAGGGAAGCTCCCCAGTGCCCTCCCTGCTTTCAGGCTGAGTTATTTATGGTCCCTCTGATCCCCAAGGTACTGTGTCCTCACTTGACGGGATGCTCTGCTCTGCAGAGCTGTGTCTCATTCACCTTTCACGATTCTTTCTTTCTGATAAATTGCCTCCACTTGCTGAGGGCTTCCTGTGTCCCAGACACTGTTCTGAGTGCTGGTGTGTGTCACAGCCCACTTGATCCTTACAGCCACCCTGTGATACAGGGACTATTCTTATTGTCCCCCATGTACTGATGAGCAAATTGAGACACAGAGCAATCAAGTCATTTGCCCCTGGTTCGCAAGGTGAGTTAAGTGGCTCAGTTAGCATTTGAACTCAGGGATTCTGGCTCTGGTGCCTGCACTCTCCATTGGTAACCATCTCTCTAGAGTTACTAAACGTTCTAGAATGTATCCCTTTGCATCCTCTATGATTTCCTCTTCTGGCAGTGAGGTCTTCCGTTGCAAGTAGCATTACCAGACTACGTCTTCTTTTATTATTTTTATTTTTTAAGATTTTATTTATTTATTTAGAGAGAGCTGGGGGAGAGGCAGAGGGAGAAGGAGAGAGAGAATCCCAAGAAAACTCACACTGAACGCAGAGCCCGACCCGGGGCTCGATCTCATGACCCTGACATCATGACCTGAGCCAAAATCAAGAGGCAGACGCTTAACTGACTGAGCCACTCAGGCACCCCTACATCTTTTTTTTCAGAAGCAATGGTGTGGAGACCCCAGTCTCTGGCCCACTCAGGCGGCTGGCTGACGTGGGCATAGTTATTGGGACAACCAAGGAAGGACTGTAACACATGAAGAACACCAGTGGTGAACTGGGGCAAACCTGCGCTCCCACCCCTGCTGCATCCAGGTGGCTTTGGCTGGCTAGTCAGTGGCCCTCAGGATGATTTCCTTCCCTTAAGAAGCCCTCTGGGCCTCACCTTCCTCATTTACAAATGGGAATAATAATTACTATCTACCTTGTAGAGTTGTTCGGACCAATTCAAAATATTTATGTTAAGTGTCCAGCACGCGGTGTACAATTGGTAAATGGTAGTTCTTGCCATTATTAAGGCTTGACCATCTTCTGTGGCAGACTCTGTGGAGAGGAGATGAGGAGGGGAACAAAGATGGATCAGAGAAGATATTGCAAAAGGTATTATTAAGAACCTAAGATAGGCCATGATGTTGGCAAAAGAGCTGCTAAGGCCCATGAGTCAGGGATGTTTGCTTTAACCAGAGAATTAATCAGGTGTGTTTCTCAACTTTATCAGAAGCCTGATATCTTAGAAAATTACCCAAGCTGCTTGCGTTCTTCAGAGAGATCTGAAGAATTCCACTTCCAGGAAGATGGGGTAGATATTCTTCTGCCTATTTTTCCCACTAAGTACAGCTAAAACCCTGGACATTATCTGTAAAGCAAACATAAGAAGACTCAGAAAGGTGGACAGAAGAAGACGGTCTGGTTAAGGACCTCAGGACCAAAGGATTGATCGGGCATTGAGTTCTGGGATTTCCTTCTTTTTTTTTTTTTTAAGATTTTATTTATTTATTTGAGAGAGAGAATGAGAGATAGAGAGCACGAGAGGGAAGAGGGTCAGAGGGAGAAGCAGACTCCCTGCCAAGCAGGGAGCCTGATGTGGGACTCAATCCCGGGACTCCAGGATCATGACCTGAGCCGAAGGCAGCTGCTTAACCAACTGAGCCACCCAGGTGCCCTGGGATTTTCTTCTTGCCCTCTATTTCCCAGACTGGATATTAGAGAAGCTGGCAACCCAGAAACATGGACGGACACGCACAGACAAAAAAACACCTCAAGAAAAATCTGCTCTCTCTAGTCAAAGGACCAGGAAAGGGACAGTCTGGCAAGACAGAAAACTCTTAGGCAATAACAGTCCTACTCTAGCCAAGCCCCACAAACGGAACAGCAGCCCCATCCTTGCCCCTGGCAGCAAAGGCCAAGTGGGGAAGCCTAGATTTCCTCCCTTGCCAGGTTATAACTGGTGCCCCCAGTGCCCCCACCAGAGTGGTATCAGAGGAGGCTGAGTAGGGAGCAGGGACTTTCCTCCCCACCGGGCAGTAAGGAACCGTCCCTCTCCCTCTGGTGTCTGTGCAAGCCACAAGGCAAGTCTGGACTTTCACCACCACCTGGCAGTAACAAGGCATCCCTCCTAGCCAGGAAGATGTGAGGAGAAACTGGTTGGAAGCCTGAACTCCCATCCTTGCTCAGCAGTAATGAAGAGCTCCTACCCAGCCTTGGATGCCAAAGTGGGCCAAGTGAGGAGCATGGACTTCCACCTGGAAGCAACCAGACAGCATCCCTTTCACTCACTGAAGCAGTGGCAGAGGATGCCTGCTAAAGCAGAAGATTTCAACAAGATCCCGAGTCTTATAATATCCAAAGCGTCCAGGCTTCAACTGAAAATCACTCATCCTACCAAGAACGAGGAAGATCCCAAGCTGAATGATAAAAGACAACTGAAGATGCTAACACCAAGATGACATATGTGCTGGAATTAGCTGGCAAAGATTTTATTATTTTTTTAAAGATTTTATTCATTTATTTGACAGAGACACAGCAACAGAGGGAACACAAGCAGGGGGAGTGGGAGAGGGAGAAGCAGGCTTCCCGCTGAGCAGGGAGACCGATGCGGGGCTCGATCCCAGGACCCTGGGATCATGACCTGAGCTGAAGGAAGACGCTTAACGACTGAGTCACCCACGTGCCCCGTAGCAAAGATTTTAAAGAAACTATCATAAAAGTGCTTCACTAGCAATTATGAACACATGAAACTAATGAAGAAATAGAAAGCCTAAGAAAAGAAATAGAAGATGTAAAGAAAGACTAGAAGTTTTAGAAGTAAAAAAATACAAGTGAAATTATAAAAACCTGGATTAGTGGGCTCAGCAGCAGAATGGAGAAGGCAAACAATCAATGAAATTGAAGGCAGAGTAAGAGAAATTACCCAATCTGAACAATAGAGAGAAAATAGTCTGGGAGGAAAAAAAATGAGCAGAATCTCAGGGACATGTGGGACTATAATAAATGCTCAAACATTAGTGTTTCTTCCACGTCCCTCATCCTGGACATGAGAGGGTAGGGGGAGGAGTCCTAGAAAAGAGAAGAAAGAGGGTAGGGTTGAAAAAGTCTTCAAAGAAATAATGACTAAAAATTTCTCAAATTTGGCAAAACTTACAGGCTCAAGAAAACTAAATAAACCCTACACAGGATGAACCCAAAGTAATCCATGTCAAGACACATCATAGTCAAACTTTTTACCAGCAGTCAGAGAGAAATGATGCATTACCTATAAGGGGAAACAGTTAGAATGACAGCAAATTTCTTATTAGAAGCCCTAGAGGACAAAGGAAGGTGGCACAATTTTTCAAGTGCTGAATAAAAGAATTGTCAGCCCAGAATTCTATAGCCAGCAAAACTATCTTTGAAGAAGAAGAAGAAATTGGGAAACCTGGGTGGCTCGGTCCGTTAAGCGTCTGACCAGCTCAAGTCATGATCTTAGGGTCCTGCCCTTCCCCCTGCTCATGTGCATGTGTGTGCACGCGTGCTCGCTCTCTCTCAAAGAAATAAAATCTTAAAAAAAAAAGAATAAGAAGAAATCAAGACATTCTCAGATGAAGGAAACCTAGAAGAATTCATTACCAGCAGATTTACCCTAAAAGAATGGCTAAAGTAAATTCTCTAAATAAAAAGGAAATGATAAAAGAATCTTGGAACATCAGGAAGGAAGAATATGGTAAGAGCAAAAATATTGGAAACTGTCATAGATTTTCCTTCTCCTCTTGAGTATTTATTTTTTTTAAGATTTTTTATTTATTTATTTGAGAGAGAGAGAGAATGAGAGATAGAGAGCACGAGAGGGAAGAGGGTCAGAGGGAGAAGCAGACTCCCTGCCGAGCAGGGAGCCCGATGCCGGACTCGATCCCGGACTCCAGGATCATGACCTGAGCCGAAGTCAGTCGCTTAACCAACTGAGCCACCCAGGCGCCCTCCTCTTGAGTATTTAAAATTATGTTTGACAGTTGAAGAAAAATTATAACACCATCTAATGTGGTTCTCAATGAATATAGAGAAAATATTTAAGACAATTATAAATGGGAGGGCAAAGGGACATAAAGGGAGGTAACACTTCTATACTTTACCTAGTAAAATGTCAGCACCAGTAGATATTGAATACATACACACACACACACACACACACACACACACACACACACACACACACCTTACATTACATATTACATTATATGGTAATATACAGTAATACTTAGAGCAACTACTGAAAAGACCATAGAAAGAGATAACACTAAAAAGCGTCATAGATAAACCAAAATGGAATCCTAAAAAATATTCAAGTAACCTACAGGAAAAAGGAATACAGAGATGAAAAACAGAAAGAATAAACAGAAAACAAAAAGTAAAGTGGTAGGTTTAAATGTTAACATATCAGTAATTACATTAAGTGTAAGTGGTCTAAATACACCAATTAAAAGACAGACCAGGAGAGTAATTTTAAAAATGACTTAAGTGCATACAGTCCATTAGAAACTCACTTTAAATATGATGATATATGTAGGTTGAGAGTATAAAGATGGGAAAAATATATACACCATGCAAACATTAACCAAAATAAAGTAGTAGAAGAAGCTATGGAAATACCAAATAAGTCAACTTCAGAGTAAAGGAAATTAAGAGGGACAGAAAGGAACATTACAGAATGATAAAAGTGTCAATCCACCAAGAGGAAGACATAACAAACCTAAATGTGTCAGCACCAAGTGGTTTGGGTTCTACAGTGTATTATCTAGGGATGTGTAATAAATTATCCCAAAACTTAGTAGTTTAAAACAATAATGAACATTTACTATCTTCTATGGATCAGAAGTCCAGAGCAGCTTAGCTGGGCAGTTCTGACTTGGAGTCTTTCATAAGATTGGGTCAAGATGTTGGACAGGGCTGCAGTCATCTGAAGGCTTGAATGGGGCTGGTGAATCCACTTCCGAGGTGGCTCACTCACATGCATGACAAGTTGGTGCTGGTTGTTAGAAAGAGGCCTCAGGGGGCACCTGGGTGGCTCAGTCGGTTAAGCGACTGCCTTCGGCTCAGGTCATGATCCCGAGGTCCTGGGATCGAGCCCCGCATCGGGCTCCTTGCTCTGCGGGGAGCCTGCTTCTCCCTCTCCTCCCCACTTGTGCTCTCTCTCACTATCTCTGTCTCTCTCTCTCTCAAACAAATAAATGAAATCTAAAAAGAAAAAAAAATTTAGGGCGCCTGGGTAGCTCAGTTGGTTGGGCGACTGCCTTTGGCTCAGGTCATGATCCTGGAGTCCTGGGATCGAGTCCCGCATCGGGCTCCCTGCTGAGCAGGGAGTCTGCTTCTCCCTCTGACCCTCCCCCCTCTCATGCTCTCTCTATCTCATTCTCTCTCTCAAATAAATGAATAAAATCTTTAAAAAAGAAAAAGAAAAAAATTAAAAAAAAAAAAAGAAAGAGGCCTCAGTTTCTCTCCATAAGCTGCTTGAATGTCCTCATGACATGGCAACTGGCTTCCCTCAGAAGAGGATGTATTTGAAAAGGAAGTCACAATACCCTTTATGTACCAACCCCTAGCCACCTCCTTTGGACCATCATTGTTTCCTTCCTACCTCCAGGCATCTTCTAGATTTTAGGCTGGCTCCTACTTTCTCCCAGTGTTCCATATGGGACAGCCACGTTCTGTGAGGAACACAGAGCTGCCCTGTGTCTGTTTTTACCTCTGCATCTCGAAGTTAAGTGTGATTTTGAACCTGAGCGCTTTCACCAGGGAGGAGTTTGGGGAGGTATATAATGTCTCTGAGAAATGCCATAGGTCAGCTTCAGAGTGTTCCCATTGTGGGAGGCCACGTTACCAAGCCCCTGGTCCAGGCACCTGGGGGAGCAGGGGCCCCTCACGCCAGCCCCCTGAGCTAACAGAGTCTGACCAGCTGTCCACCCTAGGAGCTACCGCTTCCTCAGAAGCCTGCCGAATGAAATCGCTATGTTCACAGTGCGTGCCTTCATGCACCTGATTCTCGTATCATTATCCTCATTTCTAGAGGAAAACTGCCACCCTGCGAGGCACAGAATCCTGCCTGGGGCTCTGGCACTAAAAACCACACAGTACATCTCCTCCCCTCCCAGCAGCCATCACTGACTAGCCTTTTTTTTTTTTTTCAAGATTTTATTTATTTCTTTGACAGAGAGAGACACAGTGAGAGAGGGAACGCAAGCAGGGGGAGTGGGAGAGGGAGAAGCAGGCTTCCCTCTGAGCAGGGAGCCCGATGCGGGGCTCGATCCCAGGACGCTGGGAACATGACCGGAGCCGAAGGCAGACGATTAACGACTGAGCCACCCAGGTGCCCCCATCACTGGCCATCCTAAGCGTGTTTTCCCAACTGGTTTGTGTTCACTTTACTCACAAGGAGGGTCTTCCAGGAGGCAAACGGGGGGGGATTCTGAAGTGTGGTCTGAGTTGTGTCTGCGCCTGAAAGCCTCTTCTCCAGTAACTTCCTCCTCTGCTGAGTGCTGGAGGGGCCTGAGGGGTTAATCATCACCTGCCAAAGGTGACCTTGAGATCCACACCCCTAAAAGCTTCCTCAAAACAGGATGCCTCCTCTCTTGCCTTTTCACTGCATTTACCACACACCATCAGGTTTGAGGAAAAAAGAGAGGCCAGTTTGCGGGAAGTTCCCTTTTCAAAGGACACTTGGTGACAAGGAGGGGACAGAAGCACCTTACAGAAGTAAGATTTGCAACAATCGGGAAGTACAGGGCAGGAGCCAATGTTTCCATAAACCAAATACTCTCTGGTAAGGAATAATGGGACAGTCTGGATTATAGGTAACATGTTTAAAAAGGAGTTTGCTGCAAAAAGTTAGTTGTTACTATTTCCATATCTTCCCTGTATCCAGAAAAGCTTTCTGTGTCCTCCAAAATTCTTAAACCAGGTGGGCTTTTCATAGTGAATGGTCCTCAGAGTTTGTACCCAGTGCTGGGCACGGCCCTCTGTTCTCCTGAGGGCTCTCTGGGGGTCTAGACACAGAGTCTGGATATCAAAAAGAGAAACATTTGCTGCCGGGCCCAATGGCTCAGGAAGATGAGCTGGCTTTTTGGAGAATTCTCACTTGAAGTCCCCAAATCTTAAAAGCTGGCACATTTAAAGATTTGTTTATTTATTCTAGACAGAGAGAGACTGGGGAGAGGGGCAGAGGGAGAGACTCTCCAAGCAGACTCCCCACTGAGCGCAGAGCCCGACAAGGTGGGGCTCGATCCCACGGCCCAGGAGATCATAACCTGAGCCGAAACAAAGAGTCGGACGCTCAACTGACTGAGCCACCCAGGTGCCCCAAAAGCTGGTGCATTTAAACTCACAAACTCCAAGGGCTTAGGAGCCTCTGCTCACTTGTAAAATACAGGAAGAGAACAAAAATACAAATTTCATGAAAACTTTTTTTTCGTGGCATGGCTGTGTTGGTAGCCACAGATAACTAACTGCCAGGACATGTCCTGCCTTGGGGGGGAAACAGGGAGCTGATCCCATTAAGGAGGCTTAATCCCCTACAGACCAGCTTTTGACCTCGGGGGCTCGGGAGCTAGACAGTCAGCCTCATTAATAGGGAGACATCGGAATAAAACCAGCTTCAAGATTAACCTGAGGTTAGAATGTGACTTTGACGCTTGCTCTGCCTGCACATAGACTTTGGAGGTGGGTTAGGGATCGTGTAGCAAACAGTGGGGGCTGTAGCCGTAGCAGCCGACACGCAGCTCCACAGCGCCCTCTCCTGGCCATCCTGAAAGGAATCCTCCTCCAATTGTGCGGCTCTATCCAGGGACTGCTGAAAAACTGGCTCTCTGGGGGCTGCGATGAAGGGGGCCTGATTTGCAGCCTTTGCTGATTTCCATGGTCTAAATACTCCCACCCAGGCCAATTTCAAGCTACCAACAGTTTAACAGCTGGGTGGCCAAGTTCCTGAATATTTAACACTGGGTACTCGGGAGCCCGTTCTCACCAGCCCCAGCACACCACCCCGGATACGAAATGGACAAACTGATCCATGTGTTTCTCATCCAGCCTTCCCGGGATATAGTCACTCCCTCATTCAACATTCATGCAGTCCCACAAATGTCTACTGAATACTGTATTCATTTTCCCTTTCTTCACTGAAGTAGAGTTGACATACAGTATTATATTCGTTTTAGGTGCGCAAGAGCGTGATTCCACGTGTGTATACATCAGGCAGTGCTCACCACGATAAGTCTAGCTACCATCTGTCACCATTCAACGTTATTACAATATTATTGGCTATATTCCCTAGGCTGTACTTTACATCCCCATGACTTACTTATTTTATAACTGGAATTTTTGACCCCTTCGTCCCCCTCACCTGTTTTGCTGTGTCTGTTTCTATTGCTGCTGCAACAAATGGGCCACAAATATAACTGTTTAAGACGATACTCCTTTAGCTACCAGCTCACAGTGCTGCTGGTCAAAAATCCAGCTGTGGCATGGTTGGATTCCCTGCGCAGGGTCTCACCCCTATAAAATCAAGGTATCAGCAGGGCTGAGGTTCCCATGTGGGGCTAGAGGTCTTCTTCCAAGCTCGCTGGGTTTTGGCAGAATTTGCTTCCTTCTCTTGCTTTCCATGTGGCTTCCTCTCGAGGGACCCAGCAACAGAGGGTGGAGAATTTTCTTGCTTCTGATTTGTCCGACTTCCCCCTCTGCCACGTCTCTCTCTGACTCTCTCTCTTCTTCTGGGTTTAAGGGCTCATGTGATTCCTCTGGGCCCTTTCAGAGAATCCAGGATAATCTCCCAATTTTAAATTCCGGAATTTTAATTCCATCTGCCAAGTCCCTTTTGCCATTCATGGGTGTGCCACCAGGGGGCGAAAGTCGTGGGGGCCAAAATTCTGCCTACAGGTGCCTATCATGTATTAAGCACTCTTCTTAGCATTTGGGAAACTTCCGTGAACGAGACAGACAAAATACCCTGCCTTCACGGAGCTTACATTCTAACTAGGGGTATAAAAACACTTCAGGCTTTCAGCCACATATACATATGCTCTCTCATAGTTCAGATTTCTTTTCGTTTGGTGTTAATTGAAGTTCTGCCTCTACCACCCCCCCCTTTTTTTTCCTAACCAGGGAGGCCCAAGAATTTGTGAAGAAGTACGAAGGAGTCTTGGGAAAGGGGAAAGGCAAGCGACTGTATGCCTATAGGATGCTGGTGGCTAAGGTGGGTGGTGCAGAGGCAGCAAGCCAAACCCTCGGAAGGGCTTGCTCAGCCTCTGAACCCAGGTGACCATCACAGGCACCTGCCCAGGCTCTCCATTTCTGTTCAGCTCCCCCAGAATCCTCAGTGTGAGGTCCAGCCAACCAGCTGATTTGTCCAGGAATAGAAACTGTCTCCTGTCAATTTTTCTACATTTATCTGCGAGGACTTCAGTGTATCTGAGATTCGTTTCTTCTCCAGTGAAGAACTGTAAACTCACAAAACTGATGAGGTTAAAGCACTGAGATCTTATTTCTCAAGCTCCAAACCCAGACACATTGTTTGATAAATCGTCCATTTTTATATAACACCTGGATAGTTTTTTCGTGTATTCTTTGTTCATTGGTGCATTTGAGCTTTATCTTTTTCTTGGGGGACGTTTGGATATTTCATATTCTTCCAAAAACCCATTTATTCCATTAAGATCTTCATATGTATTACCAAAAAGTTGAAGATGGTGGTCCCATAATTTTTGGAATTACTTTCTGTATATGTTGGGTTTGGGTCTTTTTTATTCCTAATACTATTTTTTTTCTCCTTTTTTCAGTTTTTTTGCCTGATGACTATCCATGGGTCATTTTATTAATTTTATCTAGAAACTATTAACCACTTAACTGCATGCTTACATCTTCTTTTTCTCCAACTGAGGAACGTGCTCTTCAAATATACCTTCAATAAATAATTCTGTTTAGCAAATAGTTCTAGCTTCTTCCCTAGGAAAAGGATGGCTATCAATCCTGTCTGTGTTTACCTTCCTTCGTTGTTTTAAATTCTTTGTTTTCTCTCTTTGCATTCTCAGAAATTTCTCAGTTTTGTTCCCAGTATCATTGAATCCATTTCCTTCTGTTTCAATTATAGTCTTTATTACATCTAATGCTTATTTTCCTTCGATTACTGAGCTTTTATTTTATTTTTTTTTAAGATTTTATTTATTTATTTGAGAGAGAGAGAATGAGAGATAGAGAGCACGAGAGGGAGGAGGGTCAGAGGGAGAAGCAGACTCCCCGCTGAGCAGGGAGCCCGATGTGGGACTCGATCCAGGGACTCCAGGATCATGACCTGAGCCGAAGGCAGTCGCTTAACCGACTGAGCCACCCAGGCGCCCCGATTACTGAGCTTTTAGCTACCTTATAATCCTTCCACACTTCACTTATGTTCTTTTTAAAATCCCAAATTATCTTTTACTTAGAAACCCTATTTCTTGTATCCCAGTAAGAATAGTGAATCATTTCTCAAAATTAGTTATGTAGCCTACGTGCTTTTCAAAAATTGCAGAGTCTTGTCCCCTTTTCCTTGTTCTGCGACACTATTGCTCAGACCTCACTGGGTGTCTCAGTCATTCAGATCTGGATTTCATTCACAGAATGCGTAGCCTGCCCGCGTCTTGGTCACCCACTATCTGAAATCCTTTTTCTATATAGAGCTGGAGACCAAGACAACTTGCACATTTAACAGCCCAGTCCCGGGACTGCAGCTACCATCTCACGTGGCTCTGAGGAAGGGAGCTGGGGTCTTCTTCTGGCCACACTCCATCCCAGTTTTCTGATTCTCTAAACCATTGAAGGATAAGAGCTTCAATGCTGAGCTTCTCTGAGACTTTCTTGGCCTCTGCCCCACCTCCAGGGCATCACTTTTCAGGCCAAGATGCCCACAGCCTCGAGGGGCTGTCAGATGGTTGCCAAGTGATCAACTAACTGGCAGGCTGTCCCCAGGGGCCTCCTTTGACAATGTTCATTATCCCTCTTGGCCCTCGCTCTTGCAAGTCTATATTCTGTACTGATTTTATCAGCACGCTGACAGGGGATCCATCCCTCAGGGGAAGACTCATATTAATAAAGCTTCTGAGACTGATAGGTAAAACCAGGTGCTGGATTATTAATTTACAAGGAGAAATAACCATGAGAGAACTGGAAATGTGAGGAGTTCACATCAGCTGCACCTTTTATTTTTGATAGTAGAATTACTTTATGTGGGTAGCTAGACCATAATCCCAATTCCAATCGGTTAACTTGCAACCACAAATCACTACCATAGAAACCAAAATACTCACAGCCCAGGTGATAGGCAATGCTTTCTTTATAGACAGACTTACATAGAAAACCAAATAAGCCACCAAAGATGAATTTTGAGCGTGGAATCAGAGCTAGGGAAGGTAGATAAAGCAGTGGGACTGGAATGCCTGATGCCCGCCATCTGTTAATTTCCACACCCCTTCCTGTTTGAGGGATAGCTTTGCTATTGTTATCCACCAGGCTCCTCTTCTCTACTGCACCTCTGACCACAGTCCTTTTCGACAGGTGCCTTCCTTCCTTGTATAGCAATCATCCCATCAGGATACGTTCAAAGCCTGCAGGTCTGGAAACGTATCTGATCCCTTCAGATAAATTTTCCTTTTGAGCCTTTAGTGAATTTACACGGGAAACCTCACTTCCTTCATGAGCAAGTTCTTAGACCTTTGTAGTAATAGAAACTGATCTTAGGATCTTCTCCCCACTACCTCTTTGTCCACTGTTTTCTATGAGTTTTTTTAATTTAAGTTCCAAATAGATGTATTTCCAAGGAGTAGGGTTTTTGGAGAGCAAGCCCCTTGAGACTGACAAATTTTCACCCAATCAGCAGACAGCTACTCAGGTTTCCAACTGGTACAAACTCTGAGTGTTGGAGCTGGGAAGGGACCATGGAAAGAAGCAAAATGCCTTCCTAACTCCTTTCGGAAAAACAAAAACAAGAACAAGAACAAAAAAAACAGGCTGTTCTCACCAGGAGAAGAATGGAAGCCATGGGCTGAGGTTCTACCAATTCCAACACTGCTGGGCTTGAGCAACAATTCCTATCAGATTTAGGCACTTGGCTGTCTGCCAAATGTGGATGTGAGAGTTGTGAGATTTCTTTCCCCCCTTGAATGTTTGAGATTAAAAAAAAAAAGTTGCATCAGAGGTTGCTAACCCAATTTGATCCCCCAAGCCAAAAGTATATACAGAATTCCTAAGTTCATATATACACCGTCCAAACGTGAAATTTTATCAGCACTACAGACAAACACAAGGCATTATGCTGTGCTGGCTTCTCTCTCACCCTGCTCCTGACTTTGGTGTTGACACGTCAGCAACAACATGTCCCTCCCGTGTGTCCCTCCAGGCCCCAAGGCAACATGTTAGTGAACTGAGTATATTACCTGTTTAATTTCAGAAGTGGGTCAAGTTTAAGAGAGACTTTGATAATTTCAAGACTCAATGTATACCCTGGGAAATGAAGATCAAGGACATTGAAAGTGAGTATTTTGGCGTAGCTGTGTTTAGCTGGTTTACTAAAGAGTTTTCCAAGGGCTTGGATTGTGTCCTTGACCCACTGATCAGATTATTTCACAGGTCCTGTGGTGTTAGAAAACAGAATGGGCTTTGAGCTAGTCAGGCCAAGATTTAAATCGTGTTTCTTCATTTTCTGATTGCGGGAACATAGGTAGATTGGTTAGCCCCACACAGCCTCAGGTTATTTATCTGGACTATCCGTTCCACAGACTGATGTGCAAACTGAATCCATCACACTCACAAAGTGCTTGGTCGTGCTACCTTCCTCCACCCACAACATGTAAACCCTGCTGCGTTTTCTTATGCCAGGTCACTTTGGTTCTTCTGTGGCATCATATTTCATCTTTCTCCGATGGATGTATGGAGTTAACCTCGTCCTTTTTGGCTTAATATTTGGTCTAGTTATCATCCCAGAGGTAAGAAAGAGCTTCCTAGATCTTTAGGTAGTGTTGAGGCTTATCATGACCACCATCCTCATTTACATTAATCAAATACTCTCTGTTTTACAAAGAATTAGTCATTCATTTTAAGTTCTCTACTCCTATCCATTGCCCAGATAGTTCAGGGCAAAGAATGGAACCAAAATAATTGTGTTCCTTTTTTTTCCCCTTTTTTCGGAGTGTTCAGCTTTTTTGAGGGCATGGGAGTCTAGAGGGGAGCCCTGGGTGCCTGGGGATAAGGCCTGGAATCAGCCTGGAAGGGCAGTGGCCCAATGGGCAACCAGGGATAGCGTTTCCACGACCTGGGTTTTCCTGAAAGTGGGACTCTCAGCTCCACCCCACCCAAAGCCTTTGGGCCCAGACATGGCAGCATGGCAGGAATGATTGCAGTAGGGTTTGCCTTCATGCTCAGCATGGCCCCCTGACATCAGAGTCTTTCCACATTTCTCACACTTCCCAAAAGGCTGATGCCAGTTCTTCCCCAGAGAGGTCACCTGCTCAGCCATGCAGCCCGGTGGCCCACGCAGGGTCTCAGGTGGCCCCTGTGCCCCATGGGTGGGGAGGGGCACCTCCAATCCCCTAGGCCAATCCAGCCAAACAAACAGGAGGGGGGGTGCTCAAAATATTTGTGTTTCTAAATTAAGAAGTGGATCCTACATTTTTCTATCTTTTGTTTTACTTTAAGATCAGTGGAGAATTAACATCTTAGTAAGTTTTTTTCTTTACCCTGAAAAAAGGAAGAAATAGAATGCATTGTATCATAATTTATTTTTTTTTAAGAATCCTGGATTTAGGGACGCCTCGGTGGCTCAGTCGGTTAAACATCTGCCTTCAGCTCAGGTCATGATCCCAGGGTCCCGGGATCGAGCCCCACGTCGGGCTCCCTGCTCAGCAGGGAGTCTGCTTCTCCCTCTGCCTCTGTGCTCTGTCTCTCTCTCAAATAAATAAATAAAATCTTTAAAAAAAGAACCTTGTATTTAAATAGTATTCCTCACTATTCCCCCAGATATAATCTTATTACGGATGTAGGTGCATCCCTACCTCTAGGTGAGTAATTGAGAGACAGAAAAGGAATAAGCAAGCAACTTGTGCAAAGTCACACAGTAAGTTTGCAGTGAATGAGATCACAGGTCTCCAGAGTATTGGCCTGGGATCTTTTCCAAGGGAAATCTGACAAATTAGAAGATTTCTGTGAGGAACACCATCAAGCATTACAGGACCAAAATACAACTGAATACACAGGAGGATGTATTCTTGGAAGGGAAAACTTAATATCTTAAAAAAAAGAAGTCAATCCTTCCTAAATCAATATGTAAACTTCACACAATTCTGATTTTTTTTTAGAATTAAGGATGCAAATACAGGCATATGTATTAGGTTATTAATAACAGAACTATGTACATGTGAAGAACTAGCGATATTCTAATGTCCAACAACAGGTGATTTGTTAAGTAAATTTATGATAGATATATGGGAATAAATATTTTGAAGTCATTTTATTTTGAGACATACCATAGGCCATAAAGAATTGGTCATAAAATTCTATTAAGCTAAATAACCAGACTAAAATATATATAAAACTCAGAAACAACCGTAAGGAAACATATGAATATCTAACAGTCATTATCTTTGGGATATGGAGGTGATAGGGAATTTTTTTTAAGATTTATTTACTATTTATTTATTTGAGAGAGAGCACAGCAGGAGGGGCAGAGGGATAGGGAGAGAGAATCTCAAGCAGACTCTGTGATGAGCGCAGAGCTGGATTTGGGGCTCCATCTCATGGCCCTGAGATCCTGACCTGAGCCAAAACCAAGAGTCAGATGCTTGACTGACTGTGCCACCCAGACACTCAAATGATGGGGAATTTTTCAAATGTTCTTCTGTACTTTTTCACATTTTCTACAACGAGTATGTGATCGTTCTAAAACCAGGAAAGTGATTAATGTTATCTAAAGAAGAAAGGAGGTATTTCCTGCTCTGAGAAGGGAAATGTTTCACCCAGTATATGAATGTCTCCGTGTGTTCGTATTTTCTGCATGCTTCATCTTGTCCTGTCCCTACACAAGGTACTGATGGGCGTGCCCTATGGGAGTATTCCCAGAAAGACAGTGCCTCGGGCTGAGGAAGAGAAAGCCATGGACTTTTCTGTCCTTTGGGATTTTGAGGTACCATCCCCAACATGCCAGTGCACTTCTATCATGTGATTGTAAGGCCTAAAGTTTGCATGGATAAGTGTGAAATATTGCATTTAGTCATTGGAAAACCAGTAGCACTTAACTCAAATGGGGTCCCCATATGCCAAATGAGCTAGCCAACCACGTCCTCCTAAGTCCCCTTCATGGGTCCTTTCTGCAGCCACACACTGTTCCCTTCCCTCTACCAGATCCATGTAAGTGATCCTATAGGAAGGTTTTCTCTCCTCATACCCACATGAAGACCCCAAGGCTATCACCAGTTCCGCCATTCCCAAGCTTCACATGGCATCCTCAACTGAATATCCTACCTGCTCCTCAAATTCAACATCTACCCAGTCAACCCACATTGCGTTTTCCCATCTTTATTGGAACTACCCCATTCACCCAATCATTCAAGTGTGAAACCTGAAAGTCATCCTACACTTCTCCCTCTTCCTCACTACCACCGCCCCACACACACAACCAATCAACCACTAACTCTATCTTGATTCAGTCCCCCTTTCTCTATCCCTCTTGCCTCTTCTTTGAATCATGTCCCCACCATACCGGGACCATGTCAGAATCTTCTACCTCTGCTTCCTGCTTAGACTTGGCTCCTAAAAATCTTCATTCCCTCTGATGCCAGAGTGATCTTTCTGAAAAGCAAACCTGCCCCCATCGCTTCCCTACCTCAGATATTAATTTATTCCCATTCCCAAATGGAACAAAATCCAGTGTTTTAAATCAGGTTTAAGAAAGAACTGTTCACCGCCTGGCTGCTCCCTCCCTCTCCAGCTCCATTTCTGTCTCAGACCTCATACTTTAAGTTCCAATATTTATCAAGTTTGGGGGAAGTCCCTGAATGCATCACATACCAGTTCCCCACTGCTTTTGCTCAGGACACAGCTTGGAACACCCCTCCCTCCTTCTGAGTCTCCTCACCCCTATGCCTTTGTGGGGCTCGGTCTGCAGCTCCAAGGAGTTCCCGAGGCTGGGAAGCCTGGCTGTGATGGTTCAGGCAACAGGTCATTGCTGCTGCCATCCTTCATGCTCAGGTTCAAGTTCAGGTCAGGTTCATACTTCTCAGGTATGTGTGGAAGTGAGTTGGAGTATTTTTCCAAGTCATTTGGAATAAGGGTGTTCCAAATAACTACTACACCTCTATACTACTAAGTATTATATGTACTACTACTACTGTGTGCTACCACTAAGGATTTCTTTTATTTTTATTTTGCTCAAGTACCCCAGTGGAAACATCCTATCTGCCCAAAACAAACTGAATTTATTCAACAATAATCCTCTGTTTTGTTGTTGTTGTTGTTGTTGTTACCAATGGTAAATTTTTTTTCTTTTTTTAAATGTGTTTTTTTAAAAATAATCTCTTGGGTAAAGTAACATCTGTCAGAATTCTCTACTGCAAAGTTAGTATTTTTCTCTTTTCAATTACTCAGTATTTTGGGGAGTGCAGTGGATTTTAATGTAACAAGGTATGAAAAGTTTATTATGTGCTTCAGGTTCCACATTACAACTAATAGGGGATGACTATTTATTATTGAGTTTAGGTATATCAAAGAAGAAACAGCCTCAAGTATATGAAAAGACTATTAAGATTTGCCTCCCCTTTCCAACTACATATCTGTGTGAGACCAGAATAATCCCGTTTTACCTTCAGCAAAGACGTAAAAGAAATGCTAAAATTCTAAGCTAATATTACACCTGAAAAGTGTACTGATTATACCTAAAGCCAATTATACCTAAAAATCAAAACGAAACAAAACTTGAGGTTCAGATTAGACTGTAAGCCTTGTAAACGTATTGTTTTCTTTGTAAGTTTTATACTGAGAAATCTCACAGGCTCCTGCCTACTTCCAGAGTGT
The DNA here is from genome assembly GCF_003265705.2 of Callorhinus ursinus. Taxonomy (NCBI): domain Eukaryota; kingdom Metazoa; phylum Chordata; class Mammalia; order Carnivora; family Otariidae; genus Callorhinus; species Callorhinus ursinus. The sequence continues at coordinate 640,567 of NW_027397091.1, forward strand.
TACAGTAAGACCCTGGAAATGTGAGAGGGAAAGAATTTGGAGCTTTTTCTCCACACACACATACACACACACACACACACACACACCTTTACCCTTAATTGTATCCGTAATGTTAGCAACACTCTCCTTCTCGTTCTATATCTGTATGCATTCTATATGATGGAGAATAAAGAGAATGAAGGAGAGACACGGAGACATGGATAGACTCTGGAGCAACTGGGGGAAGTTAAAGGAAGAACAAGGACACCCAGAATTCTTCCTTTCACCCCTCAGACTCCCACTAAACCCCTGAGAAAGAAATCCCAGGTAGAATGAACGTGTCTGATGACCATCTGTGCTAAGCTTACAAACCCAGAGCATTTGGACCTGTCCCACAGGGTTACATCAAATATTCTGCTCTCTTCTATGGCTACTACAACAACCAGAGGACTATCGGGTGGCTGAGGTACAGGTTGCCCATGGCGTACTTTATGGTGGGGGTCAGCGTGTTCGGCTATAGCTTGATGATTGTCATTAGATCGTAAGTATGACCAACTCTTTTACAGGCTTTTCATTTTCTTCACACAAACAGGCCAGTCTGTGCCTCTTTACCTTCCTCTGGGGATTTAGAGAGAAAACAAGGAGACATATAAAGCAGATATGGATTGTCATGTGTGATATAAAAGACATAAACAGGGTAATACGGGAAGTTTTGGGAAATGGGATAGAAACATCTTTACATGATGCTGAGAACTGCCAGTCACACTGTAAGTCTGGGGCACAGCATTTTACACAAAGAAAGAGCATGTGCAAAGGCCCTGGGGCAGCAAATACCCTAGGTGAGTTCCAAAACCTGTCAAAAGGCCAGTGTGGTTTGAGAGTGAGCAGGTACCTGGTAAGGTAAGGCTGGAGAAGTCTTCAAAGTCTGTTTTTGCTTTCCCCAGAGCTCAGCTTCCTCAGAAAAACTCTTCTGCTCCTCTTTAACTCTAGCTTGCATGTAAAAAATGCAAAAGAACACATGTGGTGTGATTAACCATGGTGTTCCTCTCTGGCCCCAACTCTACCTGTCTCTGTGGTCAGAAACGGCCTTTTAATATGTCTGTGTCTCTTAATTTCTATCCTCTGAAGAAAAACTTTGGCCCATGAATTGCCTTCTTCTAAGCCAGGGGACCCCAATCAGCAAAGGCTGGTGCAGGGTGAGGAGGCACTGCTCCTGCACAAACCTGACTACCAGGGCCCACCCCCCCTTCAGCAGGGCCACATGAGGTCATTCCTCCCAGAAGAGCACAGGTAGCTGTGTCTGCAGGAGAGGAGTAGAGCAGGGATTAGAAACTCCAAAAAGGCAGGGTGTGGGCTTAGCATGGCTTTCTGTCACATCATCTCAGGGGGAAATGCTACTGTTTGCGAGGGACTGCCCAGCACATGATCGTCACCGCTAGATAATGGGTGGCTGCCCAGCCAGATCTATCAGGGGAAATAAGCTTGCTTTTATTCTTAACCCTCATGTTGTTGCAATGTTCCCTCTTATTATCCCAGATAAGTATAGGGATTCAGAAGCTTTCCCTGATGAACCAAAAATCTGAGTCAACTAAGCCCATGGAATAGCAAATCACAAAAGCCAACACATGAGATAGAGAGGCACAAACTCTCCTGTACACATGTTGTATCTGATAGAGGACCTGCTTGGAATTCTGATTCCCACAGCAAGGATGAGGATAGGTAGGATAAAATGGGTGGGTAATGAGGCAGGTCCAAGGGACCGTCAACCAAGTTTGCTTAAGAGAAGGATGTACATGTCACTGGTTGCAGTAACAACTACCTCAAGGCTTGTTGGATTTTATATCAGAAAATAAGTATCTTTTCTGTTCAAGAAAATAGGTGAATTAGAAGGGGTTGTTCCTGCTTGAGAATAGAGTCCCCATAAAGGGTTCTCAAACAACATTGGCAGATGAGTCAAGCCACCAGAAAACAAATGTCAGGATAGAAAACATGGCCCAGTGGTTCATTGTCCAGATGATATCATGCGTGCTTGCTGTGGACTCTGATCTGGGTTGGAAGGCACCCTGGCTATCATTAGTTCAATTCGAATCATCTTGGCTCTTTCTCTTCACTGGATGCCTGCTACCTGTGCCCCAGACCAGCTGAGGCCAAGGTTCCCTTGGGCTAACAGCAGTGGTATGCACCCTACAGGATGGCCAGCAATACCCAGGGCAGGGCAAGTGACGGAGAGAGTGCTAACTTCACATTCAGCTTCAAGATGTTCACCAGCTGGGATTACCTGATTGGGAATTCAGAGACGGCTGACAACAAATACGCCTCCATCACCACCAGCTTCAAGGTAGGCACCCCAGGGTAGTTCCCACGTCCTGGGGGAACGTTGGGTCCCTCTGCTCATGAGGAGACTTCACCTAATGAGCATGGGGCATGGTAAATAATATCCCCAAGTAATTTGTGGAAAGAGCTTTACCACCAGAGGTGTGATCCTAGCTCTCAAGCCTTCAGGAAAGAATGCTCATGGCTGTTACCCACCATCTGTTTCCTAATATGGTGGAGAATCATGGATGCTGGGACCTGGTCCTGACTGTTTCCTCGTGGAACTCTTTTCTGCCAGAGAACCTGGAAGGACTCATTTGGGGCTGTGGTTCTCAATCTTTGATGCATGTTTGAATCACCTAAGCATCTTTAAATATCTTTTGGGCCCAAACCCCCAGACATTCTGGTATAATTGGTCAGGGCCTGGGGGATTCCTGGCATTGAATTCTTTAAAAGCTCCCTGAGTGATTAGAAATCCCAGAAAGAGTTGAGGACCCTGGTTTGGATGGGTGGGGGGCGTCAGTTAAACCTGCAGCAATTCCCTACTTAATTATCTCATTAATTTGGTCATGAAAGATATGTGAAGTGGCCTACACATCTCTATTTTATAAAATAAAAGCAAACCTAAGGGTAAACAAATGAATGAAGGCAGAAACTAATATGCTGAAGCACAGCACACACCTCCATGTCTGTAAAAACCATCCAGAGTTCTTGATAGTTCAGTATTTCTCCTGTCTGATCAGTCAGACTTTCTTTCCCCCAGGACCTGCCGAAGGTCAGATTTACAACACACTTAATAGTCTTTTCTTCTTCCTTCTGTTCTCTTTTGGCCCTTCCTGGTAACTACCCACTCACCAATGCCTACAAATGGCAGGTACACCCACCAGGAGCAGAGCCTGGGCTCAGCAGCTCACTACATGGGTTTCATGAGCCTACAGTCCTGACAGCTTGACAGTAGGTAGCACAGGGAGCTGACTGGGCTCTCCTCCCTTCTCCTGCTCCCAGTAATGGGGCCGGGGGGTGGGGGCCCACTGGCAGAGCATCCAAGGGCAGGAGAGGGGTCAAAGGGGCTTTGCCTCTTCCTCCAGGCCTACCCAAGAGAGACCAAAAAAAGGTCATTGTCTATGAAACACTTTGAACATCTGGCAAGGTGAAGGTTTTTTCTCTGAGTCTATTAAAACCAGAGATAATAACCTTATATAACAGGGCACATATGAAAACTGCATGAGCTAGTGTATATTAACTGCTTGATAAATTAGTTAAACCTGAACCTGAATACAGTTAACTCTTCATTGATTAGAAAAGTCTCCTTCCAGGTACTTTGGTAATCAGGAGACATCATTTACTGTCTTGGGTCTGCCACATACTATTTCTGTCTTCATAGAGAGTTACTGATGCAGGATGAAAAGTTTATAATAAAAAATCTAGGGGTGACTGGGTGTCTCAGTCGGTTAAGTATCTGACTCCTGATCTCAGCTCAGATTTTGATCTCAGGTCATGAGTTCAAGCCCTGCATTGGCCTCCAAGCTGGAAATGAAGCCTACTTAAAAAACAAACAAACAAACAAACAACAACAACAAATATATATATATATGACTATTGTATTTTTATATACAACAGCAAACAACTAGAAAATAATTTTAATCCTATTTACGATAAAATTACATAAATTACATAAAATTCTTAGGCATAGAGTTAACAACAACAACAAATATACAAGACTGCTACACCAAAAAATACAAGGCATTTCTGAAAAAAATTAAGGAACCCTAGATAAATGGAGATATACCATGTTCATGGATTAGACAGAGATCAACAAATTATGTCCCAGGGGCAAATCCAGCCTGCTGCCTATTTTTGGAAATAAGATTTTATTGAAACAAAACCGTGCCTATTTATTTCCATATTGTCAGTAATTGCTTTCATGTACTATGGCATAGCTGAGTAGTTGTGAAAGAGACCACATGGTTTGCAAAGCCAAAACTATTTACTATATGGCTCTTTAAAAAAAAAAAGAATTTATTTATTTGAGAGAGAGAGCAAGTTGGGGGAGGAAGAGGGACATGCAGACTCTGCATTGAACCTGGAGGCCTACTCAGGACTCAATCTCACAACCCTGAGATCATGACCCAAGCCAAAATCAAGAATCTGACGCTCAACTGACTGAGCCACCTAGGTGTCCCTACTATATGGCTCTTTTTTTTTTTTTTTTAAGATTTTATTTATTTATTTGAGAGAGAATGAGAGATAGAGAGCACGAGAGGGAAGAGGGTCAGAGGGAGAAGCAGACTCCCCGCTGAGCAGGGAGCCCGATGTGGGACTCGATCCCGGGACTCCAGGATCATGACCTGAGCTGAAGGCAGTCGCTTAACCAACTGAGCCACCCAGGCGCCCCCTATATGGCTCTTAATAGAAAATGTTTGCTCGCCCCCGGATTAGAAGACTCAGTATGGTTAACATTTCATTTAATCTATTTGATCTATAGTTTTAAAACAATCCCAGTCAGACAGTTGCTGAGATCTCTCTGGGCCATAGTACTTATGACATGGGTAATAATAGAAAATACTCCATTGGTTTGTTACTGGGATTAGGAGGGATGATGCAAAGCAAGTGTTTAGCACCACATCTGGCAGACGCTTAATGACTGAGGCACTCGGGCGCCCCAACAAGATATATCTTCTTAAAATAATACTTGCGGTGCCTGGGTGGCTCAGTCAGTTGAGCATCAGACTCTTGATTTTGGGTCAGGACATGATCTTGGGGTCATGGGATCAGGCCTCTCATTGGGCCCCATGTGGGGCTCCGTGCTGGGTGCAGAGTCCACTTGAGATTCTCTCTCTCCCTCTCCCTCAGCCCCTCCCCACCTCTTGTGTGCTCTTGCTCTCTCTCTAAAAACAGATAAATAAATCTTAAAAAAAAAAAGAGAAAAGAAAATAATTCCCGATAAGGCAAGAGTGTTCTGCACTACCTCCTCTGTATTATTTCATTTATGAAAATATAGTAAGTAGTCATCTCAGGAAGCCAACAATGATGGTTCCCATTGGTTCCTGGCCTGTCATTATTCACATCTTATTTCCACACATTAAGGAATCAATAGTGGATGAACAAGAGAGTAACAAAGAAGAAAATATCCATCTGACAAGATTTTTCCGGGTCCTGGCCAACTTTCTTATCATCTGCTGTTTGTGTGGAAGTGGGTACCTCATTTACTTTGTGGTGAAGCGATCCCAGGAATTCTCCAAAATGCAAAATGTCAGCTGGTATGAAAGAAATGAGGTAAAAAGGACATCTCTGTAGAAGTGAATACTGAGGGCAAACATAGAATTTATACTGGTTCCTATGCAATTCAGCTGAATTATTGAAAATCTGAATTATAGGACATGTTTTAAAAAGTGAAATTATATCCCTTTCCAGTTAAGTTTGAACAGAGTCACCTCTTATTAGGCTTTTATATGTTGTCAAGGCTGGATTATAATTAGCATGTCAGTCAACTGAATAGTAAGTTGTCTTAGCACCCACTATTAAAAATGTGATCCTTTCTTCACAGCTCTACAGTGCCATACATCATAAATCAAGTATCTGTTAACGTGTGAGTGTGATTCTGGGCTCTCTATTCTATCCCATTGGTTTGTTTATCTGTTCCTGCACTAAAAAATACACTGATAAACTATGGCTTTGAAGTATGTCTTGATATGTGGTAGAGTGAGTTCTCTTATCAAGATCCACAATAAAACTCATTAAAGTTTCATTGTGATTATATTGAATCCATAAATCTCTTGGGAATTTAATATCTTTGTAGTAGTTGGCAAAATGGCTACAAGTTCTTCCCCTTCTTATAATCCTATATTTCTTTGCAATATGATTTTCTAGCTCCTCTCATGAAGAGGTAGAATCTATTTCCCCACCGTTGGAATCCAGCTAGTTTAACCATGTGAGTTGCTTTAGCAATGAGACAGTAGCAACCATGATATAAGCAGACTTGAAAAATGCTTGTGTATTGGAACTTGCCCTCTTGGAAACCCTGAGACCGTCACCATGTGAACAGTTCCAGGCTAGCCTGTTGAATGATGAGAGACACCTGGCCCAGTGTGTCTCTACATGATAGCCAGTCTACATGATAGCCAGTCAACTACCAGACATATGAATGAAGCCATCAACCATCAGTTGACCATAGATAGATGAATGAATCCACGTGAGGCCAGCAAAAGAACCACCTACCTAAGCCCAGAGAAAAAATAACGGACCCACGGAATCATGAGCTAAATAAATTAAATAAGAAAATCTATCTCTTCCCATGAAGCAAAAAAGGATAGAAAAAGAAATGTGCAACTGGAAGGACAGATGGCAAACACAAAATCAGACAGAATTAATGTCAGTGATTACAATAAATGTAAATGGATTAAAGCTACAGTTTAAAAGCAATAATGGGGCGCCTGTGTGGCACAGTTGGTTAAGCGTCTGCCTTCAGCTCAGGTCATGAGCCCAGGGTCCTGGGATCAAGCCCCACATCAGGCTCCTTGCTCAGCAGGGATCTTCTTCTCCCTCTCCCTCTGTGCTCTCTCTTTCGACTCTCACTCTCTAGTAAATAAATAAAATCTTTTAAAAAATAAAGGCAATAATAATCACAATGAATTTTTTTAAGCTACACGCTATTTACAATTAACTTATCTAAAACATCGGGTCACCGAAGTAATAGGGGGATACAAAAGATGCCTGAGATGGATTCTGCCCTTAAGTGGATTGCAGTTTCCTTCGGAAGCAGACTTGACAAGAATAAACCAAAGCACAAACAGCAGTGTTTGTGTGCGGGAATAGTGATCAACCAAGATGTTTTGGGTTACAGAGGTGTGGCAGGTGGAGAGTTCTATGTGAGCTGGAAAGGCAGGGGGATTTTGTGGCAAAGGCAGGAATTAGGCAATGCATTATACAAACATGTGAAGAAGGGCAGTGATGGATGTGGTGCAGTGATGGCTCTCCAGGTATGAAGCACTGCATGAACAGGTGTGAAAGTGATGAGAAGCCAAGCCAACAGTCAGTGTGATAGAGTATATGGGAGTCAGAAGCAGCCCAGAAGAATTGACCCACCTGCACTTTGGTCAGCAGTTCAAGGATTTACTCCCCACTAAATGAGCAGTTTTAGTTACAAAAAAAAAGTTCTACCATGATCAGTTTCAGTTATATGAGTCAGGATTCTCCCAAAATTGGAGCCAAAATTTAGTGCTTACCAGGCTCTGGCCTAGTAGACTTAGTCCACGATCTCTTCTGACTCTCACAACAAGAACTGTCACTCCCACTTTACACATGAAGAAACAAGAAACTCAGAGAAGTTATATAACTTTTCCTAAGTTACAAAGCTAGTAAGTGATAGAGCTGGGGCTCAAACCCAGAGAATTGACACCAGATGCCATACTCGTTACCATATCCCTCTGCTGTTAGTTCCCTTCTGTGATCTGTTTCCTGTCTTCCATGTTCCTGAGATAAGAGCTACCACAGTGACTTTTGTGACTGCCCAGCTCATGACTTTTACAGAACACAAAACACTGTTCCATATGTTAACTCATTTATTTCTCAAAGAAAATTTGCTATTTTGGGGTGCCTGGGTGGCTCAATTGATTAAGCAACTGCCTTCAGCTCAGGTCATGATCCCAGGGTCCTGGGATCCAGCCCCGCGTCAGGCTCCCTGCTCAGCCAGGAGCCTGCTTCTCTCTCTGCCCCTCTCCCCCCCTTGTTCTCTGTGTGTGTGTGTGTGTGTGTGTGTGTGTGTCTGAAATAAATAAATAAAATTAAAAAAAAGAAAATTTTCTATTTTTATCAATACTAATAGCAACAATCATGATGGCAACCAGTCACAGAGTTATGATGTGTGGGACATATGCTGACTGCTCCAGGCATATTGGTGCCTTAGCCAAGGTAACACAGCAAGTTGTGGAGACCTGAGACCATCTCGGAGGAGTCAACAAGGAGATGGAGATGCATGGCCCTGGGGAGTACAGAGATGGTGGTGAAGCAAGTAATATTGATGACACGAGTAATCCAGGCTTTCCTGATTTCTCAGGTAGAAATTGTGATGTCCCTGCTTGGTATGTTTTGCCCCCCTTTGTTTGAAACCATTGCTGCCCTGGAGAATTATCACCCACGCGTTGGACTGAAGTGGCAGCTGGGACGCATCTTTGCACTCTTCCTGGGGAACCTCTACACGTTTCTCTTGGCCCTGATGGATGATGTTCACCTCAAGGTAAAGACCACAAACTCCCCCAATCCCTGGTGCCCACGAAATTTCCTTTTTCAACTATAATTTCCTTATGGATAATTCCAATTAACTAAAGAAATTTTGGAAAATTGAGAAAAGTACAGTGAAGAAAAAGATATATCCCCAGAATCCTATGAGCCAAAGACAACCACTGTTAATATTTTTTTTTAAAGATTTTATTTATTTATTTGAGAGACAGAGAGAATGAGAGAGAAAGCACATGAGATGGGGGGAGTGTCAGAGGGAGAAGCAGACTCCCCGCTGAGCAGGGAGCCCGATGCGGGACTCGATCCAGGGACTCCAGGATCATGACCTGAGCCGAAGGCAGTCGCTCAACCAACTGAGCCACCCAGGCGCCCACCACTGTTAATATTTTGCTACAGGTCTTTACTGTCTTTTTTTCTTAGGTAGTCTTTTTTACATCATATACATATCATTTGGTACCCTTAATATTTTATCTGCAGCCTTTCCTATATTGCATCATAGCTGCCATAAATGTTTACCAGACAAGTAAGTGTCCATTGACATGATATGTCATGGTTGACCCAACCTTCCATCACTGGCCCTAAACGGTTATGGAGCACCCACTATGTTAGGCCCTGAGGGTACAGCAGACAGCAAGACACAGTCCTGTTCCAAGGGTATTCCCATCTAGGCTGGGAGACACACTCATTCAATACAGCATGCTGTGGCATGTGCTTCATGGGGGGCAAGCTCAGGGAAGCACGGCAGTCCATAGGAGGGACTCCATATTTCCTCTGCCCAACCTGGGGAGTCTTACCAGACATTGGAAAAAGCAGAGGGAACAGCTGGTGCAAACAAGGAACTGCAGGATGCCAAAGATTGGAGTGGTGGGAAAAGGGGGGAAATGAACCTAAGGGAAGGGTCAGATGATGATGATCCTCTTCCCCACCCCTTCCTCCTCATTATTTAGCTGTATGAACTTTTACCTGAGTTTAACAGAAAACTGTTGGAAGATTCTAAGCATGGAAGTCACTTGCCTACCCCTCCACCTTCATCTCTTGGTTTTCCTCCTACCCCAGGGAGCTTTTCTACTCTCCTGAGCCTCACATTTCCTCCATGGGACAGAATTTTCTCTTGCCTATCTCTCCACGCTTCTCCCCATGTTTGTCTCGTTGACTAACCCTCCCTGAGGTTTTGTCTCAGATGTCACTGCCTCCAGGAAGTTCTCTGTGGCCCCATAGTCTGATGTGGATTTCCTTGGTCCCCAGAGAGTATTTCCCATAGCTCTTATTTTATAATTGTCTGTTCATCTCTGTCACCTCCTAGACTGTGAACTTTCTGAGGGAAGCCTGTCTCTCTTTTTCACTCTTGTGTCATCACTACCTTACCTGCCCAGAATAGACCCTGAAAACTACTACTCTCAAAAGAAGAATGAGGGGCGCCTGGGTGGCTCAGCCGGTTGAGCGTCTTCCTTCGGTTCAGGTCATGATCCTGGGGTCCTGGGATCAAGCCCTGCATCGGGGGTCCCTGCTCAGCAGGGAGCCTGCTTCTCCCTCTCCCTCTACCTGCCATTCTGCCTACTTGTGCTCTCTATCTCTCTGTCAAATAAATAAATAAATAAATAAATAAATAAATAAATAAAATCTTTAAAAAAGAAGAAGAAGAATGAATGAATGACTGGAAGATGGTTGGATGGATGGATGGATGGACGGACGGACAGACAGATAATAACTCAGAAAAGAACTTCATGGAAAACACCCAAGGACATCAGCCAAATACCCCCCTCTCCTGTATAGACTGAAAGGCTGGGGAGGGCATTTCTGTAGAGACTGCTGAGGGGTAGGGCAGAAGCTACGTGGTAGAATGGTGGCATCTTCTGGCTTTAATTGTTGTTCCCATGGAAACAGTTGAACCATCCCTGGCTCCTTCCAACCCCACATCTCCATCTTCCATTCTAGCTTTCTAATGAAGAGACTATAAAGAACATCACTCACTGGACACTGTTTAACTATTACAACTCCTCGGGTTGGAACGAGAGTGTCCCCCGGCCACCCCTGCACCCTGCAGATGTGCCCCGGGGTTCTTGCTGGGAGACAGCCGTGGGCATTGTGAGTAGTTATGCTCTCCTGCAAAAGTGATCTCTGTTCTCAGTTCTTTGTTGTTTCTTTCGTGATGTTTCTATTTTTAAGCCACCAAAATGTCAAGCCAGTATTTCTTAGGAAACATCTACCTTTTCTCTTTCCCATTTTTTTTTCAGCATCCCACATATTTTTCCACATGCTCCATTCATCAGTCTAATACCACTTGGATTCATTTAGAGTCTTACTGCAAAATTCACTGAAAGCCTGAGTTTCTCCACCTCGAAATAAGGAATAAATACTCCTAAAAATTGGATGCAGGATTTGTGTGTATATATGCATCTGTGCATTTTTGTAAAGAGAATTAATGGTTTTCATTAGTCTCAGAAATTAACAACTACCATTTCTCCTTATGCACTGTCACCATTATTCCCGTAGCTTGCATGGTATGGACTTCAAAGGCTAGTGTTCTTTGCCTTCCTAGGCAGAAACTTGAAGAATTCTCGGGTAACACGGGGATCAGCTGCCTTCTCTTCCTCAACTCCATCTCCATCTTCCTCAACAGGGTTTTCTTTCATATGCCACCACACTGAGATGCAGAGTTTATTACTTCTTCATGAGTTCCCTGAAGAACCCAATCACATAGAGCACTAGACAGCAGTGTTTTTAACTGAGGATGGTGAAGTACAATGAAGGAAGAGATTTACATCACACAGTCCATCAAACCCTGCCTATAAATCCACCAGCAGATATTTTCCTGTGGCAGAGTGTCCTTCTCCCGGGGTCCTGGGGGCCTTTTCTCCCCAGTTCCTCCATGGAGGGCTCAGACTCACCATTTCTTGTCCCCTCCAGTCCACATTCCCCCATACTCTTGAAATCCTCCTCTTCATTAAGGTCCAAAGCAAACTGGCTTCCCTAACTCCTGCATTTCGAAAGCCATCACAGGGTATAAGAGAGAGAGAGTCTTCAAGTCAATAAAACCCACCCTCCTTAGAAGGCAAAAGAGAGTTCATTACCTACGTGGTTCCTTTGGAATATTCCACAATAGGATTTCTCATTTCCTATCTCACGCCCTTGAAAGGCGTCTCTCTTGCTCTCCCCCCGAATGCCCATCACCGTTCCCAACACTGATTAAAGCTTGTCTCTTTCTAACTTGTCAGTAATGATGGGTTTGAGCTGTTATGTCCTGCTCACCTGTGTCCTCCACCACCTCCACCCCAGGCCCCAGAGCAACACCTTACACAGAAGTAGAGACCTGATACACGTTGACTTGTCTGTTACTTAGGAGCATTAACTTGAATTCTTATTGAAGGATAATCCTGAAAACTCAACAGCCGTTCATCCAGCAAATATTCATTAATCATCTTGAAGGATGCAGAAATGAATAAAGCAGACCCTGGGCCCTCTAGGTACTCCAAGGCTATTTGATAGATGTCGTAAATGTTGTGATGATCCCTGGTAGATCTTTTCCATTTTGTTAATGAATAAATTATATACACTCTATAAAGCAGAGAAAAACTTTGCTTTTGGCTCTTCCACCATGTGCCTCATGAAAAAACCTGCACTATTATCTCTGTATAACAAGCTAAAATTCCAATTAGCAGGAGATAAAGAATGCTGGCTCTTGTCCCCAGGGACGATGGTTAGATTGAGTCTTAGCTAGGGGCAGCTACATTTCAGAGGAGGTGGAGGAAGCAAGGAGGGAGGCTTCAGATACCCTCTCTGTGCAATAGTGCTGATAACCCTACGTTGGGCATTGCCAATGTGCCAGGCAATTTGCATGCATAATCACTAAGCTTCCCAATAACCCTGCAAGGTTGATATCATTATCAGCTTTGAGAGGCCAGAGACTATTCCAAAAGCAATATGATTTGTAACTTGTAAGGCTGGGACCTAAAAATAAGCATTTTCCAAAGCCTGGGTCCTTTTTCTGCACCACCTCTCTGCCACCAAGAACCAGCAGGTCACAGAGAAGATTCGGGTGGGTGGGGAAGGCTTTGTATGGCTGCAGTCAACTGGGAGAAGTGGACAAGGTTTGACCCTGACCATGCCCTTTTCCTGTGCTCCCCTTGCAGGAATTCATGAGGCTGACAGTGTCTGACATGCTGGTAACGTACATCACCATCCTGCTGGGGGACTTCCTACGGGCTTGTTTTGTCCGGTTCATGAACTACTGCTGGTGCTGGGACCTGGAGGCTGGATTTGTAGGTCACGGTTTCATGAACATCCCGCAGAGGGGCATCGCAACCATCCTATCTGATATAGTCAGATGCATTCCTGGGCGTTCATTTGGATAATTGATGTCACTCTCTGCTCTGCAAAGTAGTGAAGCATTTCCTCTGTATTTCCTTTCAGTGTCCTATTTGCTTTCCTAGAAGAAAACTCCACTTTTTCCCCATGTAATTAACAATGTGACCTTCCTCTCTGGGAAATGGAGGCATTGGTTCTTGAGAAAGGTAGTTCACATACTTCGGTGCTAAGCAGACGGTAGTAGAGAAATGCCAAAGTGGCATCAACCTTCATTAGGGAAGGCAAAGAGCACCATCCTTTGGAGTCCACACTGAGCAAATGATAAGAAAGGTAACCGAAGTGGATAAGGTGAAATGGTCGTTCTTTTTTTTTTTTTAAGATTTTATTTATTTATTTGAGAGAGACGGTGAGAGCGAGCACGAATGGTGGGGGCAGGGAGCCTGACTTGTGGCTCAATCCCAGGACCCTGAGATCACCACCTGAGCCGAAGGCAGATGCTTAACCGACTGAGCCACCCAGGTGCCCTAGAAATGATAGTTCTTACTTTTTGAAATTGTAATGAAATCCTGGGGTGGGAGAGGGCAGATGTGGTTGTGAATGTTTCAGAAAGTCTTGGAAGAAACCAAAAACACAGTAACCATTGGTGCTGTCTTCTGGATTATGCTTTGAGAAACCTCTTTGGACTTATTCCCTCCACCTGGGATACTCTTCTCCCCCCTCCACCCCCCACCCCCGACCTGGGAAACTGCTCATTCTGAATGTGTTTCATTTCCTCTCTGTGGTGGCCTTCTGTGATATGGCAGAATGTCTGGTCTCATCTGTCCTGTGTGTGTCTCTTCCACAACATCTCACTCCCTGACCCTATTAGTCACTGTTGTTTGGGGGGTTGGGAGGCACTTCCCCTTAACTGAGCTCCATATCTTGTTTACCTGTGTCATCTTCATCATGGCCTGCAGTAGGGTAGCTGACCTAGGTAAGGGCTCCAGTACAGGATTCTGTCATATTTTTTTTCCTTTTAGTCACCAGCCACAATTTTACATGAGCCTACTCACCTCCTCCTCACAGTGAGGAAAACTTCACAATCTCGTCTGAGAACAAGGGTGAATGAACCTCATGCTGAAAGAGGATGCCATCTTTAATAGGACGACAAGAAACTGCTAAGATGTCATTGCCCTCAAATTAATTTATAAGTTCAACAAGATCCCCAAATAATACTAAAGTTCATTCTAAAAATAAACATGTGCAAATAGCCAGGAAAAATTGTAAGACAGCAAAATGAAAGGGACTGGACCTACCATTATATTAAAATATATTATGAAGCTATAATAATCAAAACCGGTACTAAGGAATAGCCAAAGTTATCAATGGAACCGAATAGAAAATCCAGAAATACAATCTACATGAAATGATCTATGAGGAAATTTAGTTTAAGATAAAGGCAGTCTTGCAACCCAGTGGGAAAGGAAGGATTATATAACAAAGGGTGGAGACAACTGGTTGACCACTGGGGGAGGGACTATATCTCTCACCCATTTCACCTAAATACACAAATTGTAGGTAAATCAAAGTTTTCATCACCGAAAAATGAATCAAAAAATGAAATCATAAATTTCTAAAAGAAAGCATATATAAAGTTACAATCTTGGGATAAGGACATTTTTTCTAACCAGGACACAAAACCCAGCAGATGAAACAGTTTAAAAAATATTTTTAAATGTTAAATTTTTAAATTCCCAAGACTTGGGGCACCTGAGTGGCTCACTGTTTGGGCATCTGCCTTTGGCTCAGGTCATGGTCCCGGGGTCCTGGGATCGAGCCCCGCTTCTCCCTCTCCCACTCCCCCTGCTTGTGTTCCCTCTCTTGCTGTGTCTCTCTCTGTCAAATAAACAAATAAAATCTTTAAAAAATAAACAAATAAGAAACAGAACCCTGAAGCCAAGATTTCTCTCAAGTCACTAGAGCAGGCTCTTTGGGCTAGAGTGGCCCTGGCTTAGCCAGTTGGCTGGGAATGGGGGCTGGCCAACGTCTAACAACTTCTTTTCTCTTTGTCTGCCTCCCCCCTGCAGCCCTCGTATGCCGAGTTTGATATTAGTGGAAATGTACTCGGTTTGATCTTCAACCAAGGAATGATCTGGTGAGCTATGCATTTTGTCTGGGGACCACCTCACTGGGGGAGTCAGAAAACTGGAATCCCAGGCTTGGCCTCCCAACTAGCTGGGGGAAGTGGCTGGACAAATCCTCAGGCCTCTCCGCACTGCCTCCTTTCAGATGACAAATAGAAGGCAGGACGAGATGAGAACCAGGACCATATCCGGCCCACCCATGTGCTACCACAGACAGAGAGGAAAGGAGAGGGACAGAGGAAGATAGAAGGGGAGTGAGAAGGAGGAAGGAAAAAAGGAAGAAGTAGAGAGGGGAGGAAGGAGGAGGAAAAAGGGAGAGAGGGAGGAGAAGTAGAAGAGGAAAGGAAAGAAAGAGGAAGGAGGGAGAAAATAGGAAGGAGAGGAGGAGGAAAGGAGCCAAGGGGCTCCCTCCTCTGAGGCGGGGGTTAGATGAAAAGGCTGCGTAATATCAGCCAAAGGCTTTTAAGAGGCTGAGAGCTCACTGCAAGCCAGCGTCCCATTCTCTTCACTTAAGAACTTCAGATACTTTTCTGAGCAGCACTGCTATTTTAGGGGGACCACGGAGAAAGAGACAGGAGGCCAAATAATTTGCCAAGTGCCCCGTGAGCCCAAGCTAGTGGTGCTTGGAGGTCTCCCTCTCCTGAGGAATGGGTGGCTATGGCTTGCGATAAATGTCCTGCTTAAATGGGAGACCCCTGCCCTCAGGACCCGCAGGGAAAGCAGCGAGGCCTCATGCTGCTAACCCATCGATCCCATTTCCTCCCGTCATCCTTCCCTGGCCTCTCTTGCTGTGGGGCCAACCGGGTGTGCGGTTTCTACCCTTCCAGGATGGGCTCCTTCTATGCTCCAGGACTGGTAGGCATCAATGTGCTGCGCCTGCTGACCTCCATGTACTTCCAGTGCTGGGCAGTGATGAGCAGCAACGTCCCCCACGAACGTGTGTTCAAAGCTTCCCGATCCAACAACTTCTACATGGGCCTCCTATTGCTGGTGCTCTTCCTCAGCCTCCTGCCCGTGGCCTACACCATCATGTCCCTCCCGCCCTCCTTCGACTGCGGGCCATTCAGGTGCACAGTCTCGGTTGCATGGGAGCAGCTCCTCTCCCAGAGCGCTGGCTCAGAAGTCCTCTCCTAGTGTTACACCAGCCTGCAAAAGGCCATGGAGCTCTGGGCAAATCATCAGAGCCGTTCAGTGGCGTTTTCTGCAAGGATGGAAATGTTATATCGCTGCCTGATCCAGAATGTTAGCCCCCAGCCATGTGTGGCTCTTGAACACTTGAAATGAGGACCAAGAAACTGAATTTCTTTATTTCATTATAATTCACTTTAATGTAAATAACCACCCATGGCTGATGGCTACCATATTGGACAGTGCAGCTCTGAACTTTTAACATGTGGATAATCTACTGCCCTGGATTACCTTACCATGGGATGAGTAACGGGGCGGGGCGGAGGGAGATACTCTGCAGATGAAATAACCATACATTTATCAGTGCCATTCACATGGGAAGCAGCGACTGAGACTCTTGACTGGGTCCCCATGCTCTGCAGGGCATTTGTCAGCTCTTTTGGTTCAGGGTATAAGTCAGACTAGTTTAGGATACTGGGCATTGTATAAAGAATGTATAAATAATGATGTAAGAAGGTATACTGAAAAATAATATGCATCTGCTGCTCTCTTTCCCAGCATGAGACCCTCTGGAAACAAAGCCATCTCTCTACTCAATAAGAAGGAGTTCTGTGGTTCGAGCAGTTTGGAACATGCTGCCCCTTTTATCTGCCACCTTCTCACTTAGAAATGCTCAAGGCACACTATTAATGGATTGGAAGACTTGTACACTAAGATAATGTGTGCAAGCCAGCGTTTCCATCCTTTTTCATCACAGACTCTTTCTTCATGTAACATGCATCCAGGGCCGGTGAGGCATCGACTCTGAGTTTGCATGACCCTACGAATGAGTAGCTCCTTCCACATTGTGCATCCCAGGGCCTCACCTAGCTCACTCTAGTCCCAGCTCTGTGCCTACTGTCATGGATCAACACATGGGGAAATGCTGATCTGGTACTTTCCTGTTTAGAAGGGACTTACCTAGATAAAGCCCTGTGGTGGGTGCCCCCCAGCAAGTGCCGTCGTGCTTGGAGATGTTAGTGAAGTGCTCATGGCAGAGTGAGATCTGGCTGCACAGGGGTTCAGATGGAAGGAACAGGGTGGGGGTGGGGGGGCTGGATCTAGAGGAGAAGAATGTGCTGAGCTGTAGAAGGCGTGGGACGCCAGGCTGAAGGGAGAGCCACATGTTAGAAATGGTGGAAGCCTCTCTTGACTCCTTCCTAAGCAAGGTTTGGAGGGCTGAGCTCTAGGTGCAAATGCCAGGGCCCCTTTGCTCAGGCTGCCTACCTGCCCCCAGACGTGAGCGGGCCTAAGCCATGCCTGGCCCTTGCCATCTGCCCCACCCTTGCTTCATCTCTACCCCGAGAGGCCCTGACAGCCTACAGCCAGAGAGCAGGGAAAGGAACCTGAAAACAGAACTCAAAAGGAAACATGGCTGCCATCGCTTTCCTGTCACCCTTCTGATCAAAACTCACCAACCGCTGTTCTCTCTTACTTGCTTCAGGTGTTTTCTCAAAGGTCACCTTCTCAATGAGACCTTACCTGGAGAACTTAACTAAAATGTCACACACACACACACACACACACACACACACACACACACACACTTCTTATCATTGTTTCTGCTTATTTTTTTTTAAGATTTTATTTATTTATTTGAGAGAGAGAGAGCACATGAGAAGGGGGAGGGTCAGAGGGAGAAGCAGTCTCCCCGCCGAGCAGGGAGCCCGATGCGGGTCTCGATCCAGGGACTCCAGGATCATGACCCGAGCTGAAGGCAGCCGCTCAACCAACTGAGCCACCCAGGCGCCCCATATTGCATCTCCTTATCAACATCTAGAATGTCAGGCCTTTTGCTTATTTATCGTGTTTGTTGTCTGTCTCCTTCACCAGGACATAAGGTCCATGAGGGTGTGATTTTTGCTTCCTTTCTCACTGCTTTATACCCAGTGTCCAGAAGAGACCACTTGGTTTATGGTCAGTGCTCAAACTAGACCCTTCACATTGCAAAAATTCACTTTTACAGGGAGGGACTTAGGGTTTCAACCAGATCCAGACAGACATCAATGAATGAGATGGGCAACATTGCATAACATAGAGCTTTCATAACTAAAGTTTCACTGAGGCACAGCCACACCCATTTGCTTACATATAATCTATGGTTGCTTTCTCACTACAACAGCATAATGGAGTCGTTCCAACAGAGACCATCTGGTTCCCAAAGCCCAAAATCTTTATTATGAGCTCTTTCCAGAAAAAAATCCTCAACCCCTGACTCAGAGCATAGACTCTAGAGTCAGCTCGGTCCTTTGCCAGCTGGGTCATCTCGAGAAGTTACTTAACTCCCTATACCACAAGTTAATTGCCTATAACATGGAAATAATTGTAGTGCCTCCGTCATAGTGTTGTTATGAGGATTTAGTGTATTAGTTGCAAAGTACTTAAAGGAGAGTGCTAATTTCCATGGTAAGGCATATATATGAGTTTGTGAACCTGAGCCCTGCCCAAGCTGGGAGTAGCTGGTACTCATAACAAGGCTATGAGGTGGGAAGCATTATCTACATCAGGGCTCAACTACCTTTTTTTGGCAAGAGCCGGATGGTAAATATTTTCGGCTTTGGGAATCAGGAGAAAAAAATCAAGAATATTATGTAAATACTTATATAATTAGAGAAACAAATGGCCACAAAGTTTTTATTATTTTTTAAAGATTTTGTTTATTTACTTGACAGAGAGAGAGAGACAGTGAGAGAGGGAACACAAGCAGGGGGAGTGGGAGAGGGAGAAGCAGGCTTCCCACTAAGCAGGGAGCCCGATGCGGGGCTCGATCCCAGGAACCTGGGATCAGGGCCTGAGCCGAAGGCAGACATTTAACGACTGAGCCACCCAGGCACCCCCAAAGTTTTTATTATTGACAAAATTCAAGATATGATAATAGAGTATCATTTTTTTGTAATATAGGTCTACCGGTGAAAAGAATGGAGTTCTTTGGGGGAAGGCGGTGATAATATCTCATATAACAGGGGCTCAAAGTTACTGTTTCCTGCCATCAAACATCAGTTTTACTGCTCAGAATGCCACCTTTGCTGCCTGGGTCCATCATTGTACCATTGTACCATGACAACACATCTTCTACCCTAGAAGAAAAATTCCCATAAAACTTTACTACTGCTAAGTCATTGAACTGCTGTGCAGTAGGGCAAGTCAGAATCCTTAGCTTCCATTTCTGACAAAATGTACAGATTGGAAAATGATTAACTTATGAGAGCAAATGAAATTCACCATTGACACTATTGACTGCAATTGTGCGTGATAGATTCAAGTATTTTCCGCAAATTACCCACTGATGAATAAGATAGTGAATTACCATCGTCTGTCCACACCTAAAATTTCACAAGCTTTGTAAATCTGTCCAGCTAAGCCTTCTTCTGCCCTATGTACATTTTGACCATTGTCAACTGTAGCACATCATAGCAGAGCCACTTCACTTCAGTTGTACCGAATTCCATTCCATTCAGTTGTACTGAATTAATGTATTCTCAACTTCTTTGAGAAAATTTCACCCATATTTGTTCCACATGGTATAGTCATAATAATCAGTTCTTCAGTCACTTCAAACTTGGCATTAACTCCCCAAATAAACAACTGAGCAGCATCAGTAACATCTACTGACTCATCAAGAGCCAAGGAAAACCACTTGACATCATTTGCCTCTCTTTGAATACAGCATTGTTCTCGATGTCCTCAACTCTTCAAGCAGCTGCTTTTACTGGAAATTCTCCAAGTCTAAAGCAAGTTTATTTTCTCCGGATACATTTCTTTGGCTCCTGCAATCAAACACAATTTGATTACTTCACCACTGGTCAGTGAGGAACATCATTTTGGAAAGTGGAGGAAAGGGGAATCCTTGCTAGATAGAGAACAGAAAGCTTAGCTGAATGATGTCCTACAGGTGTATGGAAATCCGAATCTGTAAATAATGAACTTGGATGTTTGGCTAAGGAGATTTCTAAGCAAAGTTTTGAAGGCGCAACCTGGTTTCTTCCTGCTGCTTATACTAAAATGTGAGAGGAAAGAGACAAATTGAGAAAAGAGCTGATAAGCCAAAAGGGACCAGATCTTGATGATTTGGGAAATTCTCAGCCTGTCCACGTTGCAAAAGACACTAAAAACAGATTCACTGTTAGGAAAGCATGTTCCAAAGAAAAAACCAAGGGGCAGGCTGGGCAACTTTTTGCTAGTGCCTCTGAAGGATCAAAAAACCTGCACATTCATTCACACAGAGGATTTTCTTAAGCTTGTGACTGTGATCCTCTCAACCATCTCAGCGGAAGGCAAACATAGAGACAGAATTCTCCAGGGAAGATCTGTGAGGGACCCTCTTGTCTAATGGACTGAATTCCCATGACATACATGGAAGACCCACCAGGTATTTAAGAATGTCATATGAGCAGTAACACTGCCAACTTTTACTGTAATGGCTGACCCACCATTGTATTTTGGGAGTAAATAACTTGTTTTCTAGTCTCATGAGTCCACAGAGAGAGAAGAATTTTGCCCCAAGATGGATCATACTCAGAGTCTCATCTATACGTGATTTGGATAGTGAGATTTGGGACTTTTGCACTGACGATATTTAGATGAGATTTTGGACTGTGGGTTGATCCTCTAATGGGTTGCAACTTTGGGGGATGTAGGGATGGTGGTGAATGTATTTTGCAGGTGGGATGAATGTGAATCTTCAAGGACCAGAGAGCATATGGTGATGGGCTGAATAATGGCTCTTGAAGATATTTGCATCCTAATCCCTGGAACCTGTGGACGTTATTTTATACAGCAAAAGGGCCTTTGCCAATGTGATTAAGTTAAGGATCTTGAGATGGAGAGATTATCCTGGACTATCCCGGTGAGCCCTAAATCACAAGTGTCCTTATAAGAGGGAGGCACAGGGAGATTTGACTACAGGAAAACAGAAAGTGATGTGACCATGGAAGGAGAGAGAGATTTGAAGATTCTAGCTACCAGCTTTGAAGATGGAGGAAGGGGCCATGAGCCAAGGAATGCCAGGAATAAAGCGCTAGATGCTGAAAAAAAGGAAGGAAACAGATTCTCCCCTAGAACCTCCCTCTGAGGGGGGTGCAGCCCTGCCAACACCTTGGTGTCAGCCCAGTGAAACACGTCAGACTATAAGAGAACAAATTTGTGTTGTTTGAACTCACCTGTGTGGCAATTTGTTATAACACCCCCTGGAAACTAATACATCATCTAATACATCATGATTCAAGGACAAAATAACCCACACTTAACGGTGACTTAAAAGCATAACATGTGAAATTCACTTTTCTTGTTTTTACATGACAAGTCGGCACTGATAAGAACAAAAAAAGAATTAATGAAATGTCATAATATGGTGATAAGCGTGGCACTTAGAAGCGCTAAGCATTGAGATGGCCACAAATGGTCTCTAACACAACTATTTCTTGTCGGCCCCTAGAGCACAAAAGCAACCACAGACCATATATAAATAAATAAGCATTGCTGTGTTCCAACAATATTTTACTTAGCGACACTAAAGTTTGAATTTCCTACTTCAATTTTTATATATCTCAAAATATTCTTCTTCTTTTTTTTTTCCCCCAACCATTAAAATACATAGAAACCATTCTTCATTTTCAGGCCATAGGAAAACAAGTCGCAAGCCAAATCTGGCCCGTGAGCCATTATTTGCCAATCCTTGATCAATACGTTACAGAAGAGAAGAATGTAGCTTCTGGCTGCCACATTTTGGAGGGCACTTATCATTTGATGGCCCCATACACAAGGTTTTATATAAATTTGTATCTCCGCCCTCTAAACAATCCTCTGAGGCAAATACAATTATTACCCTTATAATATCGTATTATACTATATTATACAGATGAGGAAACTGGGGCAGAGAAATTTTCCATATCTTGGCCAAAGATATCAAACCTCTGCAACACTGTCCAACAGAATTTTCTTTGTGATGAAAAAAAAATTCCATATCTACTCTTCGAAAATAGTAGCTACTAGTCCCATGACTACTGAGCTCTTGAAATGTGAGACTAAAAAAACTGAATTTGTAATTTTACTTAATTTTTTAAATCAATTTTTAAAATTTTTAATAGCTACACTGGACAATACAGCTCTAATGGGGAGAGCGAGGGAACGGAGAGAAACAGGCAGAAAGAAAATAAGTAAATTATCCAGGGTGTCCCACAGCTAATAAATGAAGAAGCAAGGATTTGAACCAGGAATTTCAAGCCCTAGAGTCCATTTCTTGGCCCTGAAGCCACTAACCAAAGCCAGCAGGGGACCATAGTCTCTGGGCAGGCATTTGTGGAAGTCAGTTTGCATAATGGTTCTTGGGTATTTGAAGAAAATCAAAATTGCCCTTGCGACCTGTCCAGGACCCTGTCCTAGGTGATCCAATCTCCTGAAACTATCATCTGAAGACGAATTGTAGGTATTTCTGAGCGGCCCCGTGAGGTTGTCTCCCACATAAGCCTCTGGAGAACTCTTTTCTTCCCCGGGGGCCCAGAGGGAGCTCCATGTTGATCTTACAACCACCGGGCAGGCAATTTTCTCCCAGGAGAGTAGAGGAGAAAACCCATTTTCATCTTGCTGAGGAAGGGGCCAGACCCAGGAGACAGATAGATGTAGGCTGAGAAGTTCTGAGGTACCAAGGACATGACGCTGGCCAATCCCGGGGGGCTGACCAGCTATAAGACAGAGCCAAATGGCAGCCCCTCGTGGGGCATGTTTTATGTGCAGTTCCTTTGGAGCAGAGCTTTGGTTCTTCCAGGAAAGCAGTGGTGAGTGGCAGCTTGGGGCCCACGGGGACATGGGCATAGCTGCTCATGCCACACGAGCTTCGTATTGTGAGCTGTCATATGTTCTCTCCTCTTCACAGTGGGAAAAACCGAATGTATGACGTCATCCACGAGACGATTGAAAACGATTTTCCAACCTTCCTGGGCAAGATCTTTGCTTTCCTCGCCAACCCTGGCCTGATCATCCCAGCTATCCTGCTAATGTTGTAAGTTAGCAAGGGCCCTTGGCTCTGCCTCCTGGCGACCTTCCCTTCACTGGGGAAGGAGGGAGGGAAGTGAGACGGGGAAGGGGATGGCAAGGTCATTACCACTGGGATGACTTTAATCCTGCTGGGGAACTCTGGGAAACAGTGGGTCTCAGAGTTATCCTGCTCAAGGGTGAGGGATGGGGCATCTGTAGACCAGCACCCATCAGTCACTGGTGGGTGGGGACTGGGAAACCTAAAAGGGGAGAGGGTTGGGTTAGTTCCCGGGCAATCTGGGTCAGCTACATTCCTGCAGGGGATGGAAGGGAAGTTCCAGGCACCCAGGTAAAGGGAGCACACCGAAAGACAGGGTCCGAGGAATACGGATGGGCACTGCCAGTATCTGCAACACTCTCCTAAAGGCTCACTAGAAATATCAAAGACCTGTGCACTCTGGGTCTCTGAGAAAGCAGAGGGGCTGATTCAGCCTGTCCCTGGGTGCGTTGGGCATTTGGTTCTTTCCCCACTCTCCCTCCCACCAGAGACCGAGAAATCCCTAAGGATGGTGGGTGGGTTGGATGATCTCTGTGTCCCCAACACTAGCCCAAGCTTAGGGCAGAGGAGGCAAATAATACACGTTCAAGGAAGGAACAAAGGGAAGAAAGAAAAGAAAAAGGTGGGAAGTGAGACTCCTGAATTTGAATTACCATCATCAAAAAGGTACTATTGAAAATATTAGGGGTTTTTTTTCTTTATAAAAACCTGTTTTGGCATGCTTTTTTTAAATTGTGAAATATTCCTAACATACAGAAAAGTACAGACAACCGTGAACAGGATCGCAAGAGTCAACAGATGTTACTAGTTTGCATTATCTGCTTCGGATCTGTCTCTTTACAAGAAATAAAATGTTATAGATACACTTCAAGCCCACACCCAATCCCGCTCTCTTCCTCCCTCTCCAAGCAGTGCCACCCATAGTTGGGTGTTTTCATCACACCCCGGCTATCCTTTTCTGGGCTTTAAATTTTTTCAGGAATGGTTCACTTTCTTCACTCAACATTATGTTTGGGAAATGTATCCATGTGGATACACTAGCGCACACTTTAATGGCTCTCTCTGCAGTATGATTAAATCACAGTCTCTTGGTCCCTCTGCCGAGAGGTGGTTAAGTTGTTTCCGCTTTTTTGCTGTTGCAAATGTGGTCCTTGTGCAAATGTGTGAGGACTTCTCTCGGACAGACCTCGGAAGTGGAAGTGCAGGGTCATAGGTCTATGTTTCTCCAATCCTTCTAGAGAGTGCTGACTTGCTCCCCCAAACAGGTGTATTTCCTTACATCCTTGACTGGAACATCTTCTGCTCCTAGTCCTGGCCTGAGAAAGGACTGGCATGATAGTGACAAACCTGGACTACCCCTTGACTATCTGAGGAAATTCTGGAACCCAGACCTGACCCTTGCAGGTGGCAAAGGGAAATGCTAAATTTGGGAACGGAGGGACACAGCCACCCATGAGCACTTCCCTCCTCTCTGACCTCCAAGTCCTCCCTGATAAATGGGTGGTTAATTAGGAGAGAAGGTGAGGCCTGACCTTTGGAGTAGGAGCCTTGCAAAACAGCTCCTGCTGCCTCCACCCATCCTTCCTGACTCCACCTGAGTCTCTGCTGCTGGGGGCTCACATGACAGCCTCTGACCCACACTCTGCCCCAAAGACGATGAGATTCCTCCTCTCTGACTGGAGAGAGCTCGTGGACTCGTTGAAGTGGCTCTGGGGGGCCCCGCCTTGAAAGGAAGGCTTAGAAGACCCAAGCTGGAGCAGGTAAGACTTGAAATCCAGGGAGAAAAGTGACAAAGAAGGATGAATCTCAAAAGCTCCCAAGTAATAGGCCAGCGAAGCACCCAATCCAGGTGGCACTTTGGCTTTTGTGGCCCTCCCCTCTCGGGAGGTGCCCCCCGGTCATAGCCCCCGACCTTAGTTCCTGTGAAAAGGAAGCCTCCAAGGATACCCAGTGGGAGCTGGACTCTGAAAACCAGCCCAGGACCAGACATCCCCATGAGTGCTCCCTAACCAGGGACATCTGGGCCTTCTGCACTTGTGCTTCTAGGCAAACTGAGAGCAGGCACCTAGCACCCAGACCCTCCTCTCTTAGCCCTTGATGACTGGGGAAGGAGCTTCAGCTTTAAATGTGAGCTCCAACAAGTACTGATAGATGGGGTGACCTTGGACAAAGTACTTAACTTCTCTGAGTTCTAGGATACTGATTTGGAAAGATGGGAGACGTCCTTTCTACTTCACGGGGTGAAAACCACTGAGATATGGAGTGGGATGCACACAACACAGAGCCTGACCCAGGGCAGCTCCCCAGGAAACATAAGCAGCTTCTTCCACTTTCAAGAACCCCTGCCACTCCCCCACCTCTTCAGACTTCCAAGAAGGATGATTCCTTTAGCCAACTTTTACTGAGCACTCCGAGAGCTAAAAAGGTGTATGTCACTTCCACATTTAATAGAATAGAAAGCAGGGTGTCCAGAACCTTCTCTACATTAAGTGGGGAACTTAGAATCGGAGGATATCTCTCCACCCTGCCCAGAGGCAACCTACTCCAGGAAGCCTGCCTTGATTCCTCCAGAAGCGGTCCAGCTCTTGTCATTTTCCAAGACTGCGGTATCACAGGAGGGTCACTTTTCTCTTGCAGCCTGGCCATCTACTACCTGAACTCCGTTTCCAAAAGCCTTTCCCGAGCTAATGCCCAGCTGAGAAAGAAAATCCAAGCGGTGAGTCTGTCGGGAGTTTTCATTCGAAAAGATGTCATCGTTTTGGTTTTTGCTAATTTGCTCTGTGAGCCCAGCTGTATCATCTAAATGGCTTCCTTCTAAACCAGATCCCAAACTCTCTGTATCTGTAGGAAGCCTTGTAAGGTTGAACAACATGCATTTATATTTTGAGGATATTCGGGGGGCACACAATAATGATGGCTTAAATTTGGAGAGGTTGCTAAAGAACAGGAGAAATTCAATGGATTCAAGCAATGTTCATACATAGTAAAACCAGTACCCCCAATAATACCTACAGATTAAAAACTAATACTATAAATACTAGAGAAAATATTGTCAGAATGACATAGTGCTTGTGCCCACAGCCTAACGGGCCTCTTAAGCCCCCGGCCACACACAGGCAGCTTCTCTCCACACCAGCTGAGTTCTGACTGCTCTCTTCGGCTCTCCCAGCACCCCCCCCCACAAGCAGTGAAAGGCAGGCCCCTCCCCCCTCTAAGCCCCGTCCTCCTTGCTCCTCGATCCCTCTTCCGGAACTAATCCATCTGCCTCACAGCCAGCTCCCCCTTGGCATCTCCCTCTGTTAATCTCACCATCCTCCTGCCCAGATACAGAGAACCTTGGGATGCAGGATTGGCAGGGTTTCTGTCCTCCCCTGGCCAGATGTTCCTTCAAATGCTGTGCAAAGCCGAGTCTTGGGCTGCCCTCTCCAGGGCATGGTAGTTACCAAGAACCGAAGACAGAGTCCTTGTTCCCTAGATCTCGCCATCCTGGGCTCTGAGCCTCAACCACCCATTTCCCTGAGAACGGTTCATTCTTTTTCTGCAGCTCCGCGTAGTTGAGAAGAGCCACAAATCTGTCAAAGGCAGAAGAAGCACAGCAGAGTCAGAGGACACAGCTAAAGACGCCTCCCAAAATGCCACCCAGCTCCAACTCACCGAAGAAGGTAAATTCTATTTTCATGACGATTCCTTTTTTTTTTTTTTTAAAGATTTGATTTATTTATTTGACAGAGAGAGACACAGCTAGGGAGGGAACACAAGCAGGGGGGAGTGGGAGAGGGAGAAGCAGGCTTCCCGTGGAGCAGGGAGCCCGATGCGGGGCTCGATCCCAGGATCCTGGGATCATGACCTGAGCCGAAGGCGGACGCTTAACAACTGAGCCATCCGGGCGCCCCTCATGACGATTCCTTCTTCTTTTTTTTTTAAATTTTTTATTGTTATGTTAATCACCATATATTACATAATTTGTTTTGGTGTACTGTTCCATGATTCATTGTTTGTTCATAACACCCAGTGCTCCACGCAGAATGTGCCCTCCTCAATACCCATCACCAGGCTAACCCATCCCCCTACCCTCCTCCCCTCCAGAAACCTCAGTTTGTTTTTCAGAGTCCATCGTCTCTCCTGGTTCGTCTCCCCCTCTGACTTCCTCCCCTTCATTCTTCCTCTCCTGCTATCTTCTTCTTTTTCTTTTTTCTTAACATATGTTGCGTTATTTGATGACAATTCCTTCTTTACAGGGCCACATGGAAGGGTGTAAAGAGCATTTGCTGAGGAATCAGATGGAGCTGGGATGAAGTCAGAATTCTGACGATTAGCTGTGCGAAGTCGGGCACGTTAAGCTAAGACTCGATCATATACCCTACCTCATGGGGTGGGGAGAATGAGATAGGATTCGGCAAGAGGCGAGCTTCACGGAGTCCTGGCACACAGAGAGAGAACCCGGGACGGTGAGCGGGGGCATCTGTGCAATGCAGAAGCATCTCCACTTCTCCTGCGGGGCTGTCTCCCTCACCTCTACCCACCAAGTCTCTCACTGCATTTTCTACCGTGACTCTTGACATTCGCCCCAAGTGAGCCTTCTTTTCTGAAGGATTTCGTCTTCTTTACTTTCTCTCCTGAGTCTGACAGTCCCCCTCTGATATCCTCTTTCCATCTGGCTATTTTACCCAATGGAGGAGCACTGCTGGTGTCCCACCCAGCTGCCTCTAAGATGCCCTGAGGGTTGGCTGATGGGGGGCTCACAGCTACCTGGGGATGGAGGAGGTATTTGCTCTCTGTGTTGTTTTGAATGTTTTCTTTAGGAGGAGAAACAGATTTGAATCCAGCAGCTGCTGTTCCTACCGGAACCAGTTTGCATTCTCTTAAAAAAAAAAAAAAACACTAGGGGCGCCTGGGTGGCTCAGTCGTTAAGCGTCTGCCTTCAGCTCAGGTCATGACCCCAGGGTCCTGGGATGGAGCCCCGCATCAGGCTCCCTGCTTCTCCCTCTCCCGCTCCCCCTGCTTGTGT
Source organism: Callorhinus ursinus (assembly GCF_003265705.2). Lineage (NCBI taxonomy): Eukaryota > Metazoa > Chordata > Mammalia > Carnivora > Otariidae > Callorhinus > Callorhinus ursinus. The sequence continues at coordinate 668,729 of NW_027397091.1, forward strand.
TCCCTCTCTCGCTGTGTCTCTCTCTGTCAAATAAATAAAATATTTTTAAAAAAGAGAGAGAGAAACACTGGAATATCTAGAATAAAGGGATGAGAAATGGCCACATGTATTCCAAAGAAAGTGTCACGGGGCTTCAACGGGGAGTGGTCACAGACTATCTCCACCTTGAGAGAGGAAAGGTCAAATCAGAAGAGACCATCTCTGAGGTGACCCCATGTCCCAAAGCTTGTTCCTCTTTTAAAATTAAACCGAATCAGCATGCTGTGATTTTGGCCTCTGATGCCGGAAGTGAACAAGATGCACAAGACACACAAGACGCGGCTGACAGTTCAGGAGTTAGAATTTTTAGTGCAGAAATTGTATTATTTATTTGATGACTTTATGACATCGAGGCAAGACCACAAAAAACCGAAATGAAGACTTTAACCGCATAGCAGTATCTCCCTGCAAGATGAACATCCCCTGTTGGTTTATTTTTCAGTCTTGAGGTCCAACAGTGACAGAAGTGGCTATGGAAGCAAGTCAGGAAGAACAAGGGACACCGTGTGCATCCCTGGCAAACACTGTGTTGGTATTAGAATACTTGTCAGTATCACTATTGATATTGGAATAGTAACGAATTACTACTGAATAGTTAGTAGCAAGTAAACAAATGGATGTTGCAGAAAGAGGACAGGAAGTCTGTGTCACAATAGAACCTGTCCCTAGCGAGTCTCCCAAAATGTATGGAAGACATTTTGAAGGTACAGACATTCTTATTGGTCAGATCGGCTGGCAGTCCACTGATGCCCTCCAAGATTGGTTCCAAGATTGGTTCAGGGCTGAAATGCAGAAGAGTGACTGGCTGGCAGCTTACTGTGACACTGAAGAAAATATCTGAAATCACCTAATTGTCCCACATAGGGCAAAAAATGGAGTACATGCAATGTTATGTTGTAGTATCACCGACAAAAATAAGAAAATGGAATGGACATATTTGGACACCGGTAGACTTGTGTATGGAAGGAAAACAACAGGTGTACAAAATGTTTTCCACAAGAAACCAAGGAACTTACACTGTTTTGACAGTGGTTGGCTCACGTCCCCACAGTCTCAATGTGCCCGTCCCCCGGATGCACTCCCTCCCTGCCTTGCTCTACTGGGCCGCTACTTTAAAGTTTGCCCTTCTCCAAATGTGAGTTTTTAATACAGATCCAAAGCTCTTTCGATTTTGTACTGCTTACCTCAGTACTGCAGTGTTTGCTTTTTTAAAAATTAGTGGGATCTGAACACATCAGTGGGAGTAGGCTGTGGGGGAGAGCCTAGGAAGATGGCCGCCAGTGGCCTCCCTGGCTGCCCTCACTTAGCTTCTCTTCTCCAAGTAGTCACTAGAATGATACCAGCTACTGCAACAAACAGGCCCAAACAAATGACTCAAACACAATAAAAGTTTACTTCTCACTCAACGTAAAGTCTAAATTGCGTGTTTCCACTTGACAGCCATTTTCTTCCCAAGTGACGTTGCCGCAATGACACTGGCTCCTTCCACCCGGCTCCTTCCACCCAGTGACCCCGCCTGCCCCAGACAGGTGCAAGGGGAGGAGCCTAGAGGGAGTGGGGCACGTCAAAGCCTGGACTTCGGTCATAGGCCACATTCACCCACCAGGGAAACCCAGTCCTTTTCTGTGTCCCAGGAACTGGGGTTGGTGAAGAGCAAGCCAGTAATCACCCTGACGTCAGAGTTAGGGGAAGGGAAGGAGACAAGTAAACAAAAGTGCTGGAAGTTGGATACATGCAGGTTACACAGCCCTTTCCAGCATCCTTTGTGACCCTGGCAGCATCATAGGCCACCTGGGAGCATCATAGGCCACCCGGGAGACTGTTCCTGTTGTCCCAGCTTTATACTCCAGAAAACCGAGGCTCAGAGAGTCCAGTTTAAGGCCAGCATTCAAAACCTAGCTCTCCAGGGCGCCTGGGTGGCTCAGTCATTAAGCATCTGCCTTCCACTCAGGTCATGATCCCAGGGTCCTGGGATCGAGCCCCGCATCGGGCTCCCTGCTCCGCGGAGAGCCTGCTTCTCCTTCTCTCTCTGCCCTCCGCTCTGCCTACTTGTGTTCTCTCTCTCTGTCAAATAAATAAATAAAATCTTTAAAAAAAAAAAAAACAAAAAAACACCCTAGCTCTCCAGCCAGCCTATTCCTCCAGCAGATCTGTTTATGCCAAGGCCAGGCCAGCGTGCCCTGAGACACCCGAGCACCACCTGACCATTCTCACCTCGCCAAATGGGACTGAAATCCACACACAGAGCAGGGCAGCTCCAGAGGGCTCCCGTTTGATGCCAGGAAACTGAAGCCAACTCCCCCACATCCTCATTCTTGTCTCGGTTCCTTTTCCAGGGACCACGCCTCACCCTGCCAGCCAAAACCAGACCCCAGGCAAGAAGGCTCAGGATCCTGGCACCTCCAGTTCTGCCAGCGGCACCACACTGCCTGCCTCCAGGCACCTCTCTGGAGCTCAGCCTCCTGGTGTCAGACCAGATTCTGGCCCAGCTCGGTCTCAGACTCATCCTTGGAGGTCAGCCTCTGGAAAGAGCGCTCTGAGACCTCCCCACTGACCACTGGGACTCACACAAGCACCATCCTGGGGCTGGTCCTTCGGCCCCACCAGTTCACACACCCAAAACGATAATATTCTCTCTTCCTCTCTCTCACACACACGCACATTTTCTCTCCTCTCCTTGAATGTGGGAATTTCGATTACGTAGTCTCAGGCACTTGTTGGCTATCACTAGGGGAGGACAACAGTTTCGTCCACTCTTTAGGGGAGCTGAGTCTCCCCACTCACCATAAACTGCCCTTCCCAGTATCTGGGTTCAGGCAGCTCTGGACCATGTACTCGCCGTGGTTCCCTCAGCTCCAGACTTTGGGATGAGGGAGCAGGGCCATAACCACCACCGTAGACTTTTTTCATGGCCCCCATGTTGGGACGCTGGTTTCTGCTAACCTGACTAACTGGGAGGAGGATGCAGAGCCGCCCACATTCCTAACCATCACCTCTGCCCAAAGGAGATGAGGTGGTTTAAATAAAAGGTACAAGAAGCCCCTGAAAATAAAGGTAGTGAACCAAAGTCCAGCCATGGTGAGTAGGAAGATGATTATCCCCCAGACCCCAGCCTGAGGGGAACTGATGCCATTAAGCAGCAAAAATGCATTGGAGCCTTCTAGCAGCAAGGCAAGGAGCAAGGGTTTCTTCTAATTGAAGACAACTTCGATTGCTCAGGGCAGAAAAATTCTTCTCAAGCACCAGATTTGAAAAAGGAATTTGATAGTCTGCTTATTGTGGAAGGAATGTTGAAGATGGTTTCTCTGAGGAGTCTGGCAAAGGGTGCAACACAGAGCCTTGTTTCTGGTGATTCTATGTTCAGCTAGTGTTAGGGTGCGGTTCTGTGCAGAATGTCTCCTGGGGGGCACAAGCCAGAGAGGCCAGCCCATTGAGAGGGCCTTGGCAACAAGGACAAAGGCTCAGCAGCATGCAAGTCACAGTCCAAGACTCTGACGGTGCAGGTGTCCTGCAGGTGGTTTCTTCCTCTCCTCTGCCCCATGTTCCCAGCCCCGGGGCACAATATAGCTCCAAGATCATCTCAGGCCATGTCTCTGAGTGTTCTAAAGGGGGTCCTCTCTCCCGCCCACGGCCCAACCCTGGCCCCAGGGGTTTTCAGGAGGATCCCCCACACCCTGGAAGTCAGGCAAAGTCCTGGTGGAGAGATAGAGATTTTACAGCGATTTCATAAACTATAAATTAAAGTAATCCACAGGTCCCCTCCCAGTTCCTTCCCCTTCCTGACCCAGCACCAGCACTTCACACATGACCCAGAATGGGATGGGAATGGGGACACGTGACCGGGAGAAACAGATCCGTTCTTTCGCCCCCATCCATCTCCACGGGAGGCTAAAGAAGATGTTGCAGTTGCCTCCTGTCTGTGGATCTCAGGTCTAACCCCCAATTCCAAACTCTTGTGTGTCATACGCCTTCTTCTGGGAGGACACACATTGGCCCTGAGCTTACCTGCCGGACACCCTGACACTGGGATCCAGGCAATCTAACCCAACCAAGCAGGACTGGGAGGCCCAAAAATGGTCACCACATGACACCTGGCCTTCAAGACCACCTGCCTGGGTAATGCCAGCCCCTGGAGAGGGGAATAGGAGGGGCCTGAGTCACCAGCCCCCCAGTGATTACTGTTAGGCTTCCAGTAGCTACCAATATGCCTAAACACCCACCATAAACACAAACACATGATCCTGTTCTGGTGATGCACAATTTTATGTGAGGGAGTGTCTTCGTTGTCTATTTCTGCACAACAGATCATCCCCCCAACTTAACAGCTTAAAGAAATAAACACTGATCATCTCACACAGTTTCTGTGGGTCGACAACTTGGGAGTGGCTTTGCTGGGCAGTTCTGGTTCTGGGTCTGCAGGCACTGGAAGATTTGACTGGGACTGGAAGATCTGTCCTCGGGATGGTTCATACACATGGCTGTTGGCAGGAGCCTTCATTCCTTGCTGGCTATTAACAGGAGACTTTGATTACTCCCCACAAGGACCTCTCCGCAGGGCTGCTGGGGTGTCTTCACAACTCAGCAGCTGGTCTTGCCCAGAGCAAGTCACCTGAGAGAGAAAGAGAGAGCGAGAACAAGGGGGAAGCCACGTGCCTTTTATAACCTAGTCTCAGAAATTACAGCATCAATCCTACAGCTTCCTATTCATTAGAACTCAGTCACTGAGGCCAGCTTACACTCAAGGGAAGGACATTAGGCTCCGTCTCTTGAAGGGGGTTATCAAGGAATTTGTGGACATAATTTAACAGGAGGTTTCCTAATTCAAATAGCTGCAAGACCTCTCTCAAGACAACTCTAAAGATTTTTCAAGTGATGTCGATCAGAGAATTAGTTCATGGTGGCTCCCAGGACCCTCAAGCAACAGGAAACTCCCAGTGAGCTAGGGAGCCAGGCAGAGGAAGAAGACATGCGTAAGAGAGGAAGGGTGTTGCTGTGGTGTGGCTTTACAGTGGGGATGTGTTATTAGAGGGCCGTCCCATCATCTCTTGGATTTGACCTGCCAGCTCATTCCATCTTAACACTTAGCAATTCAGCCTACCCAGGAGCCATCAGGCATAAAGATCACTCTTTCTTCTTTCCTCCCTCCCTCCTTCCTTCTCTCCCTCTTCCTCTTTCTTTCTTTCCTCAGCTCACCTAAGAATGATTTGACAATAAATTTAACAATTTATCCAGAGAACTATAACCAGTGTCTTACTGATATTACCCTAGTTCATACATTTCTTACTGGGGGGAAAATGAAACAGACACTGGATTTTCTCTGTCACAGGCTATGTCTGCAGTCGGATCCTTCATTTCTAATAAGCAACACACCCAGTGTCCATAAAAACTCCACTGTACACAGACTCATGTTAAGTAGGAGTACACCTTTGGTGAAAATCAAGGGAGAGTGGCGCCTGGGTGGCTCAGTCGTTAAGCATCTGTCTTCTGCTCAGGTCATGATCCCAGAGTCCTGGGATCGAGCCCCGCATCGGGCTCCCTGCTCGGTGGGGAGCCTGCTTCTCCCTCTCCCACTCCCCCTGCTTGTGTTCCCTCTCTCGCTGTGTCTCTCTCTGTCAAATAAATAAATCAAATCTTAGAAAAGAAAATCAAGGGAGACACCGGGCTTGCATACTCACAGAAACTGGGGAGGCACCAGCCAGTAAGGGGAGCTGGGCCAGGTACCGACAGGGTCCACTACGCTGGTGACTTTCCATTCAGTAAATGTACCTCAGATATGCTCTGTAAGGCCCCACCCAAAGCTGGGGCACCCAAGTTCCTATAAGGGATCATAAGAAACAAACCCGCATTGCAGAAAGAGACACTTATCTCTTTCGACCTTGGCAGAAAGTGGGGAGAAAATTCTCCCTTGAGAATTTATATCCACAAGGCAACCCTCACACAGAGGATCTAAATTCCCACACCAATTGTGCGTTCCAAAAACCTCAAATGGAAAATTTTAATTTAAAGTACTCTTAGATTAATAGTGCCTCCAAGAAAGAGGGGGAGGAAAGCAAAGCAAAAAAACAACACAATGAATAGAAAGTGTGTAAAATGATAGAAAAAGAATGTATTAGGAATCAAAATAAATACAAATGGACTAAGCTCTGCAGATAGAAGACAGATGATCCGATGAATATTTTATAATCCCACGCACTGTTTCCAAGAGATACCTTTAAAACCTACAGAGAGAGTCAGTAGGGACTTTATTCCTTTTTGTTCCTAGGGAACAAAACTAAAATACAATCTTCAAGGGCAAAATCACCAGGTGTGTGAGTGCTGTCCAAATTTTGTAAGTTAGGCTTGTTTTTGTGTGTTGAGATTGCTAATTAAAGACAGTTCTCTACAGTATTGTGCCAGGTAATTCATTTGACGCAGTATTAGTCTGGAAAATGTGAAGAAAGGCCCAAGATCATGGTTGGGGTTGATGAGGTATATAGAGCATACAGACATCTTTATCACTGAACCATGTCTGCATAATGAGCCATGGAAACCTCAACTCCAAATTCTCTTATGAAGATTGTACGAGTTGACACAAGTAAGACTAAGTGTCAAGCACCATGCTATGTGCTCATAAATAACAGATATGATCACAGGCAGAGGTAAGATCAAACATTCCTTAGGCTCAGATTCTGAACGCAAACAACACTGGCTGAACAAAACGTTTACCCTACAATCCTAATTACTCTGGGCTTCACAAGCTGTACCCAGAAAGACAAGGAACGCTGAGCTCGAGGATCGTCCTTGGATGCTTTTCATTCTTCTGTGTATGGGAATAAATATTGTATATATATGTAACTCATTACCAAAGACTGTTGCAGGGGTTCTTTCCGTGATTGAGAAAAAGGCCAAGGAATTCCTGGAAGTTTTTCAAATTCTATGGGAGGGTTTTCCATTCTCAAAATGAGTGTAGAGTGCCACCATCTTGTGGTTGTTTCACACAATTTCCTTTCTGGAAGCGCTCCCTACTCCCCAGAATTTAAACAGCCCATTCCATTTCCAAAGGTCCCCATTAGTGTTGCCACGAGTAAAAACTCTGGGTTAATTTACACCAAGATGACACAGTGAGCCACAGGCTGGGCAAAATAAAAAAGGACTAGATGCTATAGAGTATGATCCTTTCCAGTGAATGGACAGTTCTATCTACACAGAGAAAGAAAAGGCTACAGGTGCCACATGACTTTCAAGCTTGAACCTGGAACATTCCCTGGGAAACCTGAAACTCCCCATTCAGACCTGCTCCTCATGCAAGGACACTTTCTCAGCTGTAACTTTCTGGGAAATCTGTCTTGCATCTCACCTCCAAACTAGTCTCCAATCAAACTTTGGGTGATGGAAAATAAGAGTGTCATCTAACCTACTCATCCTGGCTTTCATTCAAGGCTTCTTGGGTTCTAGGTATTACATACTAGATCCTCCAGTCTTTTGTCCAACTACTGACCAGGATGAATCTTACATTTCTAGCAGTTCCTTCTTTCGTTGCTGGCTTTTGCTTCCATGCTCGTTCCATCCTAGAGCTCTAGATGACCTACACGTTCTTCTGTGACTACCTAGAATTCCTTCTGGCTGTGAAGTCTTCCCCAGGAACACTGGCCCAAGTGGTCTTCTGGTCAACCTCTCACACTACTGCACCTCCTCGCTTGCTTACGTTCAGTCTCCCGGGATCAGAAGGTCCCTGAAATCAGAGGTCACAGGTTAGTATCATCACTGCGTGTATTACTCTCCCAGATCTCTGCATCGCTGATTCCCTTGCTTAAGATCTCTGTTCAATGTTGCTTCTTCACTGAGGGCCTGTGTAAAACCATGCCACCTTCTGTAACACATCAGCACCTGATGCACTACATATTTACTTGATTTTAACTCCTAGAATGTGAACTCCATGATGGCAGTACTTACTTGGTTTGTTTACTACTGTATCCCCAGCACCTAGCTTTCTAAGTGACATACATACCTACCTGGCATGTTACAGGCACACAAAAACCTTTCTTTTTTGGGACGCTTGGGTGGCTCAGTCGTTAAGCGTCTGCCTTCGGCTCAGGTCATGATCCCAGGGTCCTGGGATCGACTCCCGCATCAGGCTCCTTGCTCAGCAGGGAGCCAGCTTCTCCCTCTGCCTGCAGCTCCCCCTGCTTGTACCTTTGCTCACTCTCTCTGGCTCACTCTCTCTAACAAATAAATAAATAAAATCTAAAAAAAAAAAGTTTCTTTTTTTTAAAGATTTTATTTATTTATTTATTTATTTATTTATTTATTTGACAGAGAGAGAGAGAGAGAGAGAGCACAAGCAGGGGGAGTGGCAGGCAGAGGGAGGAGAAATAGACTCCCTGTGGAGCAGGAAGCCAGATGTAGGGCTCCATCCCAGGACCTCGGGATCGTGACCTGAGCCAAAGGCAGATGCCCAACCAACTGAGCCACCCAGGAGCCCAAAAACCTTTTTTTTTTTTTTTTAAACAAATGGAAGAATTAACTCATTCTGTAGCTTCTTGAATACCCAGATTCCTCAACCTGACTCCTGAACATCCTGATTTCTCATCTGTAAAGGATGCTGGATCACACAGTGTCCAAGGTGCTCACTAATTCAAAACTTACCTATGTTCTCAGGAGCCCAAAAAAGACTAGCTGAGGGGTGCTTTGGTGGCTCAGTGGTTAAGCGTCTGCCTTCGGCTCAGGGCGTGATCCCAGGGTCCTGGGATCCAGCCCCACATCGGGCTCCCTGCTCCGCGGGGAAGCCTGCTTCTCCCTCTCCCACTCCCCCTGCTTGTGCTCCCTCTCTCGCTGTGTCTCTCTGTCAAATAAATAAATAAAATCTTAAAAAAAAAAAAAAAGACTAGCTGAATTTGTTTGTTTAGTTTGGGTTCTGAGAAGATGAGTGGAGCCAGCTTTGGTCTCATCTCTCTGCCCTCTCCTCCCATCACCTGCCACCACTCCATCTTCATGTCTGTGAGGTGTCTGCAGACTAAAAGGAGTGCCCTGGGCCTAATGCACATATAATGATGTCAGCTGTTGGAGCCACATCAGTACCTATAAGATTGAGCTGGAATGATACAATCAGGGTAGTAAGTCTGAGGTCAGGAAGCTCACCAGCTTGGGGCACCCCAAACTTTTTCATCAACAGCATCTTGCCTCCTTATCCAAAAGGTAAGCAATGTCCTTCACAGTGCAAAGTCGGACGCTACCAGGCAATGATGGGTGACCGAGGTTTTTCAAAAAAAAGAGAGAAGGAAATAACACTTAGAAAGCAGCAATGGGAAGCAAGGAGGACATCAGCCTTTATCACCAACCCAAATAACGTGTGGGTCATAACAGCATTCATAGCAGAAACCAGAATACATGTGGAATTGAATTAGAAGGAAAATGTTGCACACCAAAATTTGCAGACTACCACTAAAGCACTACTTTGAGGGCAATGCGTATTTAAGAAGAAAAGTTTAAATTAATGAGCCAAACGAGGTACCCATAATTGGCAAGCTTACATATTTTCCAGGTTCCAGCAACGTTTAATCAGGGTGACAGACGATGAACCGTGCATCTACTACCACCAGCAGTAGAAAAATGGAACGCATCACTGTTTTACCGTGTAAAACTAAACTGCTAGAGGTGACCTGTCTACACAGGTGAGTTAGTGGCTGAAATGGTAGAATTAAGTTATGGCAGCAGGATGTATAAAAAAAATGCAGTTTTGGTAGATTCTATGGGAGGCGATGGGAGAAGTGGGACTCACCTGAGAACAGGTGCAAGGAAATGTCGTCATGCTATTTATCATAAAGGGACAAAAGACGAAGACGAAACACCACTAACATTTGTTGCGTCCCTACTATCTGCCCAGTTCCACCCCTGTGTCATACCTGGCCCCGAGGAGATGTTCAATAAAATGTTTGTTTAAGGGATAAGTGAATCCTCAGTGTTCATTCCGCAGAAGACATGAAAGCTGAGGAAGGTGGGTGATTCACTTAGGTCACATTGTAAGTAGCAGAACTGAGGTCTGAATCCTGGTTGACAGACTGATTCATATTTATTGCTGCTTAACAAATCATTCCCAAAATTTAGTGGCTTAAAACCACAATATATTATTTCTCACAATTCTGTGCGTAGGTGGGGCTCAGCTAGGTGGTTCTGCTACTGGTCCTGTTTGGGGTTGTTCATGTGGCTGCAGTCAGATGGTGGCAGGGGCTGGAACACACAAAATGGCTTTACCTACATGTCTCCTTTCTTGACAGGGACAGCTGCAAGGCTGGGCTCAGCTGAGCTGCTGGGAAAACTGGACCTGTCCATAAAGTATCAGGGCCTTTCCTTCTCTATGTGGTCTCTCCAGGCAAGTAGCTGAATTTCTCATAAGGTAACTCAAGGCTCCCAAGAATACAAAAGGCTGAGGCTTGGCACGGGCGCAGAATCACTCCTGCCACATTCTATTGCCTAGAATGCATCACAGACCCAGCCTGGTTCTTTGTGGGAGGACTACACGAGGACCTAATGTCAGGAGGCATTGATCATTGGGGGTCATTTTTGCACACTAGCTACCACAGGTGATCCTCAGACACCAAGCCCTTAATCTTCCTATGACTTCATGCCACAATGAGCACCTACAAACCGAACATGATTGGATACTCTGCTTTAGGAAGATCATCCCTGGCAATAGAGAGGAAGGTGGCTTAGAGAAAGGGAAACCAAAAGTTTTGCAGAAGTCCACTTTGGTGGTGAAGAACTGAACCTCCGTAAGAATGGACCCAGCCCAACGGGAAGGAAGGTATGGTCTCTAATTAATCACACACTGCAGAAATGCCCACTGCGGTCAGGATCATAAAGTATCGGGGAGATAGCTTAGTACAAGAGGTGGAGGCGAAGAAGCCAAAAGAAGATTTTTAGTGTTTACCCCACGTCCCATCTAATCAGGAGTGTTTGTATCTCACCAGTGGAAGTGCGGTTTTCTTCCATCATTTCTGAGTTAGCGTACTGTTCCGGTACAGCTCCTATATAACCAGAGGACTCAACTCTCTCCCACGCATGACTGCTATCTTCCAGCTCAGTGACTCTCCGCCTTCTGGTATTTAATCCACAGAAATGTATGTTTATGTAACATATATATATATATATACTCTTAAATTTGTATGTGTACATGTGTATCTTTCATATGTATGTTTAGCTAAAGCAGAAAGTTTTACAGATCAATACTGTATGTGACATACTCTTATTTCCTATTCTCTTTCATCCTATTTTTTTTAATGCTGGCAAAGAATGTCTAAATTAATTCTGCAATCCGTTAATGGATTCTGACTTCTCCTTTGAAAACTTCCACTCTTATAGATAAGCACCTGTAACCCCAGGAATATTTAGCATTAAGCACAGAATAATGAAAGAAATCAGTCATAGCATTAATACTTCCCATTACATTTTGGAATCATCTGAAGTTGGTATTTATAATTTAAGAGAATTTAACATACTGATGTAACATTAATTTTGCAATTCCACTTCAAAGTGTCAGAGAGTAATTGATTCAGACCCATGACCTTATGTAAATATATGTAACAGAATTTAATCACATTTTAAGCAATATTGAGATTATGAGATTTTAAGATTCACCATATTAAGTTCTAAGAGTGAGCTCATGGGGCTCCTGGGTGGCTCAAGTCGTTAAGCGTCTGCCTTCGGTTCAGGTCATGATCCCAGGATCCTGGGATGGAGCCCCACATTGGGCTCCCTGCTCTGCGGGAAGCCTGCTTCTCCCTCTCCCACTCCCCCTGCTTGTGTTCCCTCTCTTGCTCTGTTTGTCTCTGTCAAATAAATAAAATCTTAAAAAAAAAAAGTGAGCTCACTACTTGGATTTTGTTTACCAAATAACTGAACTGCTTAAGAAGAAAATATGTTAAATGTATAAATGCACTTTAGTTATGAGAATATACAGAATAAAAATCCCCTTAAAATGATTTTATACGGGGCGCCTGGACGGCTCAGTCGTTTAAGCCTCTGCCTTCAGCTCAGGGTGCTGGGATCGAGCCTCGCCATGGGCTGCCTGCTCAGCAAGGAGTCGGCTTCTCCCTCTGCCTTTCCCCCTGGCTTGTGCGCGCGCGCTCTCTCTCAAATAAATAAAATCTTTAAAAAAAATTTTTTTAATTGCCAGTACATATACCACTGTAGGATATACAAGTTTGGGGTTTATAATTCTAATATTAATTATTAAAGCAAAGGTAATTTCAAAACAATCGCCAGGATGCCCGAAACCCACCCTCGAGGACATGGAAAAGGAGCTCCAGTTCCCTTGGAGCTAACCGGGGGTTCCACGGGGCGAGCAAACACGTGGCCCTTCCAAAGGAACTGGTTCTTCTTGTAGAGGAACCAGAAACCGACTTAGGAAGAAGTGAGATCGTCATTCTTCTCTACTTTATCGCCTATAATAAACATTTAAAAAAATAAAATAAAATACAACCGAAAAGCGCGAAGCGGGCCACGAGAAGACGTTTCCTCGGGGTCTGGGCCAACGCGTCCCAGGGCCCGCTTCGGTCCGAGGGAGCAGGGTGGTCCCCGAGTGGGAAGCGGGGACGAAGAGGTCCCGGGGGGCGTGGGGCGCAGGGAGCGGTCCCAGGCCCCAGGTCACCCACGCCGCGGAAAGCGGGCTCGGCAAGCTTCTGTCCGGGAAGGGTCGCCGCGACCCGCGCGGGGCCTCTCCCGCCGGCGCTTGCCGAGCTCTGCCTTCCGGAATTCCTATAATGAAGACCTAAGGGGTTGGAACATTATCCGGAAAAGCGCCTCCCCGACCCGCTTGCGGCCCGCAGGGCCGGGCACCATCCCGCGCGTCCCCGGCAACCACGCCGGCCGGCGCCACAGCGGAAGCGGGGAGGCCGCCCGCGCGCCCGCGCTCCCCCTCCCGCGCTCCGGGCGATACCACCGCGGCGGACCCCTCCGGAGGCCCGCAAAGGTATCGTCCCCAGCCTCTGATTGGCCGGCGGCGCGGGGGGCGTGGACTCCGGAGCCTGGTTCGGCGCGCCAGAGGCCGCTCGCCGCATTGCGAGCCGGGCCAGGAGCGGGCGCCATGGTGAGGAGTGGTTGCGGGTGGGATGGAGGCCGAGGTTTGGGCCCGAGTGCGGGCGGAAGCCCGGGCCGGGGTTGGAGCCGGGGCCAGAGCCTGCCGTGGGAGCCGGGGCGGGCGAACGCGGGGACGGCGCTGATGCTCGCGCCCCGGCTCTCTTCCAGGTGCTGCTGCACGTGCTGTTCGAGCACGCGGTCGGCTACGCGCTGCTGGCGCTGAAGGAGGTGGAGGAGATCAGCTTGCTGCTGCCGCAGGTGGGTGAAGGCGGCGGTGGGCTGGCCGGCCGCGCCGCAGCCCCTCGGGCCCCGGGGCCCCAGCATGCACCGCGCGCTCCCACGTGGCCGGCCGCGCACTGGGGGGTGCGCTGGGCCCGAAAGCTCTAGGGCCGGGCCGGGGCGGGGGTCCTCACCCGCGTTCGTGACTAGAGTCGCGTTAGGAGCATTTAGAAGTAAGCCCCCCGGACTCCTCCCCGTACGATGAAGCCGACCGGGATTTAGGGCCTATCTCTAAAGGGCTCATTTACGCAGCGTGCGGTCGGTTCTCACCTGCGACCAGGGCTGGGAACCGCTGCTTTACTGCGCCCTAGAGGCAAGAGCGAGGGAAGAAAACCACTCGTGCTCTGTTCTCCCCCAAGGTAGAGGAGTGCGTGCTCAACCTGGGCAAGTTCCACAACATCGTTCGTCTCGTGGCCTTTTGTCCTTTTGCCTCGTCCCAGGTTGCCTTGGAAAATGCCAACGCTGTGTCCGAAGGTGAGTCGGCCACAACCGAGTATTTTAGGGAGATGAACGGAGGTTTAGTTGTTGTTGATCTTATCCTCATGGGGGGTTTGTGATAGCACTTTCCTTTCCCTGGCTAATTTGTTGTAAGTCAGGTACGTGTTGAGCAGTATTTGGTGTGTACAGGATGTGGTTTAAAACAGAGCCCAAGGTCTGGGGAATATGGTATTATACTAAATGTTTAAAGTGCACAATCCAGGACCCAGGCTTTGTGGGTGGTAGATGATTCTTAAGTGAAATCTGGTAGGTGGTTCTTTGGTCATTGTTGAAGTGATTGGAAAAGGCAATGTTGGTACGGAAGAGCCAAGGAAAAAGGTTTGGCCCCAGGACATGTAAGTCAGATACTAAATACGTGTCTCCACAGTGCCCCTCGGTATGGTTTAAGGTTTCAATTTTGTACTTCACACACGTGCTGTTGGACCAGAGTCCTGTTCCTTCCACGGTTGATGCAGGCTTTGCAGTGATGACTTAAGTCTGTCAATCCCCTGAGTGCAGTCACTGATGTCTCCATGTCTCTGAGCAAAGCCTAAAGCAAGGAAGGATGTAGGCATGCCATCTCAGCATGCCCCGTGGGACCAGTGTGGGGTCAGTTTGTCACGGAATCAGCGGTTAAGGGGACAGATCCCTTTTATGATTTAAGCATTCTTCAGCGTGTTAGTGGGAGCTCTGTTCTTTGCCTTGAGGTGTTGTTCATGAGGACCTCCGTCTGCTCTTGGAGACTCACCTGCCATCCAAAAAGAAGAAAGTACTCCTGGGGGTTGGAGACCCCAAGATCGGTGCTGCTATACAAGAGGAGTTAGGGTACAACTGCCAGACTGGAGGCGTGATAGCTGAGATCCTGCGAGGTGGGAGCATCCGTTAACATTCTTGACATCTTTGAGAGGGGATCTGGAAATTTAATCAGGGTGCCTAAGGTCGCTTCTGGGAAGCCCTTCTGCTTGGCTGGCACCCATGGGTGCCGGAGCTGGCCTAGAGCCTTCTCTTGCTCACTGTCTTGCCCTCCTCCAGGGGTTCGTCTGCACTTCCACAACCTGGTGAAGGGTCTGACGGATCTGTCTGCTTGTAAAGCCCAGTTGGGGCTGGGACACAGCTATTCTCGGGCCAAAGTTAAGTTCAATGTGAACCGGGTGGACAACATGATTATCCAGTCCATCAGCCTCCTGGACCAGCTGGATAAGGACATCAATACTTTCTCCATGCGTGTCAGGTGAAGTGGCCCAGCGACCCCGGAGAACGGGGTCTTTGGCCTGTGGTTTAGCGAATTTTGAATGCTGAAATCAGGACTAGCTCCTGTGGGTAGAACAATGTGGGGTGGGGCCGAGCCTCCCGGTGCTTACCACAGGCTGTGTTCTTACACTGACTGTACAGAAAGAGGAGGTAGAGTAAACCCACCCATATACACCCCAGCCCGGGCTCTTTGCCGGGTCTGTATTGTGAATGGGGGGACATGGAGTTGGGGTTTTGAATTGGACTTGGTCCCTTTTCTCTGGGCAAAGAATAGATACGGAGAGGGCTGAGGCTGTAGCTTCGAGACCTAGCCGCTGGGCAGGGAGTGATTGTGGCTCTTTGCAGGGAGTGGTATGGGTATCACTTTCCTGAGCTCGTGAAGATCATCAACGACAATGCTACATACTGCCGCCTTGCTCAGTTCATTGGAAACCGAAGGGAGCTGAATGAAGAAAAGCTGGAGAAGCTGGAAGAGCTGACGATGGATGGGGCCAAGGCTAAGGCTATTCTGGACGCCTCGCGATCCTCCATGGGTCAGTACAGCCTAGTGGCCAAGATAAGTTTGGGGCTGTGACTGTCTGGTCCTGCATTCACACTGCGTGTCCCCAGGCATGGACATATCGGCCATCGACCTGATAAACATCGAGAGCTTCTCCAGCCGTGTGGTGTCTTTGTCAGAGTACCGCCAGAGCCTGCACACTTACCTGCGGTCCAAGATGAGCCAAGTAGCCCCCAGCCTCTCGGCCCTAATTGGGGAAGCGGTGCGTCATGGGGAACACAAAACGGGGCTAAGGAATGTTACAACATAGGTCCATACTGCTATACTTCCTGACCTACTGTTCTCTAACCCCAGGTGTACTTGATGGGGTGAAGCAGAATTGTGCAGTTGGTAGATTGGCAATTGCAGCTTCTCTAATTCCTTGAATCCTTTTCCAGGTAGGTGCACGTCTCATTGCTCATGCTGGCAGCCTCACCAACCTGGCCAAGTATCCAGCGTCCACAGTGCAGATCCTTGGGGCTGAAAAGGCCCTGTTCAGGTACCAGTGAGGGCACCTGCCCACACTCAGGTGCCACATCTGGTGCCCACTGCTTGTTTGGGGATCACAGTGATGGCTGACCAGGGCTCCCTGACCCATACAGACCTCTGCTATGGGGGTGATGGCCAGTCCTGGTGTCTGAGTGATTCCCAGGGCCCAGCAAAGGGACCAGATTTCCAGGTCAGCGACATTGGATGCCTTCCCTCTGCCTCTGGGAGCTGTGGGTTGGCATGAGGTGGGGTCAGCAGCCTGAGGCTCACCCTGGACACTGAGGGTACAGGGGAGGGGAGGAGCTGCCTTGGCTAGTAGGGTTGAAATTTCTGATCTTAAAACTCCCCACTGAATATTCTTCTCCCAGAGCCCTGAAGACAAGGGGTAACACCCCAAAATATGGACTCATTTTCCACTCCACCTTCATTGGCCGAGCAGCTGCCAAGAACAAAGGCCGCATCTCCCGATACCTGGCAAACAAATGCAGTATTGCCTCACGAATTGATTGCTTCTCTGGTATGGGTGGGAGGGGGGCTTGGAGGAGAAGGGGCTGGGGGGGAGGGAAGGCTGACTACCTAGCAGCTTCCACAATGATGGCAGTATTTTTCGTCAACAGCAGTTCACCTAGTGAGTGTTGATACTTTGGGTCTGAGTGAAGCTGAGGGTAGAGGGAAAATGGGCTGGGGAGTAGCTAGCCCTGAAGGGGCTGACAGGCTTTGTTTATCCACACATACACACACACATCTAGAGGTGCCCACAAGTGTATTTGGGGAGAAGCTTCGAGAGCAAGTTGAGGAGCGGCTGTCCTTCTATGAGACCGGAGAGATTCCACGAAAGAATCTGGATGTCATGAAGGAAGCAATGGTTCAGGTCAGTTGGGGCTTTGCTGGGTTGGGGGAGGACCAGAGCTGGCTGTTGGAGGTGATGAACTGGCTTAGCCTGACCCTGTTAGAATGGAGGCGAAAAACTGATTTAATGAGCCTGATCCGATGAAGCCAGAAGGGAGGCCTGGACAGCCTTAAGTCTTCAGGGCCTCTTGAGCACCTTTCTTTGGCCAGGCAGAGGAAGCGGCTGCTGAGATGGCTAGGAAGCTGGAGAAGCAGGAGAAGAAACGCTTAAAGAAGGAGAAGAAACGGCTGGCCGCCCTGGCCCTCGCATCTTCAGAAAACAGCAGTAGTACCCCGGAGGAGTGTGAGGTCAGTAGGCAGGCCAGCCCTTAGCCCAGGGTGGAGACCCTGGATGTAGGACTCTCAACAGCAGAACAAAGGATGTGCTACCTGAAGCCATGGTCTTGAGTCCAGGCTTTTGGACTGAAATAAGGACCTGAAACATCTCAACTACCTCTTGATTCTATAGGAAGGAGATAGGTGCTGAGAGAACTGGCTCAGGAGCTCACAGAGCTGGTTGTAGCACACCGGGTCCCTGGGCAAGTGTTCTGTCCTCGGCTGCCTCCCAGGAGTCCTCAACCGGGGGTAGTGTAAATCCCTGCTCTGCGCGTTCTCAGCCGTGTGTCCGGAGGCGGTGGCATTTCCTAGTGGGGCTTGGGGCAGGGAGGTCTCCATGCTGCCACCTCAGGGGTACCCCCCACCCTGGGATTTTCATGGAGTGCCCAGTTTGTCAAGTAGTTTCTCAGGGTCCCCTTTGCAACATGGCATGATGGTTCTATTGTGGGGTATTCTATAAGCTATTTCATGGGCTTAGATAACACATTTCTCCCTTTCTAAGTGGGAGTCACCTTTGGGGTGGATTTCCAATGTCTGTTAAAAACCATCCCAGAAACACTGGGCAATTTTCACATCATTTCTACTACTTTCTGCCCCAACTACTTAGTTGCTGGAATTTTAATAGAGGTGTGTGTGTTCATACAATGGATGAGGGTTTCATGCCCATTTCATTCTTTAGGAGACAAGTGAAAGACCCAAAAAGAAGAAAAAGCAAAAGGCCCAGGAGACTCCACAGGAGAACGGAATGGAAGACCCGTCTGTCCCTGTCTCCAAACCCAAGAAAAAGAAATCTTTTTCCAAGGAGGAGCTGGTTAGTAGTGATCTTGAAGAGACAGCTGCCAGTGTAAGTCTTCCCAAGAGGAAGAAATCTGCCCCCAAAGAGGAACCAATTACTGATGCTGAAGAGGCAGCAAATAGAAGCATCCCCAAGAAAAAGAGGAAATTCTCTTCCAAGGAGGAGCCACTCAGCAGTGGACCTGAAGAGGCTGCCGGTGGCAAGAGCAGCAGCTCCAAGAAAAAGAAAAAGCTCCAGAAGCTATCCCAGGAAGATTAGAACGGACGTTTACCTGGTGGGGGGTGTAACCCACATGACCTTTCCCAGCCCATCCCTTATATCCCAATAAAAACAACTTCACAAGAGTCAATATATATGTGTTTTATTGAACACCTTACATGGGTATGGGTGGGACCTATTGAGGCAGAGCACCAATGACCGCCTCAGTGAAGTCTTGGCAGGTGGCATAGCCACCCATGTCAGAAGTTCGAACCTGTAGGGGAGAATTGTCATCATCCCTGTGGCCGAGGCCCCGTCCCTAACCTCTCCCCCACCCCCCACCCCCACCTGATAACACCATTCCCTAAGGAAGCCAGCCCCAGGACAACCTAGGCTCTGCCCAGATGATTATGGTCTAAAGGTTTAAGAACTCTTCTCTGGTCCACTGTACTGAAGGGAGGTGTAGGTAGTATGGTCCTTGTGAGGTTGGAGGGAATAAAGGGGTCTAGCCCCCATGGGGGTGCAGGTGGCCGATGACAGACTTGATGAAGTCGGTTGTGGTGCTGTAGCCGCCCATGTCTCGAGTCCGCACCTACAGCCACCACCGGCAAGAGCCGTGGGGAAGAAGAGAAGAGAGCCCATGAAGGGGGGATAGGGCAATGTGATGGAAATGGAATCCAAGAAAGGATGGCAAGGCCAGGAAGAAGATGCAATGCAGCAGAGTCGCAAGGAGGTGGCCAGGTGTGCGACAGCGTGGGCCCATCTGCTCCCAGCTGAGGGTCAGAACCACTCTCAGAGCTATGCTGCGGGCCTGGGCAGGATGGGAGGGAGGCTGAGCATGAAGTGAGATGGGAAATGCAAATCAGAGACAGGATGAGGAGGCCTTGGAGGAAATCAGACCAGGTGGGAGGAAAGGCCAGGGAATGCAGACAAGGGTGGGCTTCCAGGTGTGGAGAAGGTGACACCTGTGCCTCATCCTGCCTGCTATCTCCCTCTGCTCCTCCATCCCCTGTGCTCTCTCCCCAGAAAAAGAGCCCCAAGTGCTGCATTAAGATGGCCATAAAAGAGCCAATGGATGGAGCAGGAAAGAGGGAATAGCAGACGGTAACCTAGAGGCAAAGGAGAGCCAGAGGATGAGACAGCAGGAGAAGGGAGGTGAAGAACAGCCCTGAGAGCCACAGGGGAAGATCAGAGAGCAGAAGATGTTCTGGGGACCTGGAGGGAAAGGAGGCCCCAATTCAGTTCCCCAAAGAGGAGTGCCAAGGCCCTGAAACCCACAGCCTTTCTAACTCACCTTGCCAACTTTGATCACCTTCTTCACCGCATCTGCAATCATGTTGGAGTGATACTCGAGACTGTCAAAGTGGACAGGAAGGAACTGAGATTCTCCCCACATCATTCCCCATTTCCTCAGCTGTGCTCCCCCTTAAAACACCCCGCCTCTGGCCCCAGCCTGCCATGACCTACTTGAGATACCTACTTGAGATGCCGCAGCATGTTGGACGCTGAAAGCAGCATGGCTGTGGGGTTGGCTATGTTCCTGCCCACGGCCTGGGCAAATGGGTGCCGGGCCCCCTGTGGAGAGAGGGCACACTAGAGTCACTGGGGACAAGACATTATGCAGAGGGTGAGGGCAGGGAAGGGCATTAGGGGAAGAGAGATCAGGCCAGGGACACTGAAAAAAGACATGGGGGAGGAGGACACATTTGGAGGTAGCTATCAAGGGACCTCAAGTCAGAAGACAGGCATGCAGAGGGCTGAGGGGGCGGGGGGGGAGAGGGGAGCTCGCTCACCGTCTCAAAGACTGCATACTCTGCACTATAGCTCTCACCGGGGACCACACCAGCTCCCCCAACCAAGCCAGCAGCCAGATTGTCAATAATGTTCCCGTAGAGATTGGGCATCACTAGCACATCAAACTGGTAAGGATTCTGGACCAGCTAGGGGGCAAAATGTGGGCATGTACAAGAGAAGTTATTTCTGCTTCCTTGCCCATCCCTGACACCATGAGAGCAGAGACATGGGGAGGACACTACCTGCATGCAGCAATTGTCTATGATCATTGTCTCAAACTTGATTTTGGGGTACAATTCAGCAACTTCCTCACAGCATTGCAGGAACAACCCATCCCCAAGTTTCCTGTCCGTGGGCCAAAGGGAACAAATTCAGTCAAGAGAGTGCAAAGGGCTACCTTCCCAGGGGCCTACCCCATGCAAAGCCATGTCCCTCACATGATGTTGGCCTTGTGGACAGCCGTGACCTTGCCCCGCCCCTTCTTGGTGGCATAGTCAAAGGCAAACTTTGCAATCCGCTGAGATTTGGTCCGAGTGACAATCTTCAAGCACTCAATCACACCCCTTGCACTCTGGGTAAGAAGAGAGAAGCAGCCAGGTGACCCTGGAAAGAAGGGAAGGAGCTATGCCGCTCTCCCACCTTCACCCCTGGCCTCCCCAATTTCTAGGGCCTCACCTCATGTTCCAATGAGCTGTATTCCCCTTCTGTCTGCTCTCGAATGATCACCAGATCTAGATTGTTGTGTCGAGTCTTGTACCCAGGAAGTGATTTCACATGGACTACATTGGCAAACAAGTCCAACTTACGCCTGGGGGTGGGGCAGAGCCATGAGCACCATGCCTGGTGCTCCAGGACTCCTCTGACCCATAGCCCCCACCACCTACCTCAGCCGCATATCGTAGGAGGCTAGCTCCCCCTTATACTCCATCGGGGTATGGATCTTTCCTGCATAAACAAAGGGGTCAGGGTCGGGCACAGGCCAAGCCCAAGGGAACCCAGATCAGTGTCTGATCCTCTCAGTGACATGATGTAACCCAGACTCTCATCTCCCACTCTCAAATCTGTGACTTTTAAGTGCCTCCGGAGGGAAAGGAAAATGCAGTTAAAACCAGTGTTTTATTTTTAGCCACCATACTTAATTCACATTGAAACTTCAAAATGACCTAAAAGCACAGAAAATGTTTTCATGTGATCAAAGAGCCTGGGTTTAATAGGCTGAGAAACAATGCTAAGAGATCTGTGTGACCTTTCTTGATGTTTGTTTGACTACCTACTTGACATTTTTTCCAACCAATACTTATTTGAATATTGACCACGTGTCAGGCACTAGGGACGTCAACCAAAAAACACAATACGCAATTCCTGTCCTCAAGGGGCAAACAACACATCGGGGAAGACAAATAATATGAAATACATGATAAATACCATGGGCGAGGTATTAACACCGTGCACAGGAGACCAGAACAGAAATTCCCTCCGGTCACATCACAAAACGACACACGACAGCTGGCATTTCAGCCAAGCCTTAGGTCAAGTGAGTACAGTAGGTGGACTAGTGACCCCAAAATGCCGCGTCCATACCCTAACCCCCAGAACCTGTAAATGTGACCTTATTTGGGAAAAGAGTGTTTGTAGACATAAGTAAGGATCTTGAGGTGAAATCATCTCAAATTAGGGTGGGCCCTAAATCCAAAGACAAGTCCTTCTACAGGAAAAGAAAGAGAAACAGATACAGACACAGAGCGGAAAAGCCGTATGAAGACCGAGGCAGAGATTGTAGTGATGCATCTACGAGCCAGGGAACACCAGGGAACACCAGGGAACACCAAGGAACACCAGCAGCCACCAGCAGCTGGTAGAAGCCAGGAAGCATTCTCCCTTAAGCCTTCAGAGGAAGCCCTCCCAACACCTTAATTTTGGGATTCTGGCCTCCAGAACTGTGAGAACAGATTTATTATTTCAGGCCACCTAGCTTTGAGGTAATTTGTACAGCAGCCCTAGGGAACTATAATACAGTAACTGAGAACTAGTCTAACAGGTAGCATCAAAGGAAGAACATTCTGGGCAGAACTAACGACGTAAGTCAAGATAGTACATGTATCTGGAAACTAACGGTCCAGTGTGACCAAAACACAGAACAGGTGTTATGGAAGTAAAGGCCGAAGAGCTGAGAGTCAGCTTATGAAGAATTTACTTTCCCATGCTAAGGCTGGGCCAGACAAAGTCATCTTGATCTTTCCAAAAGAAAAGATGCAGAAGATGGATTGTAGGGGCAGAACAGGAAGCCCCCCGCCCCACATCTAATGAGATTAAAGCAGAGAAGCAAAGGGGAAGACAGAAAAAAAGAGGCAGCTAGAAGTGGCATTCTAGAAACATAATTAACAAGATTTGATGACCCATGATGTGGCCCCCTGACAGACTTCAAACCCTTGAAGCCTTCCTGCCAAGACAGCTCACATGATCTCTCAACTCCTGAGTTAACAGAAGAAACAAATGGCCACAAAATAGTGATGGGAGCTTGGGGGATGTAATGTGTTAGTATGTGTGGGAAAGAAGCTTAAAGAACATTTGCTCATGTGATTTTAAAGGGCACACGGGTGGAGTAGCAAGGGGGCACACATACCAATGATGGCCACCTTGTTCTCCTTCATGGAACTCAACACCTGCTCCAGCTTCTCCTCAGATGCCATATTCTGCACCTCGCTCAGGTGATGCTCCTGGAACTCCACTGGGACAGAGGCAGCCTTCAGGGGCACGTCCCAAAAATCTCTGGGTCAGGATCGACTAAGTCCGGACTTTCCAACGCACCCCAGAGTCCGCGCTGGCTGACTCCCCCAGGGCACTCACCTTGAACACCTCCTTGACAGCGTGCATCAGTTCAGGTCCCACGCCGTCTCCTGGGAGCATAGTCACTGGAAAGGCTCCCTCCACCCTCATGTCCTCAGCCTGGAAGCGGTGCCATCAGAGCTAGAGCTGGGGCGGGAGCACAGATCCCCGGGGAGAGGGAATGAGGGGACAGGGGAGTGGGCAGACCGGAGTCGGACCTGCCCTTACCTGGCTCCGCGAGGCGGCGTGCGCCACGGCCGAGGTACACAGGCTCCTCCATGCCCCGGGGTTCGGGGCGGCGACCAGCACCTGCGACACAGACGCACACGCCCGTGAGGTCGGGTATGGGAGTCCCAGACCCCGAACACTGCAGTGAACCCGGTACAAACCCGCCTCTCCCTCGCGCGCCCCCGGCCCGACCCGACCCGGAGCCTCACTCGGGTCAAGCAGCGGACACCAATGAGAGCGGCCATGTTCTCAACAGGAAGTCCCGGGGGAAGTGACGCCGGAAGCCGGCGTGGCCCGGCACCTCGACTTCCGGTCCGCGGTATACCACGGTGTGTGGAGTGGGCGGTTCTCTCTTCCTCGAACCAACGCCACCTGTCTTCTCCTGGGTCTCTTGCTCCTTCCTCGTCTTCTGCTTATCCCTTGGCCTGGAGCCTGACGGGACACAGAACAGCTTTGTTGCTTTGTTTTAAATCTCCGTATTTAATTTATGTTGAAACTAACGCTAAAGAAGAATATGAGCTTGGTGAGCTTTCCTGGGCTTCCCCAGTCCCCAGGAAGGCATCTCTCACTGATACTGCCTCAGAATGGGGAAGTCTAGTCAGGACCCTTGAAAAGTTCCTGTCTCTTGGGCAGGGGAGGAACTGTTTGTTTAACTGTTAAACAATCTGTTTAACTGTGAAGGAGCATATAGTGTGAGGCTGAGTGAATTGAATGTCAGTTTCCTAGGCCTACAGATTCTCTAGTACAGGGGTCTTAACCTGGGGTCCACAGAGCCTACAGGTGTCCGTGAATACAAATCAGTATCATGAACTTGGATGGGGAAAATCCAAAAATCACATCTTTTATTCTTACCTCCAACTGAAATTTAACATTTCATTTCATTATGAAAGGTAGAATGAAATTGTCGTGCTACCTGTAGTACCCTTGACTTTGTCAGGAATAGAACTTACATTTCATTCCACATTTCACTTAGGCCCTAAATGGCCTAAACTTCCTGGCATCTCTCTGGTTCTTGGAGGCTCCATTTGTCCACAGACAACCCACCAGAGAAGGGGGTAGCTGTGAGCAGTTAACAACTAACACCCGAAGCAGGTGAGGAACTGGCTGCACCAGCTGGCAGAGGATTTGAACAAGGCAGCTACTACCCTGTGGAGGTGAGAATGAACATGGTTCTTTGGGACATGATGAGGAGAGCACCATGTTTGAGGAGCTGATGTACAGTGAGAAGTGGTGAGTAAGATTGGTGCAAATCTCAGGACTGAAAGAAATAGGGGTTTATGAGCAATACCGAGGACCCTGTTGGGATAGTGATGTGAATTTATCATGGTATGACAACTGTGTGTGATTTCTTGGAGAAAGCTAACTCTTGGACTCATCCAGAAATATTATTTTGTCGGGCTCCCTGCTCAGTGGGGAGCCTGCTTCTGCCTCTCCATCTGCTGCTCCCCCCAACTAGTGCTCTCTCTCTCTCTGCTGTCTCTCTCTCTCAAATAAATAAATAAAATCTAAAAAGAAAGAAAGAAAAGAAAGAAAGAAAGAAAGAAAGAAAGAAAGAAAGAAAGAAAGAA